>NC_083571.1:33741775-34068442 GCF_027579695.1 Neoarius graeffei
ACTTCTTGCTGTGAGGCGACAGCGCTAACCACTACACCACCGTGCCGCCATTGACTTAATTAAGAATTCTTAATAAAGATAAATGTTATCATAGTTTGGATTATCATGGGCACATCATTGGCAAAACATAAAATTCTTAATGCAGACGGTTGCCTTGAAATTTAAAGTATTCTCAACTATTCTTTTTTTACAGTGTAACGGTTTTTTTCGCTAGTGGCTGTCAACTACTGTGCGACAATGCCGAACAGATGAGCGCTGGGCGGAGATGTTCGCGCACTTCAAGAGTAGGGAGATTCCTTACAGCAATGTCAGCCAGCTTTGCCAGTTTGCCATGTGCCTACCTGGTACCAATGCTCCAGTTGAGCGAATATTTTCACTCATGAACAACACCTGGACTGACGAGAGGAACCGCATGACCGTGCCTACTCTCGAAGCCTTGCTCATTACCTGGGCCAATTTCGACGATACTTGCTCGCAGTTTCACAGCAGGCTCTCGGGCAATAAAGCGCTACTGGAGCAAATTCACTCATCATGTAAATATATGCAATAAAATGGCATCTTCTTTAGGGTGGGAGGATGGGTTGGGTGGCTGTGTTTCTGAAACATTTTTGTTGTCTTTCATCTGTTTCATCTGTATCACAGACTGTCTTGATTTGTTTGATGCTGTTGTCAACTCAGGGTTCACATTTTCAAAATAATTAATAGCCGACACTGGTTAAGATTAAACAGAGGCATTTTGGGTAAAGGTTCGGAGGTGACAACGATTAGGCTCATGCGCTCGTTCCTGTTACAATGCATAGCCTATTGTTAAAAAAAAAAGTTCATCACATAAAATGTTGATGTTAATATGCAAGCAATGCATTTTCTTGGCGTTTTCACAAAGGTGAAATAAATCAGTTGAAATTCAGCCCAAGTTTACATTAGACCGTATCTGTCTTGTTTTCTTCGCGGATGCACTGTCCGTTTACATTAAACCGCCTGGAAACGCCGGGAAACGGGAATCCGCCAGGGTCCACGTATTCAATCCAGATCGTGTCAGCTCCGGTGCTGTGTAAACATTGAGAATACGCGGATATGCTGTGCTGAGCTCTAGCTGGCGTCGTCATTGGACAACGTCACTGTGACATCCACCTTCCTGATTCGCTGGCGTTGGTCATGTGACGCGACTGCTGAAAAACGGCGCGGACTTCCGCCTTGTATCACCTTTCATTAAAGAGTATAAAAGTATGAAAATACTGCAAATACTGATGCAAATACTGCCCATTGTGTAGTTATGATTGTCTTTAGGCTTGCCATCCTTCCACTTGCAAGTGGTAAGTGATATGCGCTGGGATCACACACACAGCGGCTCATTCCCGAATCACAGCTTGTGCACTTCACTCGCACGCTCTGTGAGCTGCGCAAGGCCGGAGTGCGCACCCTCCAGAGGGCACTCGCTGTTCAGGGCGGAGTGATTTGGAGTGCAGGATGCCTGCGGAGCTGAGTGTATCCGTGTATTGGCGTTGCTGTGTGCACGCAAATCGTGTATTGGTGTTGCTGTGTGCACACTAATCGTTTTAAAAACGTTAATCTGATGATCCGCTGATACGGTCTAATGTAAACATGGGCTTAGGCTATTGGCCTATAGAGTGCTTCGAGGTCAGCGCGCACCTGGCGGCGGCCATATTGGAAGTCAAAGCGCGCTGTGTCAGTGCATTGTTGTTGTCCAGCGATGCAAAAAGGGGTGACAATGCCGAATATGTGCGTCATTGTTGGCTGTAGTAACCGAGGGGAAAAGGGTGGCAAAAGCTTCCACAGACTCCCTAAAGTCGTCACTAACCAGGGAATTGCAGCACAGGAGAAAAGCGAGCGGAGGAGACGACAGTGGCTGGCTGCCATTAACCGATCAAATTTAGGAAAACTAGACTGTATCCGGATTTGTTCTGATCACTTTGTGACAGGTAGGTTATATTGTCTTGAATTTCATAGTTACTAAAATAAAATGATCTTTTCTATGTACTTTCAGCAATGATTAATGGATATATTTGTCACATTAGGTAGCTTATGTCTACTGCAGTGCATTGTTGCATCAAATGGCATTTAAGATCTAGGCCTGGAGTAATGGACCCAACCGGACACAAATCTATCGTATGCTTCCATGCTCTTGTAGTTCTGGAAATCCTTTAGTTCACAAAATGGACTTGGGTGAACCACTAGATAGTTCACAAGCTCGATGTATGTCACATGCGGCAACAAGCTGGGGTCAGCTTTCCATTCCTTCTCACTAACAGCTTGTTGCCGCATGTGACATACATCGAGCTTGTGAACTATCTAGTGGTTCACCCAAGTCCATTTTGTGAACTAAAGGATTTCCAGAACTACAAGAGCATGGAAGCATACGATAGATTTGTGTCCGGTTGGGTCCATTACTCCAGGCCTATCTTAAATGGCATTTATGATTAAATGCCATTGGGATCTACATTCCCAATGAAACGTCCCTTCTCAGCATAACGCTCCCGCGCCTGCTTATCCAAACTTTCACAGTAGTGCTCCATCACTTCAGATGTCTAAATTCTTAAAAAATCCAAGCTTCTAAGCAGAGATGCACCGATTGACCGGCTGCCGATCGGAATCGGCCGATTTTCACGTGATCGGCCATGACCGGCGACCGGCCGGTCAAAATTAAAATATGCCGATTTTCTGCCGATCAAAACTTGTGTATCACATAGAGATGAAAGTGGAAATACTCGTAATTCGCAACTAAAAGGCTGCAGCTCCACTGGCAGCTTGAACATGCTTTCTAGTCCGATTGTGTTGCGCTTGCGCAGAACAGTGTCAGTCCTGCGCGCCTAACGAGCTCCGGTGCGCGCGCCGTTAACAACAACGAAATTCACTATATTTGGATATCCACATATAGTGAAATTATTTTTGTGCCAGATATTGGATGTGAAAAGAAGAAAACGTTTGTGGTTGTGTGAATTTCCCATTACAGGAATGTTGGCCTATTACCAAACATCTAGTTAGATTTGTACAAAGAGAGAAAGAAAAAAATGTCTTTTTGTTTGTTTTACAGCCTTGGTTGCACTTGATTCCATTGGAAATTACTCTACAAATACACATTTGACAAAGATGATAGAATGGCTATGGTATAAGTATGACTGGAAATTATTTTTGTATTTTGATACTGAATGAAGAAATGGGTTGTTCTATAAGGCACAAGTTTTCAGATCTAAACAGGCTTATGAAAGTGTGTTCCATAGCAGTAGGCAAATAATATATGAGGGGGAAGTTGGTTTTGTGCCAGATATTGGATGGGAAAAGAAAAAAATGTTTGTGTGAATTTCCTATTTCAGGAATTAATGTTAATACCAAACATGAAGAAAGATTTTACAAAGAACAATGTCTTTTTGTTTGTTTTCAACCTTTGAGGTGTTAAATTTATTACTGAAAATCTGGCAGAATGTTCTATTAAAGAAAAGATAAAAAGAAAATAGTCTGTGTGTGCTGTGAAGTGGTTTGAAAAAATGAAATCGGAATCGGCCAAAATCGGTATCGGCAGGTCACACTCCATGGAAAATCGGAAATCGGAATCGGCCCAAAAAATTGCAATCGGTGCATCTCTACTTCTAAGCCCTCTAACGCGGAAACGAATCGCTAAATGTTTACTCTATGATGTGTACTCTATGGCTACGTTCACACTGCAGGCTGAAGTGACTCAAATCCGATCTTTTCGCCCATATGTGACCTGTATCCGATCTTTTATTGACAATATGAACGACACAGATCCGATTTTTTCAAATCCGACCCAGGCCGTTTGGATATGTGGTGCTAATTCCGATTCCTATCCGCTCTTTTCATATGCGACTTCAGTCTAAACCGCCAGGTCGCATTCATCCGACTTACACGTCATCAACAAGCCACAAACGTCACTATTCTGCGCTGAAGTAGGCGGAGGGTCTCTCAAAAAAGTTACAACAACATGGCGCATAATCACGGGCGCAGATAGAGGGTGGGACGAGTCATATTTAAATTCACCTCGTTCGGTCCCCCCCACTTATAGGGAGGAAAAAACGTCTATGCCGTCTTTCTTTGCATAAGGCAAACCTCACGGAAAAATCAAAAGACTAATTACCATTCGGTTTATTGAGGTGCACAGCAGTGTATACATAGTTGCAACAACTCACATAAAACAAAACAAAGACTGATATTCGGTTGGTTGAGCTGCGCAGACTGCACAGGTTGCGAGCTCGAGCTTGGTTGCTATGGTTACTAACAACAAGTTTGACAGGCATATCGGGGTTGGGGTTGGTTTGCTGGCAGCTTTGTCCCCCCCAGTTTTTTGTCCCCCCCAGTTCAAAAAACGTATCTGCGCCCCTGCGCATGACATCAATGCGAGGGACGCTTCGGGCTGTGAAGGTTCTGAATCTTCTCAATGGAAGGACGCAGAGGTTAGGGAGCTGATTTCCATTTGGGGGGATGCAGCTATTCAAGCTAGATTGGATGGGTCATACCGCAACCGGGCGGTTTTACTTCCGTAAACACTGGCCATGCTCACTGCGTGTGACGTCGTCGTATCCTGCAATGCGCATGCGGAACACTTTTAGGTCGCTTTTCGTTCATACTGAGGATCACATACAAGTCGCATATATTTGTTAATGTGAACGACCTCACAAAAAAATCGGATTTCACAAAAAAATCGGAATTGAGCATTAAGCCTTGCAGTGTGAACGTAGCGTATGATGTGTACTCTATATTATGCGCGCTCTGGAGCGAGTGACTTCCAAGATGGCCGCGCACGCGCAGTGTTACTATTAGCATCATCTCGGAGCCCTCTATTCCCTACCATCACATCTGTTGTCTGATTTTCTTACTTTAACTGAATTGTGATAGAAGTACATGTAGATAACAAGAAAATACTTGATTATTCTCTGAAATGTTGATAAAAGTGAGCTTCTACAAAATGATAAAAGCACCTGTCTGAGCCATGGTTTGAGCCGGCGCATGTTTACATCAAAACGCGTGTGCGTGCACGAGTATCACGGTCACGCGCAAAGTGTCCCGGTTTGAGACTCGGGAAATCTGGTCATCCTAGTAATCATGAAACATTGAAATGCAACAATAATAAAAATAGATTTAAAAATAAAGTATAACGCTATCCCTGTATTTCAGATTTTTTTAAAGACATCAGTTAAAATGTAAAAATTATTGAACCATCAGATACTGTGAGTGTCAAAGTCATTGAACAGCCAGTAGAGTCAAATTATACTTTGATCAAGACTGTAATGTGGAGTATAAATGAGCCATCAATGTAATCATATTATTGTGTTGTTATAAATGCGTTATAATAAAGTGGCAGAGCGAGAGAGAGAGAGAGAGAATCAAGATACTTACTATTCAGTACTCCAGAAGTACACGTCTTGTCTGTTCAGTACAATCGTTTTATTTATTTATGGCGTCGCAGTTTAATGACGTGCCTATCCAAGTCGGCGTGCATGCAACTCTTGCAACCGAGACGGAGCCCCCGCGCAAACGAGCGTTCCGTGCAGCGCCACAGGATGTGCTTGTGTGACAGCGGAAGGTGATGTGACCTGCATCCTCCTCGTGCATTTTGCTGGAGTGTGAAAGCATGCAGCCGGTTTCGAGTTTCTTTTCCCCATTCGCCACTTCCTCACTGGAGTAAAAATAACATGTCCCAACACCCAAGATGCATAAACATCCATGCTGTGCCAGCGTAGCCTTGTCCCAGCCACACCTCACTCACTACACAGGCACCATGACAAACGTCCCAAACCGGAAACTGCACACTTTGGACACGTCGCACTTGACATGAATGTTCCTGGCAGGGTTTTAACTTGCATGTTTAGACCTGCGTTGTGTTTTCCAAGAAGACAAATGCTATAATTTGCAATTCTGCACTATGCATCTGCAGCTTGTGCTCTGGGACTGTGATCCTGTCCAGCTGCTTATTTCTTTTTTACATAAAGAATTAAGGCAACAATCATTTTCAAGCATACACTTATTCTTGGGGCAGCACGGTGGTGTAGTGGTTAGCGCTGTCGCCTCACAGCAAGAAGGTCCGGATTCGAGCCCCGTGGCCGGCAAGAGCCTTTCTGTGCGGAGTTTGCATGTTCTCCCCGTGTCTGCGTGGGTTTCCTCCGGGTGCTCCGGTTTCCCCCACAGTCCAAAGACATGCAGGTTAGGTTAACTGGTGACTCTAAATTGACCGTAGGTGTGAATGGTTGCCTGTGTCTATGTGTCAGTCCTGTGATGACCTGGCGACTTGTCCAGGGTGTACCCCGCCTCTCGCCCGTAGTCAGCTGGGATAGGCTCCAGCTTGCCTGCGACCCTGTAGAACAGGATAAAGCGGCTAGAGATAATGAGATGAGATGAGACACTTATTCTTTTTTTTTTTAACCTTCTAATTACACACACACACACACACAATAGATATATATAGGCGGCATGGTGGTGTAGTGGTAGCACTGTCGCATCACAGCAAGAAGGTCCTGGGTTCGAGCCCAGCGGCCGGCGAGGGCCTTTCTGTGTGGAGTTTGCATGCTGTCCACGTGGATTTCCTCCGGGTGCTCCGGTTTCCCCCACATTCCAAACGCATGCAGGTTAGGCTAATTGGTGGGTCTAAATTGACCGTAGGTGTGAATGTGAGTGTGAATGGTTGTCTGTGTCTATGTGTCAGCCCTGCGATAACCTGGCGACTTGTCCAGGGTGTACCCCGCCTCTCACCCACAGTTAGCTGGGATAGGCTCCAGCTTGCCTGCGACCCTGTAGGACAGGATAAGCAGCTACGGATAATGGATGGATGGATATATATACTGGGTGCGATTTGCTGGGGGGGATGGTGGGGATCATCCCCCCCTCTGGTTTTTATCTCTGCTGAAAAAAAATCCTCGGGGACAACCCCGTCAATAAAACAAACAAACCAAAAAAAAAGTTGACATGACAGGCATGTTGTGACACAGTTTTCTATGGTCTACATTGCACTCACTTTCAAAATGACCTGAAGTGTCAGCTTTGATGTTCATGAACGTCCCCAGCAAATAGATACATTGTAGATAATAACAATATCCAGAGTGTGAACATGGATTTAGCGCCATGAATCACATCCTTACTGATGAGCGCAACAGAATGAATGTATCCACACTGAACAGCCTTCTTTTCCTCGCTGTCAATGGGCCAGACGTGCGTTCCTTCCCTGCTGAGAAATTCGCAGAAATGTGGATTAAAGAAGGGCGAAACGCGGCGAATAGCGCACCGACGGGAAAGCAGAAAAGGCCACATGAACTGCGCCATCAGAGCAAACTGTTCATTTAGTATTCATGTATTTTAGTGATTTTCGAGTCACTGTCCATTTAATCCGGAGGGAGAGAAACATCACAGCAACGCGACAAGCAATGCGAACTTTGTTGTGTGTTAGTGTTCGTGTATTTAGTCAGAGAGATAGGAAGATGAATTTACTATCTCTGGTTTAGTGTTCGTTTTCATTTAGTGTTTGTGGCAGTGGGGGCGTGGTCAAGCATCGGTCTGTGACAGAAGGACGGCAGGACAGAACTGATTTCACACAACTCGCTTTTATTCAGCTTCTAGCTGCACTTGCACACACATCAGTCGTCTAGTTGTGGAGAGAGCTCCCTCTGCTCGTGCTCTCTCTCCTTAAATAGGGCGCGGTCACTGGGAAGACACGCAAACACATTAATTAACGACAGGTGTAGTGATTCTGCCACTTATCTTCCCTGACTCCGCCCTCCTGTCACAGACCGATGCTTGACCATGCTCCCGCTGCCACAGTGTTATTCATTTGATATCATCGGATGTTATTGAGCTGTTAGCCTATTGTTACCTTAGTTTTGTGACGTTTCATGATTAAAAAAAAAAAACATCCCCCCTTCTGGTTTTTTGACAAATCGCACCCTATATATATATATATATATATATATATATATATATATATATATATATATATATATATATATGCGCGGCATGGTGGTGTAGTGGTTAGCACTGTCACCTCACAGCAAAAAGGTCCTGGGTTCAAGCTCAGCAGCCAGCGAGGCCCTTTCTGTGTGGAGTTTGCATGTTCTCTCCGTGTCTGTGCAGGTTTCCTCCGGGTGCTCCAGTTTCCCCCACAGTCCAAAGACATGCAGGTTAGGTTAATTGGTGGCTCTAAATTGACCATGAGTGTGAATGGTTGTTTGTCTCTGTGTCAGCCCTGCGATGACCTGGTGACTTGTCCCGAGTGTACCCCGCCTCTCACCCATAGTTAACTGGGATAGGCTCCAGCTTGCCTGCGACCCTGTCGAACAGGATAAGCAGCTCAAGTCAAGTCAAGTCAACTTTATTGTCAAATATGCTATACATGCTCGACATACAGCACAGATGAAATATCAGTCCTCTCTGACCCACGGTGCAAACAGGCAATGCAATAAATAAAAATAGAATAATTGAAAAAAAACCCAATATAAACAGTATAAACACTCTAGGTAGGAACAAGACAGACTAAACACTCAAACAATATAAACAGTGTAAACACTATATAAGAACTACACACAGACTAAACACTCAGACAATATAAACAGTGTAAACACTAGATAAGAACTACACACAGACTAAACACTCAGACAATATAAACAGTATAAACACTCTAGATATGAACTAGACGTAGACTAAACACTCACACACACACACACACACACACACACACACACACACAAATTGGTTCAAATAACCAAACAGTCAAGGGCACTTGAGGTATAGCAGGTAAACATGAAACAAGCAGTATAAACAAACTAGCAGCTGTTAAGATGTAGTGCGGAATAGTGCAAATGAGCGAGGTAAAGTGAGATGTGCGGTAAAGTGAGATGTGCGGTCCCTGAGTTCAGTGTGTTAATGAACGATGAGATGTATGTATATATATATGTGTGTGTGTGTGTGTGTGTGTGTGTGTGTGTGTGTGTGTGTTGGGGGGGGGAAACTGTGAGGATGATATGTCAGATGCTGAAGGGGGGTGTGCGAGCAGAATCTGTGGCAGGGGGCAGAGGGGGGAGGAGGGGCAGAACAGGGAGGGAGTTGAGCCTCCTGACTGCCTGGTGAAAGAAACTGTTCTTGAGCCTGCTGGTTTTGGCCCAAACTCCGCAGTCTCCTCCCCGACGGCAGCAGACTGAAGAGGCTGTGAGATGGGTGGGTGGGGTCACCTGCAATCCTGATGGCTTTGAGGGTGAGGCAGGAGTTATAGATTTCCATAAGAGAAAGGAGAGAGACACCAATGATCCTCTCAGCTGCTCTCAAGAGCGGGAGTTATAAATATCAATATATATCCATCCAGATAATGGATGAATATATATACAGTGGTGCTTGAAAGTTTGTGAACCATTTAGAATTTTGAATATTTCTGCATAAATATGACCTAAAACGTCATCAGATTTTCACACAAGTCCTAAAAGTAGATAAAGAGAACCCGGTTAAACAAATGAGACAAAAATATTATACTTGGTCATTTATTTATTGAGGAAAATGATCCAATATTACATATCTGTGAGTGGCAAAAGTATGTGAACCTTTGCTTTCAGTAGCTGGTGTGACCCCCTTGTGCAGCAATAACTGCAACTAAATGTTTCCGGTAACTGTTGATCAGTCCTGCACACCGGCTTGGAGGAATTTTAGCCCATTCCTCCGTACAGAACAGCTTCAACTCTGGGATGTTGGTGGGTTTCCTCACATGAACTGCTCGCTTCAGGTCCTTCCACAACCTTTCGATTGGATTAAGGTCAGGACTTTGACTTGGCCATTCCAAAATATTAACTTTATTCTTCTTTAACCATTCTTTGGTAGAACGACTTGTGTGCTTAGGGTCGTTGTCTTGCTGCATGACCCACCTTCTCTTGAGATTCAGTTCATGGACAGATGTCCTGACATTTTCCTTTAGAATTTGCTGGTATAATTCAGAATTCATTGTTCCATCATTGATGGCAAGCCATCCTGGCCCAGATGCAGCAAAACAGGCCCAAACCATGATACTACCACCACCATGTTTCACAGATGGGATAAGGTTCTTATGCTGGAATGCAGTGTTTTCCTTTCTCCAAACATAACGCTTCTTATTTAAACCAAAAAGTTCTACTTTTATCTCATCCGTCCACAAAACATTTTTCCAATAGCCTTCTGGCTTGTCCACGTGATCTTTAGCAAACTGCAGACGAGCAACAATGTTCTTTTTGGAGAGCAGTGGCTTTCTCCTTGCAACCCTGCCATGCACACCATTGTTGTTGAGTGTTCTCCTGATGGTGGACTCATGAACATTAACATTAGCCAATATGAGAGAGGCCTTCAGTTGCGTAGAAGTTACCCCAGGGTCCTTTGTGACCTCGCCAACTATTACACGCCTTGCTCTTGGAGTGATCTTTGTTGGTTGACCTCTCCTGGGGAGGGTAACAATGGTCTTGAATTTCCTCCATTTGTACACAATCTGTCTGACTGTGGATTGGTGGAGTCTAAACTCTTTAGAGACGGTTTTGTAACCTTTTCCAGCCTGATGAGCATCAACAACGCTTTTTCTGAGGTCCTCAGAAATCTCCTTTGTTTGTGCCATGATACACTTCCACAAACATGTGTTGTGAAGATCAGACTTTGATAGATCCCTGTTCTTTAAATAAAACAGGGTGCCCACTCACACCTGATTGTCATCCCACTGATTGCAAACACCTGACTCTAATTTCACCTTCATATTAACTGCTAATCCTAGATGTTCACATACTTTTGCCACTCACAGATATGTAATATTGGATCGTTTCCCTGAATAAATAATTGACCAAGTATAATATTTTTGTCTCATTTGTTTAACTGGGTTCTCTTTATCTACTTTTAGGACCTGTGTGAAAATCTGATGATGTTTTAGGTCATATTTATGCAGAAATATCGAAAATTCTAAAGGGTTCACAAACTTTCAAGCACCACTGTGTGTGTATATATATATAGTCGAGTTTATTTGTATAGCGCTTTTAACAATAAACATTGTTGCAAAGCAGCTTTACAGAATTTGAACGACTTAAAATATGAGCTAATTTTATCCCTAATCTATCCCCAATGAGCAGGCCTGTGGCGACGGTGGCAAGGAAAAACTCCCTCAGACGACATGAGGAAGAAACCTCGAGAGGAACCAGACTCAAAAGGGAACCCATCCTCATTTGGGCAACAACAGACAGCATGACTATAACATTAACAGTTTTAACATGAAGACAGTTTCGTTGATGTTATAAACTCTTCATTGACGGAAACTTGAGTGCAAAACTGTTCATGACAACTGCAGTCCTAAAGTTAGCAAGTCAACTGTAGTCCTCAGCCATTAAAGCATTACTGTAAGAGTCCAGAGCATCCTCCAGGTGTAACCCTCAACTGTCCTCATGGGGCCGTCCTTCACAGGAGCGATGCGATAAAACTCCGACCAGACACAGGACACCAGGATGGATCAAGCAGGTCCGAGGGGCAGAAGAGGCCAGCATCTCAATCCCAGGACCAACATGTAACTCAGAGGGACAGATGGGGGGAAGGGGGGGGGGAGAAAACACAGGTTGTTAGGTATGCCCTAAAAATGACACAAGTATTAAATCTGTGTGGTAGGCTCGCAGAAACGAGAGTCTTGACATCAGGCATAATACACAACAATGGCATGTTAATATGGTTAAAAAATATCATGACCTGCTCTGGCTGGATGCTTGATTGGGTGATGGGAGCACACTCCTCAGCAATGATGAGATGCAGATGGGACCCTTAGGGCTGGCCAAGACAATTCAGTTACATTTCACCGGGTCTGGGACATGTGACAGAATGTCTGACGGCCAATTCCCTGCAGGCTACGATAGCCAGTCGAGGTCTCCACCCTCTCCACCAAAAGATATATATATATATATATATATATATATATATATATATATATATATATATATATATATATATATATATATTCATTCTGTTTGATTCACTCAGTTTACAGTGATTCAGTTTGATTCCCTCAGCATATACTGATTCTGTTTGATACACTCAGCAAACAGTGATTCTGTTTGAGTCACTCAGCATACAGTGATTCTGTATTATTCACTAAATATACAGTGATTCAGTCTGATTCACTCATCAAACAGTGAATCTGTTTGATTCATTCGGCATACAGTGAATCTGTTTGTTTCACTCAGCATACAGTGATTCAGTTTGATACACTCAGCATACAGTGATTCAATTTGATTCACTCAGGATACAGTGATTCAGTCTGATTTACTCACCGAACATTGAATCTGTTTGATTCATTCAGCATACAATGATTCTGTTTGATTCATTCGGCATACAGTGATTCTGTTTGTTTCACTCAGTATACAGTGATTCAGTTTGATACACTCTGCATACAGTGATTCTGTTTGATTCACGAAGCAAACCTTGATTCTGTTTGATTCACTCAGGATACAGTGATTCAATTTGACTCACTCAGGATACAGTGATTCTGTAGATTCATTCAGCATACAGTGATTCTGTTTGATTCACTAAATACACAGTGATTCAATTTGATTCAGTCAGCATATACTGATTCTGTTTGGTTCACTCAGCATACAGTGATTCTGTTTGAGTCACTCAGCATACAGTGATTCAATTTGATTCACTCAGGATACAGTGATTCTATTTGATTCACTAAACATACAGTCAGTGCGTTTACATGCACATAGAGAAAATCGAACTTCTGCCGTAGCTCGACTGAAATCGAAGTTCTAAATGCCATGGAAACACCTTAGCTCGGTTGAAATCGAACCGAACTGGATTTCTCATAATCGAGCTACACGACCTAGATTATGCGATTGTAGCCGAGCTACTTAGTGCATGTAAACCCTATCGAGCTACGTAGTTGAGCTACTTACTTCAGCACTGCCCCTTCCGGAAGTGACGAGTGACAAGACCACAAGCGGGAAACACAACAGCCTCGGTCGGCATGACAACAGTAGTAGTAGCGAGCAGCAGAAGAGGTCAGGAGGAACAAGGAGAACGAACGAACACGGAACTGATAACTTTGTTTATACTCTTGAATAGCTCTTCTTCATGACGACAACCGGAAGTGTACCAACACGATGGGGCGTGTAGCGCCACCTGTGGCTTGGGTGCACAATGAACCTCACACAATAGCTCGATTTCCTTGTGTGCATGTAGGATTGGATTTCTCTGGCACCCCTGCTGGGACCCTTAGCTTGATTACCGACAGTAGCTCGATTTGGATGTGCATGTAAACGCACTGAGTGATTCTGTTTGATTCACTAAACATACAGTGATTCTGTATTATTCACTAAATATACAGTGATTCAGTCTGATTCACTCATTGAACAGGGATTCTGTTTGATTCACACAGCGTACAGTGATTCTGTTTGATTCAATAAACATAGTGATTCTGTATAATTCACTAAATATCCAGTGATTCAGTCTGATTCACTCACCGAACAGTGAATCTGTTTGATTCATTCAGCATACTGTGATTCTGTTTGATTCATTCAGCATACAGTGATACTGTTTGATTCACTCAGCATACAGTGATTCAGTTTGATACACTCTGCATACAGTGATTCTGTTTGATTCATGAAGCAAACCTTGATTCTGTTTGATTCACTCAGGATACAGTGATTCAATTTGATTCACTGAGGATACGGTACAGTGATTCTGCTTGATTCACTCAGCATTCAGTGATTCTGTTTGATTCATTAAACATACAGTGATTCTGTTTGATTCACTCAGCATACAGTGAATCTGTTTGATTCACTCAGCATTCAGTGATTCTGTTTGATTCACTAAACATACTGTACAGTGATTCTGTTTGATTCGCTCAGCATACAGTGATTCTGTTTGAGTCACTCAGCATACAGTGATTCAAATTGATTCACTCAGGATACAGTGATTCTGTATGATTCATTCAGCATACAGTGATTCTGTTTGATTCTCTCAGCATACAGTGAATCTGTTTGATTCACCCAGCATTCAGTGATTCTGTTTGACTCACTAAACATACAGTGATTCTGTTTGATTCACTCAGGATACAGTGATTCTGTTTGAGTCACTCAGGATACAGTGATTCTGTTTGAGTCACTCAGGATACAGTGATTCAAATTGATTCACTCAGGATACAGTGATTCTATATGAGTCATTCAGCATACAGTGATTCTGTTTGAGTCACTAAACACACAGTGATTCAATTTGATTCACTCAGCATATACTGATTCTGTTTGCCTCACTCAGCATACAATGATTCTGTTTGAGTCACTCAGCATACAGTGATTCTATTTGATTCACTCAGCATACAGTGATTCTGTTTGATTCACTAAACATACAGTGATTCTGTTTGATTCACTCAGCATACAGTGATTCTGTTTGATTCACTAAACATACAGTGATTCTTTTTGATTCACTCAGCATCCAGTGAATCTGTTTGACTCACTCAGCATTCAGTGATTCTGTTTGATTCACTAAACATACAGTGAATCTGTTTGATTCATTCAGCATACAGTGATTCTGTTTGATTCATTAAACATACAGTGATTCTGTTTGATTCACTCAGCATACAGTGATTCTGTTTGAGTCACTCAGCATACAGTGATTCAAATTGATTCCCTCAGGATACAGTGATTCTGTATGAGTCACTCAGCATACAGTGGTTCTGTTTGAGTCACTCAGCATACACTGATTCAATTTGATTCACTCAGGATACAGTGATTCTGTTTGATTCACTCAGCATACAGTGATTCTGTTTGATTCACTAAACATACAGTGATTCTTTTTGATTCACTCAGCATACAGTGATTCAATTTGATTCACACAGCATACAGTGATTCTGTTTGATTCACTCAGTATACAGTGATTCTGTTTGATTCACTAAACATACAGTGATTCTGTTTGGGTCACTCAGCATATACTGATTCTGTTTGAGTCACTCAGCATACAGTGATTCTGTTTGAGTCACTCAGCATACAGTGATTCAATTTGATTCATTCAGCATACAGTGATTCTGTTTGATTCACTCAGCATACAGTGATTCTGTTTGATTCACTAAACATACAGTGATTCTGTTTGAGTCACTCAGCATACAGTGATTCAATTTGATTCATTCAGCATACAGTGATTCTGTTTGATTCACTCAGCATAGAGTGATTCTGTTTGATTCACTAAACATACAGTGATTCTGTTTGATTCACTAAACATATAGTGAATCTGTTTGATTCACTCAGCATCCAGTGAATCTGTTTGATTCACTCAGTATACAGTGATTCTGTTTGATTCACTAAACATACAGTGATTCTGTTTGGGTCACTCAGCATATACTGATTCTGTTTGAGTCACTCAGCATACAGTGATTCTGTTTGAGTCACTCAGCATACAGTGATTCAATTTGATTCATTCAGCATACAGTGATTCTTTTTGATTCACTCAGCATCCAGTGAATCTGTTTGACTCACTCAGCATTCAGTGATTCTGTTTGATTCACTAAACATACAGTGAATCTGTTTGATTCACTCAGCATACAGTGATTCTGTTTGATTCACTAAACATACAGTGATTCTGTTTGAGTCACTCAGCATACAGTGATTCAGTTTGATTCACTCAGCATAGAGTGATTCTGTTTGATTCACTAAACATACAGTGATTCTGTTTGATTCACTAAACATATAGTGAATCTGTTTGATTCACTCAGCATCCAGTGAATCTGTTTGACTCACTCAGCATTCAGTGATTCTGTTTGATTCACTAAACATACAGTGATTCTGTTTGATTCACTAAACATACAGTGATTCTGTTTGATTCACTAAACATACAGTGATTCTGTTTGATTCATTCAGCATACAGTGATTCTGTTTGATTCATTCAGCATACAGTGATTCTGTTTGATTCACTAAACACACAGTGATTCAATTTGATTCACTCAGCATATACTGATTCTGTTTGAGTCACTCAGCAAACAGTGATTCTGTTTGAGTCACTCAGCAAACAGTGATTCTGTTTGAGTCACTCAGCATACAGTGATTCAGTTTGATTCACTCAGCATACAGTGATTCTGTTTGATTCACTAAACATACAGTGATTCTGTTTGATTCACTCAGCATACAGTGATTCTGTTTGAGTCACTCAGCATACAGTGATTCTGTCTGATTCACTCAGCATACAGTGATTCTGTATTATTCAATAAATATACAGTGATTCAGTCTGATTCACTCACCGAACAGTGAATCTGTTTGATTCACTCAGCATACAGTGATTCAGTTTGATTCACTCAGCATACAGTGATTCTGTCTGATTCACTCAGCATACAGTGATTCAGTTTGATACACTCTGGATACAGTGATTCTGTTTGATTCACAAAGCAAACCTTGATTCTGTTTGATTCACTCAGGATACAGTGATTGAGTCATTCAGCATACAGTGATTCTGTTTGATTCACTAAACACACAGTGATTCAATTTGATTCACTCAGCATATACTGATTCTGTTTGATTCACTCAGCATACAGTGATTCTGTATTATTCACTAAATATACAGTGATTCAGTCTGATTTACTCACCGAACAGTGAATCTGTTTGATTCACTCAGCATACAGTGATTCTGTTTGATTCATTCAGCATACAGTGAATCTGTTTGATTCATTCGGTATACAGTGAATCTGTTTGATTCACTCAGCATACAGTGTTTGATTCATTCAGCATACAGTGAATCTGTTTGATTCACTCAGCATACAGTGATTCTGTTTGATTCATTCAGCATACAGTGATTCTGTTTGATTCACTCAGTATGGAGTGATTCTGTTTGATTTGCGAAACATACTCAGTCTTCAGTGATCGTGTATGAGTCACTAAACGTACAGTGATTCTGTATGATTTATCTGTCGTGTAGCTACAGCACAATAGTAACTTTATACCTAACCCTCACTCACCATGTACATACAGTACACTCACACTGTTACAACAATATAACTGTTATAACAGTTGTGCTGTATGTTTAAACAATTATTCACTGATTCCTTAAGCGTACAATGATTCACTCTAAAGTGCATTCTCAAAAACACGAGCTTCATCAACATTTTTAAACATTTTACATTGTTGTGTGTACGTAAATTGCTAATAAGCAGCAGGGGGCGCTGTTGGCCTCCAAATGACCGCCTCTATTGAATTATATTATATGTGTTATCCCTGACTCACTCTATCCATTTCATAGTTCATTGTTTTGGAAGTGTACCATTTTGCCTTAAAGCATAGAACAGACTGTCTGGTACTCTTTATATCCCACTATGCACCACAGACCTGAACTGCTACCCATAAATCCCTGTGTGGGGTTAAAACAATACCCAGAACATGCAGTGAATAAGGTGTGATTTGGGACGTGACCACATTTGTGTTCTCTTGGGAGTCGGGTACAACATCAGACTTAGTGTGGAAGGGGGCATAATGAGGAGTTACACAATTAAGACAGAAAATTCTAACACACACACACACACACACACACACACACACACACACACACATATTTCCAGGTCTTGTGTCGTCACCTAGCAACAGCAGCAGGAAGTGAGAGTGGAATGGCACATGGGGCTTAATGAGCCATCTTCAAACATCTTGGTGTGTGTGTGTGTGTGTGTGTGTGTGTGTGGTGAGAATTTTTTTTGTATTAATTGTTAGATCTCTCTCTCTCCTTTTTAATGGTTATAAACACACACACACACAGACCTGGGTATTTGAGTGTTTTCCAGTTGCAAAGTTAAAATTGGCTCTGTGTGTGTGTACTCTATCACATGCACACACACACACACACACACACACAGAGAGAGAACCAATTTTAACTTTGCAACTGGAAAACACTCAAATACCCAGGTCTGTGTGTGTGTGTGTGTTGAAGTTAAGGCAAGGGTATATTTATATATGACCAACTCACCAAATCACAGCACAGCAGCAGGATAAAATCATTATGGTGTGCTTATGTACAGTGTGCACACACACACACAGGGCGGGGGGGATTTCAATGCCTTTGCTACTGTAATCTGTGTGTGGAGGTCATACCGTGTGTGTGTGTGTGTGTGTGTGTGAGAGAGAGAGAGAGAGAGAGAGAGAGATTGATCATGCTTTATGGAAGTACAATCGCTTCACATAACTAGCTCACTGTAATGCTCTATAGTAAGGTATTAACTGTACCTAACTGGATAATCACTTCATAAGCCATGACGTAAGTGAATAAATTAAAACTCATAAATACAGCTAATAAACATAGCTAGCTCATAATCATGATACCTCGTAATCGTGGATCAGACTGTTGAACTGTACGTTCCTTGGAAATAGCCGATTACATGTAATCTAGAACGTTTACATTTTTATCCTACCTTGGTCATCTAGCTAGCTTGTGCTGGGACTGGAAACCTTCAATACTGCATAAAAACCAGCACAGAAAGACAGTTGATATCATTGAGACGTAAGGAAGAGTAATATCACATTTGGGAAAGAAACATAGCTTGTAAACACTCATACAAAAGAATTTTCATTCAGGTGAACATGTTTCCATCTTGAATAATTTGCACTGGAAAGTGCATTTGTTAACACTGAAATCTGTATCCTACAGCCATCAATACAAAGCTCTAGGGCAGGCTGGTCATGTCCTCATTGTCCCAACTGCTCTATTTAATTCACAAATCAGGCATTGGACATGTTGCTATTCGCAATGGAGAGCACATCGGTTTCAGTGCTGCTGTTAGGCAATAGCAAAAGAAAAAGCATGGCCCATTATTGAGCAGCGACTTCATCCAGTCATTAATTAAACACGAGTCATTAATCAATGGGTTAAAATGCCATTCGGATGACTTCCGGGAATTGAGTGGACAGGCATGTTCAATATGAACTACAGAATGTGTGTGTGTGTGTGTGTGTGTGTGTGTGTGTGTGTGTGTGTGTGTGTGTGTGTGTGTGTGAAAGAGAGAGAGAAAGAGGGCATATATTTTGTCTCAACTGCTTGCTGACACACACTGTGAAGCATCGATACTTCATCAGTGTAGCTTAGCACAGCATGAACCAAACACAGTGCAATTAACCCACAACTTGAATCACAGAGTCAACCCAATCCAACACCAAGTACCAGGCATAGGGAATCACACCAAAAGCAAACATGCAGAGATGAACCCAATACCAAACACATTAGGATTAACCAAACACCAAACATGGCATGATCAGCTCAACACAAAACACAGGAGAGTGAACCAAATACCAAATGAAGTAGGATGAATCTAACACTAATCACTGCAGGATCAAGCCAATACCAAGCCAGACAGGATGAACCTAAAGCCAGTAGTCAATTATCAAACCAGCAACAACAAATACAACACACCAGGATGAACCCAATACCAAACACAGTGGCAAACCCTGAAGGCCAATAGTCACATATCAACCAAACACCAAAAATGTTGGAAAGAACCCAACACCTCATATTGCAGGATCAATACAACATGTCACATCTTACTATCAATACAACTTAGCCAATCACAGCAGGGCTGGTTTGACGCCAAACACTATACACCAAAGTGTGACCCAACACCAAAGACAGAAATATGAATGTAATATCAAACACAGCAGAATCAACCCAACACATGAATTACATCACCGTGATGAGACGTACAGTGGTGCTTGAAAGTTTGTGAACCCTTTAGAATTTTCTATATTCCTGCATAAATATGACCTAAAACATCATCAGATTTTCACACAAGTCCTAAAAGTAGATAAAGAGAACCTAGTTAAACAAATGAGACAAAAATATTATACTTGGTCATTTATTTATTGAGGAAAATGATCCAATATTACATACCGTATCTGTGAGTGGCAAAAGTATGTGAACCTTTGCTTTCAGTATCTGGTGTGACCCCCTTGTGCAGCAATAACTGCAACTAAATGTTTCCGGTAACTGTTGATCAGTCCTGCACACCGGCTTGGAGGAATTTTAGCCCGTTCCTCCGTACAGAACAGCTTCAACTCTGGGATGTTGGTGAGTTTCCTCACATGAACTGCTCGCTTCAGGTCCTTCCACAACATTTCGATTGGATTAAGGTCAGGACTTTGACTTGGCCATTCCAAAACATTAACTTTATTCTTCTTTAACCGTTCTTTGGTAGAACGACTTGTGTGCTTAGGGTCGTTGTCTTGCTGCATGACCCACCTTCTCTTGAGATTCAGTTCATGGACAGATGTCCTGACATTTTCCTTTAGAATTTGCTGGTATAATTCAGAATTCATTGTTCCATCAGTGATGGCAAACCGTCCTGGCCCAGATGCAGCAAAACAGGCCCAAACCATGATACTACCACCACCATGTTTCACAGATGGGATAAGGTTCTTATGCTGGAATGCAGTGTTTTCCTTTCTCCAAACATAATGCTTCTCATTCAAACCAAAAAGTTCTATTTTGGTTTCATCCGTCCACAAAACATTTTTCCAATAGCCTTCTGGCTTGTCCACGTGATCTTTAGCAAGCTGCAGACGAGCAGCAATGTTCTTTTTGGAGAGCAGTGGCTTTCTCCTTGCAACCCTGCCATGCACACCACTGTTGTTCAGTGTTCTCCTGATGGTGGATTCATGAGCATTAAGATTAGCCAATGTGAGAGAGGCCTTCAGTTGCGTAGAAGTTACCCTGGGGTCCTTTGTGACCTCACCAACTATTACATGCCTTGCTCTTGGAGTGATCTTTGTTGGTTGACCACTCCTGGGGAGGGTAACAATGGTCTTGGATTTCCTCCATTTGTACACAATCTGTCTGACTGTGGATTGGTGGAGTCCAAACTCTTTAGAGATGGTTTTGTAACCTTTTCCAGCCTGATGAGCATCAACAATGCTTTTTCTGAGGTCCTCAGAAATCTCCTTTGTTCGTGCCATGATACACTTCCAAGCATGTGTTATGAAGATCAGACTTTGATAGATCCCTGTTCTTTAAATAAAACAGGGTTCCCACTCACACCTGATTGTCATCCCATTGATTGCAAACACCTGACTCTAATTTCACCTTCAAATTAACTGCTAATCCTAGAGGTTCACATACTTTTGGCACTCACAGATATGTAATATTGGATAATTTTCCTCAATAAATAAATGACCAAGTATAATGTTTTTGTCTCATTTGTTTAAGTGGGTTCTCTTTATCTACTTTTAGGACTTGTGTGAAAATCTGATGATGTTTTAGGTCATATTTATGCAGAAATATCGAAAATTCTAAAGGGTTCACAAACTTTCAAGCACCACTGTATATTCAGTGTGATACCTGTCGACAAACTACTGTATATTGGCGACAGTCCAGCTGTTTTACTTTGTTCTATTTGTATCACACACACACACACACACACACACACACACACACACACACACACACACACACACACACACACACACTAATCCCAGGAAGGTTATGACTTTTCCTGAGGCGAGTAATTAAGTAATGGCCCTTTGTAATTGATCTCTGTAGTCCTTGAGCAGGTGTTTATTATCTCCCTTCCTCTCTTTCCAGGATAAATCAGACAATCAGTTGCTGGAACTGTAATACATGAGAAGTGACAATAAAGCTACATACACTATTACATCTTTAAACTGTGTTAGTGATTATTCCATACTATGAATCACGGGGAATCCATATTATATGAAACATTCAGATACAGCTTATGCATCTGCTAAGCATGAAATCTGGGAAAATGTGCAAGCACTTCTTTTCCCGCTAGCTTCGCCTTCTATGGTTGCAGCTGTGCAAATTTCATAAGGAAGCGACATCTCAGCTCAAGTGCACATGAACCTCGGACTCATGCCCAGGAATAGGAAAAAAAATGAAGGAGTGACAACAAGAATGCAGAGCATTAAAACAGGAATGCCTTCCCACACATTCCAATCGGAAAAGGAGCTCTTTTTGGTAGACTAGGTCCTGGACATTTATGGAACTTCCAGTTTCATCATTCAGTAACTGCGGGTCAAAGGTTGATCTCTGGCGCCTGATCAACAGGAAGAAGGACAAGATTTACTGTAATGAGGGTTAAGTGAAGAGAGGAATAGTTGAAGATCAGGATGTGTGCTAGCTTGTGATAGATGAGTTCTAATCTTAGCAAGACAGAAAGATAAGCTAAGTGAGCTAAACTAGGTACATGCTAGTGCTATGTTCATAAAGTGATCCAACTATAGGAATATGCACAAAACCTTGGCTAGTCATGAATGCTAGTTGTTCGGACAGAGCCACAGAGTCTGAACGCATAAATAGAGCTCGGAATGTGGAACATAATGGCATGCACGTTGACCTTTAACCCACAGGTTAACCTATAGATCACAGGGGATAAGAATAAATGGCTTTTAGTTGAACTTGTTAAGCCTTGATGTCACAGATTCAGTTCCGCATAGTTACCACATGAAGTTCATGTGGCCTCACACAAGCATTATAAATAAATTGGAAATCTTTTCAAGCGTTAAAATTGCTTTAAAGTTAAAGTTAGAGAGTTAATAAAGGCATAAATTTTTGTGATCATATAGCTAACTGGCTATAAGAATAAGGCCTTGTTAGCTAAACATAAATAGCTGAACACATGCTGTATGCTAGCATGCTAGTAAGATGTAATTAGTAGCTACTATCACTATACAACAAAATAAGGTAAAACGGATAAATTAGATAGATAGATAGATAGATAGATAGATAGATAGATAGATAGCATATACGCAAGATGAAGTCTCATCTCATTATCTCTAGCCACTTTATCCTGTTCTACAGAGTCGCAGGCAAGCTGGAGCCTATCCCAGCTGACTACGGGGCGAAAGGCAGGGTACACCCTGGACAAGTCGCCAGGTCATCACAGGACTGACACATAGACACAGATAACCATTCACACTCACTTTTAGAGTCACCAGTTAACCTAACCTGCATGTCTTTGGACTGTGGGGGAAACCGGAGCACCTGGAGAAAACCTACGCGGGCACGGGGAGAATGTGCAAACTCTGCACAGAAAGGCCCTCGCCAGCCACGGGGCTTGAACTCGGACCTTCTTGCTGTGAGGCGACAGCGCTAACCACTACACCACCGTGCCGCCCCAGCATCATTGCTGTTATAGGATAAAGGAAAGATTGATATTGTGTTGTGCTTCAATTCAGATGGATGAATTAGAGCGTTCAGGAAGGTTCTTCTGAAAATGGTGGCATACTGGGAAGTAGTTGGATGTGATAATCAATGTCACCTCAAGAAACCATGGTGTGTGTGTGTGTGTGTGTGTGAGTGAGTAAGTGAGGCAAATTGCTACTGCTATTGTTATGAAGTGCTGAGGTGAATTTGGCTTGTGTTGTTTGTACTGCAGAATATAACCTCTCTCTCTCTCTCTCTCTCTCTCTCTCTTTGTGTGTGTGCGTAAGTGCTATGCTGATGCACCACCGTGTTAACGTATGTTAACAAGGAATGTGTTGCGGCATGGCACCTCTGCTGTGTGAGCTCTAAACATAGCATAGCCACAAATGAGCTGAGATAATTACAGCACTCTCATCCTATGAATGCCTTTTTTTTTTAATATCAATAACCATTCTAACCCTTTCCTTGGCATTACAAACATCACTGGCATAACTGAATCAATTCCATTTCTTGGCATGAGGCACAATTCACTTGACGCCAGCTGAGAAAATAAGCACGGACTCCTTCATGTTTTTGTCTTTTGTTCTCAAGAGCTAGTCAGTTAGCTGTGATTAGTAATTTACACTCACTGGCCACTTTAATAGGAACCTGTTGTTGATTCTAAGATTCCTGTTCTTGTCTGCAGGAGTGGAACCCAATGTGATCTTCTGCTGTTGCATGCTGAGATGCTTTTCTGCTCACCATGGTTGTAAAGAGTGATTATAGGAGTTACTATATCCTTCCTGGCAGCTCAAACCAATCTGGTCATTTTCCTCTGATCTCTCTTATCAACAAGGCGTTTTTTTCCACCCACAGAACTGTCGCTCACTCGATGTTTTTTGTTTTTTGCACCATTCTGTATAAACTCTAGAGACTGTTGTGTGTGAAAACCCCAGGAGATCAGCAATTTCTGAAATACTCAAACCAATGATTATGAGGGTTCATCTGGCTCAAACCAACACCCATGCCACAGTGAAAGTCACAGAAATCACAATTTTTCCCATTCTGATGTTTGAAGTGAACATTAACTGAAGATTTGTATCTGTGTGATTTTATGCATTGTGCTGCTGGCAAGGGATTGGCTGATTAGCTAACTGCAATAAAACCGCTGCAGGTGGATGAGTGTACCTAAGAAACTGGCCAGTGAGTGTAATTCCATGTAAAAGGCAAATGATTTTTCTGTCATGATGGCGGCCGAGTGGACAGACTTTACTAGAAGGATCATTCCTGACTAGCTGGTCAGTCTAGTCAAAATAAATTAAATCGAAACAAAAAAATCGAGTTTTAATTCCACTGAATTTCATGTGTGGCTTTTTTTCAGGAATACATAATGTGTAATTGAGGAAGAAAACAAATCTGAGACGTGTTTGTGTCGTGACCTTGCACCAAATGCCTTGTCTGGAATGCTAGGTAGCTAACGCTAGCCAGACGCTGATAAGCTTGGGGCTTTTTTCACTGGTGCTCACGCTGACCTTTCTAGAAATGACGAATGTGTGGACGGGAGCTGTTGATAAGGGAGTTATTTTTTCCGGCCTGTGTCACTCTCTGCCATTCAGTGTGTGTAAGAGTGAGAGAACAGAAGACAGATGGAGCTTAAGAGCACTATTAAGATCACTGTACAGTATTTTTAGGGGTTGCATGTGAGAAAATTAGAGACCTGTGCATGACTTCAACACCAGCTGGTGTGAAAAAGCTCTGTGATTGTTTTTTGTTGTTACAACTTACTTTTTTTAAATGAAATACTATGAACTACTGAGCTAGCTATCTTCTTAGCCTGAGCACGGTCCTTAAGTCACACCCTTAGGAAAGGTATTTTAGATAAAAAAACTCTGCTTGATAACATGTGACCTTTGTGTAAGCAGGTATTCATGTGGGCGATTTCAGCAAACTGAAGCATATCGGTGACATCACAACGAGCCAGATCGACAGGCTCATTAGTGCTGTTTTAGCATTTGTCCGTCTTTGGTCTTTTCAGAGGTCTGAAGGTCCTCTTCAACCTGCTCCTTCAGCTATCAGAGCTGCGCATACCAGACATCCAGCCTCACACGTGTGTATATTTCAGTGGAAAGGTCAGCAATCTCGGGTGCTCGGGTTATATTTGGCTGTCTTTGATCTCACACTCGAACGCTGATTTGCGATGACGCACAATCCCGTGCATGATAGCATTAATGTAGTGTTGTTGTTACAATAGCCTAAAAAATGCATAAAAATGTGCATAGTGAATTTTAGGCTAGGCTAGCATTTTATGCCTATTACTAAACCTGACTGAAAGTGCTAAACTTCAGCTTGCATATGATTACGGACACAAACATTCGCACTAGCTGTAAGTCCAATGGCTTCACATAATTCAACTGCACATATTTATAAAATGTCAATTTTCATGTTTTCGTGTTGCATTTTCTCTTTACATGCTTACGCTTGTATTAGCATCTTAGCCGCATTGAAACAATGACTCTCTGTGTACCAAACCATTTACTCTATTATGAGGGTGAAGCAAGGTCCCTAGAGGGCCTCAAATATATTTTATGGATGGAAAGCTAGTGGTGAAGTCTACTTATTCTCCTAAAAGTGATTTATTTTCGACTTTAATTACATCTAAATGTGAAATCGGAGCCTAAAAATACATTACTTTCCAGACACAAGTCGCCAGTTCCACTTATTTCTTCGTCAGCATCACTAACTGGAGACTCTTGTACAGTTATAGCTACCTGAAGTCCTAAAAGCTAATTAAATAACTTATCGCTTGAAACATATACAATATCTTTATCAGGAATCAATAACCTTCTATCTGGCAACCAGACCAAATAAGTACATCCCAGTTTCCTGTAATCGTTTTTCAGATGTGTTTATTGTCAGGTTCGTGTATTGTACCTGACTTGGAGACAAAGCAATTAGCGTAGCAGAGAAGTCAGAGTATTTTATGGCAGTGTGTGTTTCCCGGTGTGTGTTTCTGACATGCTTTATTATTATGATGATGATAATGGGAGACTCTGCTACAGTTGCTGATGCAGGGTTTGTATTATGTGGGTCAGAATGAGAGGGAAGCCCAGAACATGGCCTCTGAATAGAATAACGTAAGAAAGACAGTACAGTACTAAGTGCATTTCTTGGAGAAAATTATTGGTTTGGATATTTACTACTCTCAAGATACTGTAAATTAACCTTAGTGTCTTAAGCATTCACACTGATTAGACTCATTGTGCATTGTACCCTCTGACCTACTCATGACATCATAACAGTGAAAACGCTAAGGTTTCTCACATCAGTGTTCCTTCTTATCATACATGCATGCAAGCAAGTGATGCTAGTTAGGTACAAATTGGCTTTGGTGCTGTAAATCGAACAATGCTGTTATATACAACCTCTTATTACATTACAGACATCCAGAGCAATGTATAACGTACCCAGAGCAGCTTGGGGGTTAGGTATCTTGCTCAAGGGCACTTCAGCCATTCTTGCTGGTCCAGGGAATTGAACCAGCAACTTTTTGCTCCCAAAGCTGCTTCTCTAACCATTAGACCATGGCTTCCCCCATTAAATGTGTCTAGAGACATTATGAAGAAAAAAATAAAGTTTGGAAGGAAATACTGTAGTAGAGATTGTTGGTGCATCTGGTGAGTGTACCTAGCTAGTATGGCTAACTTGTGCTGCTAAGCTGCTTGTGTCCTCCCTGTGTAGGTTTTCCTCCGGGTTCTCCAGTTTCCTCCCACCTATGAAAAACATGCTGGAGAGTGAACTGTTGAGATGAGGTGTGTGTCTGGCAGAGGTAGACAGTAACGAAGTACATTTACTTGAGTACTGTATTTAAGTACACTTTTTGAGTATCTGTACTTTACTTAAGTTTTTTTTGGAAACATAACTTTAACTTCACTACATTTGAAAGACAAATATCGTACTTTTCACTTCACTACATTTCTATCAAGGTCCTCATTACTATGAAGCAGCTTTGAAAGTGGATGTTTTTTCTTTTCTAAAATGCGATTGATTTTTCGCAGGTGACACTGAGACAGCCTATCAGTAATCACTAGGGTCACATCACGTCCATAGACTATAAAATCAAGTTCAGTGATTTCTCCGCAGCATTATTTAACACAATCAGGTGATGGCAGAATGGAAGGAGGCAGTTCTTCTGGCGAATGCATGCACTAGGGTGACCACCTGTCCCGCATAGCGCGTGCGCGTACAGCATTTGAAGCCGAATTTATGCGTCCCGCAAATTCAGAACGTGTCCCGCATAATCGATGCTTGCTGAGGGGGCTGTCGCTCTCCCCGGGCCACCCAGGCAGCCAAACGAATACTACGAGTACTTCACATTTCAGCACACCACCGTCGCCACTATAGACTGTAGAACAAAACCACACACCCCTCACAACTGACTGGTTGTTGTCAACTTTTTGTTGTTGCCATGACACCGCACTCACGTGCACAGACAGTGACGAGGGACGCAGGTGCAACGCATGCATTGCTTTCATATTAAAAAATGGAGAAAGGTACCGGGGAGATGGCAGGTGAGGCACTGCCACCTCCAGTTAAAAAGAGAAGGTGTATGTACAGGAAAGAGTGGGAAAATGAATATTTGTGGCTGAAAGGGGTTGAGGGGGATACCGAGAGGGCTTTTTGTGACCTTTGCAAAACATCTTTCTCAATCGGACATGGCGGGGAATACGATGTGAAACGACACAGGCTCGCGGAGACTCACAAGAAACGTGTGCAACAGAAAGAAACGTCTAAATCTATGGATGCTTTCCTCCGACCTAAAAACGACTCTCTACCTGACAAAGTGACTGCGGCAGAGGTGACGAGTGTGTATCACACTGTCCAACATGCAATATCATATCAGGCAGGAGATTGTGGCACAAAGCTGTGGTTGTGAGTTAAGAGACTTTTTTTCTACTGTTTCTGTGGTGCTGAGCCACTACAATTCCTGTTAATCCACTGAAAACTAAATGGAGACTTGTCACTATTCCTGCTGTACTGATGCACTGCAAAGCCTCAGACTCAATATTATATTATGATTGGTTTAAACTAAAGTGAATAAATTGTAATGGAAAATAAATAAAATTGAGTAGCTTCAGTAAATCATAAGTGGAAGTGTGTCTGTCAAGTCATTGAATGGTCAAAATATTATGAATGTTTATTTAAAAAAAAAACACATTTGGTGGCCTGTTCATGACCATATGGTACATCACCAATAACAGCAGATTAGGGTATTATTGATATACCATGTAAGGTAGTATGTGCTAGAAATGGGTAAACCACTATCTGTGAGTCTTCCAGCGGCCGGCGCGGCGCAGTGGGGGCGGCGTCCCACATTGTCCCTCAAAAACATACCCCTTGTCCCCCCTTGGGCTTATGAGCAGGTGGTCACCCTAGCATGCACCCATGGCCATACCTAGAACCCATGTTTCAGTTTTCTGAAAGGATTAAAGAGTCATTTCACTTTAAATGTTTGCTTTGTTTACCAAAAACAAACCACATCACGGCCTACACAAACTCGCTGTCTGACCTGCGGAAACATATCAAGGTATGTGAAATTTTTATTCCAAGAGAAAGCTTGCAATGAAGTTGTCTGTGCTTTCAGAGCTAGCGTTAACGTTGCAATAACTATGCAGTCTGGTTAGTCAAATGACTTTCTATGGATTTGCCCGCCAAGTTGCCGTAGCCTTGTCCACGGCTAACGTTTACACATAGCTAGTTAACTGTTAGTTAGCATGTAAAAACAGAGTTATGCTAACATGAATAACGTTAACTTATCTGAAGTCCTTTCAGTAATATGTTTTAGCATAATCCTGACAAATAAACAGAATGTAGAAATCTTTCTTTTCTAGTAACGTTAGCTACCCAATATGAGTTTGAGTTTGAAAAGCGTTTGCTAGCATGTCAGGTGGAGCTTCACTGACTAGCTAGCTTAACGTTAAACCACCATGATGTCACAGCATGCGTCCATTTTGTGAATTCACAAAATAATCCAGTCAGTTGCTTCAAAGGCATGAGGTGTGTCAATAATATAACAATGCGTTGACAGAAAATGTACTTTTAATACTTAAGTATTTTTAAAAGCAAGTACTTCAGTACTTTAACTTAAGTAAAAAATTGACTGGACAACTGACTGGGATGTATGGATGCTGTCAGTCCTCCACTTGCTTGCTCACTTGAGTTTGTTGATGGTGTAGTGGGCTCCCGGGGTGCCCTCATGCCTGTGTTACCTTCTGGCTCTCCCCTTTTAGTTATGCTGTCATAGTTAGTTTTGCCGGAGTCCCTGCTTGTACTCAGCGCAATATGTATACTGCTCCTACTTATTCAGGTGACATTGGGCATACCTAACAACCTGTGTTCCCCCCTCCCCCATCTGTCCCTCTGTGTTACATGTCAATCCTGAGATCGACATGCTGCTCCTCGGACCTGACTGATCCATCCTGATGCCCTGTGTCCGGCTGGAGTCTCATCACATCGCTCCTGTGGAGGACGGTCCCATATGGACAGTTAAAAGTCACACTTGGAAGACACTCTGGACACTTACAATAATGCTTTTATGGCTGAGGACTACAGTTGACTTGCTAACTTTAGGACTGCAGTTGTCATGAACAGTTTTGCACTCAAGTTTCCATCAATGAAGAGTTTATAACATCAGCGAAACTGACTTCATGTTAAAACTGTTAATGTTATCGTCATATTGTCTGTTGTTGCCCAAATGAGGATGGGTTCCCTTTTGAGTCTGGTTCCTCTCAAGGTTTCTTCCTCATGTCGTCTAAGGGAGTTTTTCCTTGCCACCGTCACCACAGGCGTGCTCATTGGGGATAGATTAGGGATAAAATTAGCTCATGTTTTAAGTCATTCAAATTCTGTAAAGCTGCTTTGCAACAATGTTTATTGTTAAAAGCGCTATACAAATGAACTTGACAACTTTCACTTGTATCAGAGTAACATTTGACCAGTGGGTTGCGGTTAAGATAAAGCAGTTGTTTTATCTGTAACCGTTTATCCTGTGCAGGGTCACAGGGGGCAAGCTGGAGCCTATCTCAGCTGACCATGGGTGAGAGGCAGGGTCCACCCTGGACAAGTCACCAGCTATCGCAGGGCTGACACATACACACACAAACAACCATTCACACTCACGGTCAATTTAGAGCCACCAATTAACTTAACCTGCATATCTTTGGACTATGGGAGGAAACCCACGCAGACACAGAAAGGCCCTCGTCAGCCACTGGGTTCGAACCCAGAACCTTCTTGCTGTGAGGCAATAGTGTTAACCACTACACCACCATCAGGGGCGTAACTAGGATTTTTCAAAGGGGGGTCACACACTGACTGGCAGCCTGAGTACATTATGTAACAAAAAATAATTACCATTGCTAGTTTTAGGTAGCTTAGAAACCGGCTCTTCCATTATTGCTGTTTCTTCCACGTTTTCTTGATGTTGTGTTCTAGAAACGGCACTAAAACTTACCTTCGAAGCCACAAAATGCAACTTTGATGGAAAAAAAAAGTATAATAAATTGCTTACCTCTCTTCATGTCGAAAGAAGGAGGAAAGTTTTGCTTGTTTTGACATGGCCAATTATTAACACAAGAGGAAATACTCGTAATTCGCAACTAAAAAGACTGCAGCTACACTGGCAGCTTGACCATGCTTTCTAGTGTGATCGTGTTGCACTTGCGCAGAACTGTGTCAGTCCTGCATGCCTTGGCTTGTGCACCTCAAGGTGCGCCTCGAGCTGCACGCGTGCCTAACAAGCTCCGGCGCACGCACCATTAACAAAGAACACCTGTCTTTAATCAATGAACTGCGTTTGGACTATTTAAGGACTGCGCCCATGCAAGGATGATGCGAAGTATTACGTCGTGTCTAGTGTGCCTTACTGAGCCTTGTTCCCTGTCCCTGGTCTTGTTGACCTCCTGGTTTTTCAACTCCTGTTTCTCATCCCTTGATCTTGTATAGTTTTGCCTCTTATATTCTGTCTGTACCTCGATTGACCTCCTGCCTGTTTCCTCGATTACCACTTTGCCTGCTGTTTCGGACTGTTTGCCTGTTGTGTGCGTTTCACGCACTTTATGCTCATGTCGCACTGTGTATTATTTAACATATCTGCATTTACATCCACCTCTACCGCACACACTCTGACAAACTGGGTTTTCGCACCCAAACCACAGGAAGTCCATACAATGTTATAAAAACCCTAATGAGGCTGAGGTGACAATCTAGTTATCGCATTATCTCTCACCGCTTTATCGTGTTCTACAGGGTCGCAGGCGAGCTGGAGCCTATCCCAGCTGACTACGGGCGAAAGGCGGGGTACACCCTGGACAAGTCGCCAGGTCATCACAGGGCTGACACATAGACACAAACAACCATTCACACTCACATTCACACCTACGGTCAATTTAGAGTCACCAGTTAACCTAACCTGCATGTCTTTGGACTGTGGGGGAAACCAGAGCATCCGGAGGAAACCCACGCGGACACGGGGAGAACATGCAAACTCCGCACAGAAGGCCTTTGCCAGCCACGGGGCTCGAAGCCGGACCTTCTTGCTGTGAGGAGACAGCGCTAACCACTACACCACCGTGCCACCCTGACAATCTAGTTTTTTTTAAAAATGCTAGAAAAATTACAGTGGGCCCTTTTCTAATATTCTTATGCGGCTATACGGGCGACACGGTGGTGTAGTGGTTAGCATGGTCACCTCACAGCAAGAAGGTTCCAGGTTCGAACCCAGTGGCCAGTGGGGGCCTTTCTGTGTGGAGTTTGCATGTTCTCCCCGTGTCTGCGTGGGTTTCCTCTGGGTGCTCCGGTTTCCCCCACAGTCCAAAGACATGCAGTTAGGTTGACGTGGGGCAGCCTTGGGCTGAGGTGCCCTTGAGCAAGGTACCTGACCCCTGACTGCTCCCCGGGCGCTGTGTGTGGCTGCCCACTGCTCTGGGTGTGTGTGTGTTCACTGCTTCAGATGGGTTTAATGCAGAGGATGAATTTCACTGTGCTTGAAGTGTGCATGTGACAAATAAAGGTTTCTTCTTCTACTGAAAAAATGTATGGTCTGACAAAGGGGGGTGGTCACGGGCACCCCAGGAACCCCCCCCCCAGCTACGCCCCTGACCATGGCGCCTGTAGTGGGATCTGTACTTTGACTTAAAGGAACAGTCCACCGTACTTCCATAATGAAATATGCTCTTATCTGAATTGAGACGAGCTGCTCCGTACCTCTCCGGGCTTTGCGCGACCTCCCAGTCAGTCAGACGCAGTCAGACGTGCTGTCACTCCTGTTAGCAATGTAGCTAGGCTCAGCATGGCCAATGGTATTTTTTGGGGCTGTAGTTAGATGCGACCAAACTCTTCCACGTTTTTCCTGTTTACATAGGTTTATATGACCAGTGATATGAAACAAGTTCAGTTACACAAATTGAAACGTAGCGATTTTCTATGCTATGGAAAGTCCGCACTATAATGACAGGCGTACTAACACCTTCTGCGCGCTTCGACAGTGCATTGATATCTGAGCTCAGATATCAATGCGCTGTCGAAGCGCGCAGAAGGTGTTAGTACGCCTGTCATTATAGTGCGGACTTTCCATAGCATAGAAAATCGCTACGTTTCAATTTGTGTAACTGAACTTGTTTCATATCACTGGTCATATAAACCTATGTAAACAGGAGAAACGTGGAAGAGTTTGGTCGCATCTAACTACAGCCCCAAAAAATACCATTGGCCATACTGAGCCTAGCTACATTGCTAACAGGAGTGACAGCGCGTCTGACTGCGTCTGACTGACTGGGAGGTCGCGCAAAGCTCGGAGAGGTACGGAGCAGCTCGTCTCAATTCAGATAAGAGCATATTTCATTATGGAAGTATGGTGGACTGTTCCTTTAAGTAATGAAGTTGGGTACTTTGTCCATGTGTGGTCAGGATGTTTTCCCACTTCACACCCAGTATTCCTGGGAGAGGCTCTGGATCCACAGCAGCCTCACCACGAACAGGGTAATAGCATGTAGGGCTGAGCAATATACAGTGGTGCTTGAAAGTTTGTGAACCCTTTAGAATTTTCTATATTTTTGCATAAATATGACCTAAAACATCATCAGATTTTCCCACAAGTTCTAAAAGTAGATAAAGAGAACCCAGTTAAACAAATGAGACAAAAATATTCTACTTGGTCATTTATTTATTGAGGAAAATTATCCAATATTACATATCTGTGAGTGGCAAAAGTATGTGAACCTTTGCTTTCAGTATTTGGTGTGACCCCCTTGTGCAGCAATGACTGCAACTAAATGTTTTCAGTAACTGTTGATCACTCCTGCACACCGGCTTGGAGGAATTTTAGCCCATTCCTCTGTACAGAACAGCTTCAACTCTGAGATGTTGGTGGGTTTCCTCACATGAACTGCTCGCTTCAGGTCCTTCCACAACATTTCGATTGGATTAAGGTCAGGACTTTGATTTGGCCATTCCAAAACATTAACTTTATTCTTTAACCATTCTTTGGTAGAACGACTTGTGTGCTTAGGGTCATTTTCTTGCTGCATGACCCACCTTCTATTGAGATTCAGTTCGTGGACAGATGTCCTGACATTTTGCTTTAAAATTCGCTGGTATAATTCAGAATTTATTGTTCCGTCAATGATGGCAAGCCATCCTGGCCCAGATGCAGCAAAACAGGCCCAAACCATGATACTACCACCACCATGTTTCACAGATGGGATAAGGTTCTTATGCTGGAATGCAGTGTTTTCCTTTCTCCAAACACAATGCTTCTCATTTAAACCAAAAAGTTCTATTTTGGTCTCATCTGTCCACAAAACATTTTTCCAATAGCCTTCTGGCTTGTCCATGTGATCTTTAGCAAACTGCAGATGAGCAGCAATGTTCTTTTTGGAGACCAGTGGCTTTCTCTTTGCAACCCTGCCATGCACACTTGTTGTTCAGTGTTCTCCTGATGGTGGACTCATGAACATTAACATTAGCCAATGTGAGAGAAGCCTTCAGTTGCTTAGAAGTTACTCTGGGGTCCTTTGTGAAGTCGCCGACTATTACACGCCTTGCTCTTGGACTAATCTTTGTTGGTTGACCACTCCTGGGGAGGGTAACAATGGTCTTGAATTTCCTCCATTTGTACACAGTCTGTCTGACTGTGGATTGGTGGAGTCCAAACTCTTTTGAGATGGTTCTGTAACCTTTTCCAGCCTGATGAGCATCAACAACGCTTTTTCTGAGGTCCTCAGAAATCTCCTTTGTTCGTGCCATGATACACTTCCACAAGCATGTGTTGTGAAGATCAGACTTTGATAGATCCCTGTTCTTTAAATAAAACAGGGTGCCCACTCACACCTGATTGTCATCCCATTGATTGCAAACACCTGACTCTGATTTCACCTTCAAATTAACTGCTAAACCTAGAGGTTCACATACTTTTGCCACTCACAGATATGGATCATTTTCCTCAATAAATAAATGACCAAGTATAATGTTTTTGTCTCATTTGTTTAACTGGGTTCTCTTTATCTACTTTTAGGACTTGTGTGGAAAATCTGATGATGTTTTAGGTCATATTTGTGCAGAAATATAGAACATTCTAAAGGGTTCGCAAACTTTCAAGCACCACTGTATCGTTTTACTATGTGATTATTATTGACTTTTTGCCACGATATGCAAAATTTAAAAAAAGCTTTAGATGAACAGCGGCGGCATGGTGGTGTAGTGGTTAGCGCTGTCGCCTCACAGCAAGAAGGTCCGGGTTCGAGCCCCGTGGCCGGCGAGGGCCTTTCTGTGCAGAGTTTGCATGTTCTCCCCGTGTCTGCGTGGGTTTCCTCCGGGTGCTCCGGTTTCCCCCACAGTCCAAAGACATGCAGGTTAGATTAACTGGTGACTCTAAATCAGGGGTCACCAAACTGCGGGCCAGATCTGGCCCGCCACCCCCCTTTGACCAGCCCCTCTGCCCCCCATCACTTGAACCGGCCCTATGAGGCAATCCCCAAAAGTGGTCATGGCCTATTTTTTTAAATTGCTTTTTGGCAAATAATAACATGTCTGCATCTTGTATTTTGTTGATTTTATCAATTCAAATTGATATTTAGTTATAAAATGAACTATTCATATTTTCCGAATTTTCGTCATATGCTCGCGATCAAGCAGTGACAGGCAGCGCATGCGCAGAGAACTGTCAGTGTTCAGGACAGCAAAATGGCTAGCGGTAAGCGAAAAGCTGACAGAGAGTGCAGAGTTTTTAAAGAACAGTGGACCACCGATTATTTTTTCGTTCAGTGTAAGGACCGTGCAGTTTATCTTGTATGTAAAGAAAGTGTGCCGGTTTTCAAAGAATATAATCTGCGTCGTCACTACGAAACCCGCCACAAAGAGTATGCTAGTTTGCGAGGGCACAACAAGAGAAGACAGGATTCAGAGGATGAAATGCGGACTGGCTGCACAACAGAATGTATTCCTTCGCCAAACCCAGATCAACCAGGCTGCTGTCCGAGCTAGCTATAAGGTAGCTCACCTACTAGCTACCCATGGAAAGCCATTTACTGATGGGGACTTTGTTAAAGTATGCATGCTTGCTGTGGCCGAGGAGGTGTGTCCCGACAAGAAGGATGCGCTCAATGCGGTGAGTCTCTCCGCACCTACTATGACCAGGTGAACCGAAGATTTGGGGGACAACGTGTATGACCAGCTGAATGAGAAAGCGTCAGAATTCGAGTTTTTTGCTTTGGCCATGGATGAGAGCAATGACGTGCAGGACACAGCACAACTGCTGTGATCTATTGCTCATATTATTATAATTTCACTGTTTTTTAAAATGTATTTATTTTATAGGCCTATTTATTTGACCTTTATTAAGTGCTGCATACAATTCATCTCATCTCATCTCATTATCTCTAGCCGCTTTATCCTTCTACAGGGTCGCAGGCAAGCTGGAGCCTATCCCAGCTGACTACGGGCGAAAGGCGGGGTACACCCTGGACAAGTCGCCAGGTCATCACAGGGCTGACACATAGACACAGACAACCATTCACACTCACATTCACACCTACGGTCAATTTAGAGTCACCAGTTAACCTAACCTGCATGTCTTTGGACTGTGGGGGAAACCGGAGCACCCGGAGGAAACCCACGCGGACACGGGGAGAACATGCAAACTCCGCACAGAAGGGCCCTCGCCGGCCCCGGGGCTCGAACCCAGGACCTTCTTGCTGTGAGGCGACAGCGCTAACCACTACGCCACCGTGCCGCCCCCTGCATACAATTATTATTTATATTATTAATAATATCAACAGGCCTACCTACAATTTATAATTTTCCACTCACCTTTGCCAGTGTCAATCACCTCAAATAGGCAGATGTTTCTTACCTTGACAGCTTTGATATTATTTTTATTAGAAAATAAATAAATGGAATATCAGTGGTATTTCAAATTAAAACAAAGTGTGAAGACTTGATTACTACTTTTGCAAACCACTAGTAAAGATAAACAAATATGTGCCAGGAATCAAGTGTTGATATAGTAGTATGGATATAGTAGCGGGGATGGCCGTGCCAGGCTAGTAATCTCTACTACACAATGAGGCCTGCTGGTGGTCATATTTGTCTGGGTCATAGCCTACAATTCTATGTGATATAGCTGACCCGACCCCGGCCCCCATCACAGTCAGGAACGACAATGTGGCCCCCAGAGAAAAAAGTTTGGTGACCCCTGCTCTAAATTGAGCGTAGGTGTGAATGTGAGTGTGAATGGTTGTCTGTGTCTATGTGTCAGCCCTGTGATGACCTGGCGACTTGTCCAGGGTGTACCCCGCCCGTAGTCAGCTGGGATAGGCTCCTGCGAGCCTGTAGAACAGGATAAAGCGGCTAGAGATAATGAGATGAACAGCCTTTCGCATCTTGTGATCAGTATCATCGCAATGCGGTCGGGTGATGGCTGGAGGAAACCTGCGCGAGACCGGTGCATTTATTAAATACTGACGCTACAGAGGTTCAGATTCGTCAGACACAAAGCGTGAGCCGCCCTTCTTTATGATGATTTAAAAAAAAAATCCCTCATCCCTCCCCCGCTCAACTTCACTTCACATATGAGGGAGGGCGCGCACGCCGGCATCTCGTCTCGTCTGACGCGTGCGAGACTCTCTCTCTCTCTCTCTCTCTCTGATAAAAGAGAGGCGTTTCCTCCTCGCGTGCAAAAAAAAAAAAAACAAAGAAGAGGACCGCGGTACTGCAAAGCCGACTCACACTCATTCGGCGCGAGCCGCCGCAGAACCGACAGGAAGGTTCACACTCACTCACTCGCGCGCGCTCACATCTGTCTCTGCGGCTGCATTTTTTTTTTAAAGAGCGCGAGAGCAGGTGCACAGCTGGACACGGATTTTTCCCCCCTAATTATTATTTATTTTAATTTTTTTTTTGCTTTCACTTTTTCATGGACTTTACACCTTTATAGATATCCATGTATGTGTGTATCGGGTCTAGTGGCCGCCGTTAGACTGGAAAACCCGAGGCCGTTCACTCTGCGGCGGAAATTACCGGAGGTAAGTCAGTCAGTCAGTCAGTCAGTGAGCAGCACTGTGGGGCTTCATCCCAAACCGCATTGTCTAGCAGTCTAGACAATGTTCTAGCAGTATGCGCTATGCTCTCGAGGAGCACTATGTAGCCTATAGGTGGGAGTGTGCGGATTGGAACGCGGCCACATGCAGTGATGGCCGGTTGTCATGGTAACCAGGAAAGCCTCGCTGTCATAGGCCATTTGCAGGAATTGGTCACGTGTCAATTTTCCCCATAGCAACAAGCCCGTGGTGGGCAAGCTAACTTGACATTCCTTGACAACCATAAGAGTTTGCCTGGCGATGCGATTTCTATAATAGCTGTTTTTACCTTTTCCACTGTCTTTTTTTTTTGACCCGAAATTTCGTCTGTACTTGGAAAACGTTTGTGGTTTTAACTTCTGTCGTAAGTTAAAGCGAATCATTGGCCGTAAAAGAGAGTTTTTTTGAACTCAACTTGGTCGCCGCCGAAAGAAATTCACGTGGCGGATTTCTGAGGTATGTTTATAACTTATAATTTCTCCTTTTCTACCTTTATCATTCGCTTAATGTGTGAAGATTCTTGAAAATAAATACAGATATATCTGTAGATGTGTTTTTAGCCGATAAGAAGCAGATTTATTCCCCGGTGATTCGCTTTGACTTACGACAGAAGTTAAAACCACAAACTTTTTCCAAGTACAGATGAAAATTCGGGTCAAAAAAGACAGTGGAAAAGGTAAAAACAGCTATTATAGAAATCGCATCGCCAGTCAAACTCTTATGGTTGTCAAGGAATGTCAAGTTAGCTTGCCCACCACGGGCTTGTTGCTATGGGGAAAATTGACACGTGACCACTTCCTGCAAATGGCCTATTGATTGACAGCTATAAATGCGCTCCGCTGTTTTCGCCAGCTGGATACGGCTCGATCCCAAAACACACACTGAACCCTAACTTGTCATAGTATGTCTAAATAGCAGGCTACGCCACTGTGTATCTTTGACGTTGATAATTTCTCGACATCATACTTGCTAAATTCGACACAGCAGCTGTTTTGTTTTATTACAAGGCCTCTTCCTGTCAGTTTATTTCCTCTTAACGGACATAATTAACTTTATACTAATTAGCTGCGGTTTAGCTGCTAGGTAGGCTGACACTAATTAGGCTACCATTTAGTGTGTGGTTTGAGACGCGACCCGTCCTGTCAGCGTTTTTACCTCTTTAATCCGCTGGAACCGAAACCCGAGACATGAAATTGTTGATAATTATCATACCCGGACAACAAACAAACAAACAAAATTGTTTTTAATCAATGCTATTTTATTCAATAACAACAAATAAATGAATAAATATCTCACTCCAGATTGGGAACTCGTCGTGAAGGCGATGTCTGCGCGTGCCATAGTGGACGTGTGTGTGTGTGCGCATGCGCGAATTCCGATGTGGTCGCGAGCTTAACCGCCAAGCCAGTTAGCATGTTAGCAACCAACAGAAAAAAAAAAAAAACTGAGCTAACAACGAATTAATGTGTAAAACTCGTTTAAATTATATATTTTAGTAAAATACTGTGCGAAAAGCAACACCATTCGATAAGTAGGGGTCTAAATTAAACGAAGTTGTTTTGAAAAAGTTTATTAAAAAAAAAAGGCCAAGGAAAAGCAGCATAGTTTTTCAATAACTGTCATAGCTGCTATAACACAATTAATCATAGTGTTTGGAATCTGCTAGAAAACAGCAGTGTGTTTTAAAAGAAACATAATGTACATATATATTATTTACCAGCTTAAGGTCGGTCCGTATCGTGAAATACCGTGACCTGGGCCTTGAAAATACTGACCAGAAGCCTCGTCAGTATTTTCAAGGCCGAGGTCACGGTATTTCACGATACGGACCGACCTTAAGCTGGTAAATAATATATATTTTTTTCTTTACCAAATTCTAACAGAAAATGAGAGCGCCCGAAAGGGAAACCATATTTAGAACAAACCTGCTACAAGCTCGTCAAAAACCTGTTTGACAAGCTACGTCAGCTCAGAATTTTCCAAAAATAAAACTCGCTTTCGCTGTGAACACTGTCGTTATCGCTATCCATGCTGTAAAATTAATGCTATTATACTGAGAAATGCGAAAATAAATGTTGACAAAAAATTGCTACCATGTTTGTTGTTGTTGCGAACGAACGAGTCACCAAAGGTCCGTAACCCGGGTCCGGATCGTAGGATTCCGGACCGCTTGCGAGCCAATCAGAGCGCATGATTTGATGGAAACCGGACCGCAAAAAAAAAAAAAAAATAGAGGTTATGACATTTTATTCTATCCATATTCATTGGATATGAGCAATTGTGCACTCTGATTAGCTACTCTACTAGATCGGCAGCTACAATTATCGACAGTCCGTAATTATCGACACCTTTTCAGATTTACCAATAAAAAACAATTTTACAATGGTGAGTTTGAGTTACAACAGTTATTATTGGTTAATTAATCAACCGGAAGACCCGCCTCGCCCTTTGATCTTGTTGTCTGATGACATTTTTTAGCACGATAAGCAATTTGAGGAAAACCCAGACGTTGTCACCGCAGGTAAACATGGTGGAAAGATCATGGATATGTTTTTTCTGATCAAATTCACCGATATTTCTTGATCTTCTTGTCGAAACCTACTTTGTTTCTTACTCTTTCATTCAACAGTCACTATTTTGTATCTAAACGCGCATTTGAGAATCATGTGAGGTGTCGATAATAGCCACTGGTGTCCACCGTTATCGACACCCTGTGGAATTAAGTGACATTTACAACTGTTATGGCTCGATCTTTGTGTAACGTTGTTGAAGTACTTTAAAAAAATAAAAGTGCTGTGATTTATAATATTTTTTTTTTCCTGATTCATAACAGAATGGAATGTTTGTAGAGTATTTGGAATCCGATTGCAGTAAATAGAATTAGACCAGAATTAAATTCCTAATATGCAAAAAATTACATGCTGAAAATATTCAGATTTTTCTATTCCATTCAAAAAATATTTTTTTTCAGTTTGGTTTCAATATCTACAACATATTACAATATCAGTCGACATTTTATATTTTGGTTCAAGGAATGACGTGACCTTTGACCTGGATTTTCATGCGGTTACAATGTCAATTGCCTGTTGACATTTATTGGTAAACGACAAAACTAAACATTAATACAAACAACAATGAATGATTAACAAAATGTGATCTACGAAAATACTTAGAAAGTGGAACAAAAAGATTTTCTGACAGGTTAAACATTGGTTCATTTGTTTACAAACATTAGAATTACTTCCTCATTTACATAAGCACCGATGTCGATATATTTATATAAAAGATATTTTGTACTACATATAAGTCTATGTAAAACAAATTTTAAATAAAAACTATGTTTTGTTAACTTAATAACACACACCGATTTATTATTAATTTTTTAAAATAAATAATCATCTGGATGTCAATAATTGTGGAACAGTGTCGATAACTGTGGACAAAGGTGTCGATAATCGTGTAACGCTGTCATGTGATCTAATACGCTAAGTAATCGGGAATCAACTCGTTTTTTTCCAGTGGAAGTTTGAGTAATTATTCATGCACAATTAACGTACTGAAAGTCTTTTCAACTTTTGCAATGGCCAAAAGATTGTTAAGGTATCGATAATTTTAGCCGCTGCTCTACTAGGATATCAGCTCATATACCATGAGTAGAGAAAAACAAAATGCCGGAGCGTGTTGCTGAACCAACCGAGGATGAAATAAAAACTCTACTCTAAAACAAAACCCCCAAAAATACAAAAAAGCAACAAAATATGGAATAAAAGTATTTGATGGTAAGAAGGTATCTTTTTTTTTTATTTTTCAATAATTATTATTACAGCATTTTTCACAAATTGCTACTGTCATTTCACCGGTTTGTTTACATTCTAAGCGGAAATTATTTTGTCAGACGTTTTGTACAAAGCTTTATTTATTAAATTTGCAAAAAATAAAAATGAAAATGCTCTGTTTCTCAAAATCCAGTGAATGTGGATAGAATAAAACAATTATTCCTCTCAATCTTGTTGTACATGGCTTAAAGTGCATATCCTGGACCAATTTCGTGGTTTTTTTTAATATGAAAGAATGTCCCTTTACACACTCATCCAGAAGGGTAATTTTGCACAAGGCCGTCTGTCTACAGCAGAAAAAAATAAAACAACAAAACGCGTCTGGAAAAATCCCAAAGGAGTCTGGAGCCAGATTCGTGACATTACCTGTGGAAGCGCGAGCAGGCTGCGCGAGCTTTGCACGGTTTCAGTGCACAGCCTGTGTAGACCAAGCGCTCCCATTTCTCTCTCATTGTCCGGTCTTTTGGGAAACGATGAGTACTAATCCCATCGAGATTGGTGTTGCTACACCCTCCTACGATACATCTGTTAACCATTTTAATAATTATGCAATAGCGTTGAAGAAATTTGCAGAAAACCACCAGGTCGTTTTCTCATAAACAAACCAGCGCTGATGTAGGATTCAGAGGGAGGCGTCCCGCACGCAACGTCATGAAAATCAATGTTTCCCGGGAAATCCAAATGCCAAGTTTTTTCAGAGGCGGACCAATTCGCCTCAAATGGCTTAATTTCAACTGAATTTTTCTGATATTGCGCAAGGTAAAAAAATTGCAGAGAATGCAGAATGTTACAGATATTTGACCAAAGTTTAATATAAAATAGGAGAATTGCATTGATCTTGCTCCTGAATTTACCCGTGATATGCACTTTAAAGCCAGCTTGGCGCTATGTGCCTCGTCAGCTATCAGCTCATGTATTACTCAATTTCATGGAATAATTATTAAATGTAAGGAATAAAACACTTGAGGAAATAATGTTTTAGGAAAATAATAATTGACGGGCTGGTGTGATGAAACAGAGTTGCTTTCCTCACCCTGAAGTTGATCATCTTCCTGTGATATCACATCCTGAAGTGTTTTGTTCCTCTTTGAGTGCAGCAAATTGCCAACGATTCCAATTTTATTTTCATTGGTTAAAGTATGACTCAGCATTTTTATTCTTCTGTAGTTGTGTTTAATGTTGTGGAACATCCACAGAAAAAAGTGTGTTCGTCTTGTCACTTGCGTAATGACAGCTAGGCCTATAAACAGTCATAGCACTGAAAGTAAGAGAGTGAAAACATGCACATGCTTTCATATCCTCTTACCTGTGTGTGTGTGTGTGTGTGTGCAGACAGCAGCCTCTTTCTGTGAAACTGCAGTGGTACATGGACGTAGAAACTCACTGTACATCTGTAACCGCTGTGTGTTTGTGTATATATGAGTGTGTGTGGGCTCCCGTAAGGAAATGAGGAATCCCTTGTGGCAGCAGCCTTTATCTAAAGGTCGCTATTCAGCTTTAGCGCATCATAACGGTTAAGGGCGGAGCTTATGTTATTCGATTAGCCAATAACAAACTAATTTCATGCAGAGGTGGACAAAGTACCCAACTTCATTATTTTAGTCAAAGTACAGATACCTCCGGTCAAATGTTACTTCGATACAAGTGAAAGTTGTACAGTCAAATTTTTACTTAAGTTAAAGTACTGAAGTACTTGCTTTTAAAAATACTTAAGTATTAAAAGTACATTTTCTGTCAAAGCATTGTTGTATTACAGCATGAACACATGCTGTGCCATCATGGTGGTTTACCGTTAAGCTAGCTAGTCAGTGAAGCTCCACCTGACATGCTAGCAAACTCTTTTCAAACTCACTCATATTGGGTAGCTAGCGTTACTAGAAAAGAAAGATTTCTACATTCTGTTTATTTGGCAAGATTATGCTAAAACATATTTCTGAAAGCACTTCAGATAAGTTAACGTTATTCATGTTAGCGTAACTCTGTTTTTATACGCTAACTAACAGTGTCCAAGTTAACTAGCTATGTGTAAACGTTAGCCGTGGACAAGACTACGGCAACTTGGTGGGCAAATTCATAGAAAGTCATTTGACTAACCAGACTGCATAGCTATTGCAACATTATCGCTAGCTCTAAAAGCACAGACAACTTCACTGCAAGCTTTTTCTTGGAATAAAACGTTTATATACGTCAATATGCTTCCGCAGGTCAGATGGCGAGTTTTTGTAGGCTGTGATGTAGTTCGTTTTCGGCAAACAAAGCAAACATTTAAAATGAAACGAATCTTTAATCCTTTCAGAAAACTGAAACATGGGTTCTCGGTGTGGCCATGGGTGCGTGCATTCCCCAGAAGAACCGCCTCCTTCCATTCTGCCATCAACTGATCGTGTTAAATAATGCTGAGAAATTATTGAACTTGATTTTATACAGTCTATAGATGTGACGTGACCCTAGTGATTACTGATAGGCTGTCTCAGTGTCACCTGCGAAAAAACCATCACATTTTAGAAAAGAAAAGAAAAAAACATCCACTTTCAAAGTTGCTTCATAGTAACGAGGACCTTGATAGAAATGTAGTGGAGTGAAAAGTACAATATTTGTCTTTCGAATGTAGTGAAGTTAAAGTCAGAAGTTTCCAAAAAAATAATACTCAAGTAAAGTACAGATACTCAAAAAGTGTGCTTAATTACAGTACTCAAGTAAGTGTACTTCGTTACTGTCCACCTCTGTTTTCATGATGTCGTTACTATATTCTAATTTAACATTACCTTTCTGTGGACCCTAGTTACTGTTATTATTCCAGGATAAAACATTTCCCGAAAGTGGGTTTGCGATATGAAATAGTTAATTTGACTAAAATTGTTACATATGTAATGTTAACTGCATTTCTACTGATATTGGGTACATTTTCAATAACACAGTAATATATCCTAGCTAATGTTAGCTGTTAGGTAAGTAGTTAGCTGGAGTTGTGTCAGTAGATGATTAGCCTAGTTGCAAGTAAACACACACACACACACACACACACATAGCCAGGAAAGTGCATCTATTCTGCAGATTTCTGTTTTTTTTCTCATTATATTTCTCTCTCTCTCTCTCTCTCTCTCTCTCTCTCTCTCTCTCATATCAGAACCCATGGACGTTTGTATGCAATGCTAAGTGTCTTTACAGCGCTAGTCATATGGAGTTTTGGAAATTTGCCAACGTATCTGAAGGAAATGTTGATAATTCTTAAAGAGTCGTCTCAATTCCATTTTCATTGTGTCTTTACATTGTTTAAATAAAAGACCTCACAGCTATAACAGGTTAGCTAGCTGAAATGCTAACCTTAGTCATTTGTTAGCTAAAGGTCTAGGTTGCCTAGCAACAGTTTTCTCATGACTTTAACCACTTGTACTGGTTCATGAAGGCACTGTCCTGGATCTTGTTTCCTCGTAGTATCGCCATATGTTCTGCATATTTGTTATTAGGGTTGTGTGTGTGTGTGTATTTATGTGAACATGACTTTTAATAACCTGTCACTTCTCAAGCCAGGAACACTTAGCTCATATTCACCCTCATAATGGATTGGGTGTTGAGACGAGCCTGGAGTGACCATGTCGACACGTTCCCTGCATGTGTGCGCGCGCGCGCGCGCGTGTGTGTGTGTGTGTGTGTGTGTGTGTGTGTTGCAAAAAATAACCCTGAAGCACTTCAGTGATGAGAAGCCTAAGCTACTGTTAAGCCTTATTTGGTTAATTGTTATTCCCTTTTGAGCTCACATACACTGTATACTGTGGTAACAAATCTGATCAAAAGAGTTCTACTAGGCATGCACAACATGAGGAAACTCAATAATGTATGATAACCCTGTTCAATATCGAAAACAGTTAATAACTATAAATTTAACATGGCAATTACTGTAATGTATCATTATCAATCATAAAAGGCCCTTGACTCCACCCACCAAGGTGCCGATCTTGAACTGTTTGCTGTAGTTAGTAGCAATAATAGACTTTAGTTTTTCGCGGTCCAAATCCTGCACTCTGATTGGCTGGCGAGCGGGTCCGTATCCTACGGTACGGACCCCAGTTACGGACCTCTGGCGACTCGCTCGTTCACAACAACAACAAACATAGTAGAATTTTTTGTCAACGTTTATCTTTTTTTATAAGATTTATTTATAAGAGGGCGGCACGGTGGTGTAGTGGTTAGCACTGTTGCCTCACAGCAAGAAGGTCCGGGTTCGAGCCCCGTGGCCGGCGAGGGCCTTTCTGTGCGGAGTTTGAATGTTCTCCCCGTGTCCGCGTGGGTTTCCTCTGGGTGCTCCGGTTTCCCCCACAGTCCAAAGACATGCAGGTTAGGTTAACTGGTGACTGTAAATTGACCATAGGTGTGAATGTGAGTGTGAATGGTTGTCTGTGTCTATGTGTCAGCCCTGTGATGACCTGGCGACTTGTCCAGGGTGTACCCCGCCTTTCGCCCGTAGTCAGCTGGGATAGGCTCCAGCTTGCCTGCGACCCTGTAGAACAGGATAAAGCAGCTAGAGATGATGAGATGAGATTTATTTATAAGATTATCAAAAATCTTATAAATTTTTGCCAGCATTTCTCAGGAGAATAGCATTAATTTTACAGCATGGATAGCAATAACGACAGTCTTCACAGCGAAAGCGAGTTTTACTACCCTGAGGAAGAAGAAATAAAAGAAAACATTTCAGGAGAAAGCTAAAAACCTGTAATTTGCTAACACCGAGCAAAAACATGGCTGAATCCTGAATGACTCCTATTTGTATAAATAGGGGACTACATAGGCGGCAAAATGGTTTTCCCTTTCGGGCGCTCTCGTTTTCTGTTAGAATTTGGTAAAGAAAAAAATAAATATATTATTTACCAGCTTAAGGTCGGTCCGTATGGTGAAATACCGTGACCTCAGCCTTGAATACTGACCTCGGCCCAGAGGGCCTCGCTCAGTACTTTCAAGACCTCGGTCACGGTATTTCACCATACGGACCTCCCAGCTGGTAAATAACATATGCGTATCATAGTGCATTTGGTTTTACATGTGTAACTCCTACAATCTAGAAGGTATTGAATTGTGATTTTTTTTTTCAAAATTAATTAAATTTAAAAAACAAAACTGAGTTTTTAAAAATCTATTTGCAGTAGTTGATAGGACTAAACATTGGTTTTATACGGCACAATGAATTTAAAAATGTATATCATTAATAATTATTCAGAAAACATATGCTATAAATATTAAGTAAATAATATTTACTACTGTACTCTTACAGCAATGCAATATATAGCGGATATTAAATGGCGGTGTGAAGATATGAAGTTTATCTTCGAGTGGCGAATGTGTATATTATATGGACACGTCCACAAAATATATACACGTTAATCAAAACAATTTTAATTTTGAACCGGTTTGCCATTTTGACAACGCGCGTCTAGTCAGCAGGAAAACACTGGGAGTGATGTCATTGGAGTGAAATATCGGGAATTATTATACATACAGGACACTTTTTCCATGGAATAAAAACATGTATTCTATTCTCTTCTAGTGGGTGTATTGATAGCATGCAATATTGTTAGCATATTGCTTATTCTTCATGTATTATGCCACTCTCCCCAATGGAGAATAAGCGTGCAATATTGTTACAATATTGCACGTTGTCAAGACAATGCGACATCACACATCGGAGCTGATGCAAAGAGCCAATGACAAAACTTTTCTGCTGCGCATGCACACAATCATTTCTTTGTCGGCTGGGAAAGAGAGAAGACGAGGCTAATCCAGTGTTCGGTTTAAGCACTAAATAAATAAACTGAAACCGAAAACGCGCTGAACACCCAAAAGGCTACCAAAACTTCATTATATATTCTTCACGCATAATTACAAGAGAAAAACATACCAACGGACATCGAAAAGCTGGAAAAGAGAGCAATAGTGGAAATATAAAGTTCTACTTGGAGGTGAGGAAAAGTGACGGAGACTTTTACAAGAGAACTTCACTTGTGGACTTCACTCAGCAAAGCCCTTTTGTTTTGAACAACTGCAATGTAACAATTAACTACGACCAAAAGTAACTTTGAACTGTCAACTTGTATATAGCTTGTATATAAGTTGGGATGTTGTTCAGGCTTTTTGGACTTGTACCATTTTTATTGTTAGAGCTTTGACTTTGTACAGTACATTGGATTGACAGAACATTGAATTACATTCGATCAGAATCAGCATTCAATATTGGTAAGTTCCCCCCTGTTCTTAACTTTTTGTAAAATCTGTAATTGTTCCATCGAATGTTTATGTATAATAATAATAATAATAATAATATTGGCTGGCTTTTTTCGTGGTATATCAGATGTATTCCATTCAGCTACTCATCTTCGACTCATTCAATATCATGCTGGCTGAATGGAATATATCTGATATACCATGAAAAAAAGCCAGCCAATATTATTTAAATATTTCACTCAGACCCACAATGTATTCTGTATGAAAAATGCGAGCTTTTCAACATGAGAAGATAAACTTCATATCTTCAAGCTAGCATGTGATTTTCTTTTTATTATATCGACATATCACAAACAATTAGTGCTCAAATTTATCAAAACAATTCATTGATTTCCTCACAAGTGACATATAGAGATTTATGTCATGGTTTTGGTTCTCCATGTCCCGGATGTAGCTCGGATAAAAAATACGAGTGCCGTATTTCCCAGTAAAACACTCATGTCTATGTAATACAATATAATAATTTGAGTCTTACTTCCCACTGTCCTGAATGTAAATAATAGCTTGAAATAGATGGGTGACCTGCCCCGGATGTACCCCATTTCTCACCTGAACTCAGCTGGGATTGGCTCCAGCTTTCCTCACAAACATGACGGATAAGCGGTACAGATAATGAATGGATGGATGGATGGATAGAGGGGATGTTTCCAAGAAACATGTACTTTCATAGCATGAATCTGACATTGGAAATGAACAACCACTGACCTTTTTCCTGAAGCCAATGGGTGAACATACGAGGATTTACTGTTTACTCATTGTTGTTTCAAACACAACTGTCTTATAACTTCTTTTTTTTTTCAAACCAGTGATTATATCATTGATTAATTCATCTTCATTAACGTAACAAGAACTTTATTTTGGTCTGGCTTGCAGTAGTAACTGTGTCTTGCTTTGAAAAACTGAATTTGTTTGTCACAGTATTAAAAAGTTTGTTTTCCTGTCGAAAACTGGCACATAGCCAGAGAAAATCAGAGGCAGCCTTCAAGATTCTGAAGCTTGTGGCCAGAAAAGTGTGCAAAAGTCATCAGGTTCTTGGTCTGCGACCGTGACATCCCCAAGTTCTTGTCTTTTATCGCCTTGTGTACATATATACATACAAGGTTCCTGAAATTTGATTCCCATGTATCATCACCACACCCACTTAAGCACAGAAAATTATGCTCACCACGTCATTAATGATATCATGTTTCAAACTGTTTTACTTGCTACGTCATTGGAAGAAAAATGCGTAGCTGGGAAATCGAATGCTAAATATTACCATTGAGAAGTGTTAGCCTGAGTTCATGAATAAAAGCTAGCTTGTGATGGCTACTGAGAAATAAAATCTAATAACTAGCAAATGAAGCTAGTTTGGAGTGTATGGGAATTGAGATTTGTGCAAGCTAACCTGACGGTTAGTCTTTGTAAAATTTGAAGAATAAACCTGAAAATAAATTATTTTCATGGATTTTTCATGGACAGAAAGTCTTAGCTGCTTTTACGATAACTCTATGTTTTGATAACATTTACAACTAGTTAAGACAAATTAAAATATATGTGGAAAGACGTTTCACCTCGTTTCTTTTTTGGCTCTTTTGATTTCATTAACCAGAGAACTATGGCGGCAGCACGGTGGTGTAGTGGTTAGCACTGTCGCCTCACAGCAAGAAGGTCCGGGTTCGAGCCCTGTGGCCAGCGAGGGCCTTTCTGTGTGGAGTTTGCATGTTCTCCCCGTGTCCGTGTGGGTTTCCTCCGGGTGCTCCGGTTTCCCCCACAGTCCAAAGACATGCAGGTTGGGTTAACTGGTGACTCTAAATTGACCGTAGGTGTGAATGTGAGTGTGAATGGTTGTCTGTGTCTATGTGTCAGCCCTGTGATGACCTGGCGACTTGTCCAGGGTGTACCCCGCCTTTCGCCTGCAGTCAGCTGGGATAGGCTCCAGCTTGCCTGCGACCCTGTAGAACAGGATAAAGCGGCTAGAGATAATGAGATGAGATGAGAACTATGGCATGACACCCGTCACGGCCATGTGAAACTCGATGCTAATCCTGAAACACTTTACACACTTTTACGAATAGGACCCCGACCCCATTACATAGACGGAACATATTCCGAGCATTACATCACCACGGTGCGGTCCATGTCAGCCCTCAGCTTGTAGTGATAGCCCAGTCATGTGTGGCTCGTGAAGGACATTGACCTTTTTAATCAGGCACTTCAAAAGATGGCCGCGGCTTCATAATGTTCAGGACACTCAACACCAGTCTGAAAGCTTTTCCTGGTAGAACGTCGAATAGAAAAGTGCCATCAACAATCCAGTGTGGTCTGATGCTGATGAAGTAGCCTGAGATGTATGAGTGAAAGTAATGTATCTAGGATATAATGTATGTATTATAGTAGTCGCTGATGATTTATAGCTGCCACTGAATTTAGCCCGTTATGTCAGTGATAATAATGAGCTCCAAATACAAAAACACATCAGGGCCAATATTTTTGGTATTAGAGATGTGTTCAGTGGAAAGAAGTGTTCCCTGTACACTTGCACTGATTTTATTTATTTTACATTTACAATTAAATGAGAGAATTAAAGAGAAATAAATAAAAACAATCACTTTGTTTTGTGTGTGCACCTTTGCAGGTTAATGATGCCATTTTAATGTTTAACGTGCACTTCATTCACTATTTAACCACCATCATTCTCCGATATCTTCATAGTATTGTAGTTTAAAATTGTTTACTTGTTACGATGCTCATGACCCTTTAACAGATTTAGCTACAGTTGTGTCCACATTTATTCAAACAAGGTCAAAATGTATCCACAAGGTCATTCACAATTACAAATCACAGCGATGATACCTTTTAAGGAAAAGCAGCAAAGCTGAGCAGCTCCACTGGGGGCAGGGCTAATTTCTGGGCCAGAAACAAGTCAACAGAATCCTAAATTGAAGACACTATCAAGATTTATTGCATGGAAATATTGTGTAAGGTGATTTTTTAAATTTATGTATCTTTAAATATCTCATCTCATCTCATTATCTCTAGCCGCTTTATCCTTCTACAGGGTCGCAGGCAAGCTGGAGCCTATCCCAGCTGACTACGGGCGAAAGGCGGGGTACACCCTGGACAAGTCGCCAGGTCATCACAGGGCTGACACACAGACACAGACAACCATTCACACTCACATTCACACCTACGGTCAATTTAGAGTCACCAGTTAACCTAACCTGCATGTCTTTGGACTGTGGGGGAAACCGGAGCACTCGGAGGAAACCCACGCGGACACGGGGAGAACATGCAAACTCCGCACAGAAAGGCCCTCGCCGGCCACGGGGCTCGAACCCGGACCTTCTTGCTGTGAGGCGACAGCGCTAACCACTACACCACCGTGCCACCTGATATAATCATATAATGTTAAATTTAACATAAAAAACCAGAATACTGCAGAAATCATGAAAATCAAATAGTTACTAGCAGTTACTTCAAAAGTCAACAAATGATTTTTGAACACAAACAGATTAACACAAACAGTGACCAAAATGTCACAATGTAAATTAGTTGTCCGCAATTTAGTTGTCAACAGCAGCTGCAGTGAGTGCAGTCAAGGTGGATTTGTTACTGTTTGGAAAGCCATGGCGGTGTTTCTCCACGACTTGCAACAAGAACTGTTTTTGTTCTTCTTGATTGGTCAGGACTCCATTGAACGCCTGAATCAAGGCCACCCCTCACTCAGCTGCATCGTTGACGACTTTCAGACTTCTCACTTTCTGTTGGCCAACAGTGTAATCATTGTCACTGCTCCATGTATCTGGACTGTTCATGAGGAATTTCTGTGGCATGTTAAAGCCTGTGAAAAGCCGCTTGGTGTGTTGTGATACAAAGTCAAACAACTGCTTCTGAGGTACTGTGGGGTTGAAGGCAATGCGTCGAGGATGATATGTTGTTTTCTTGTCAAGGGCTTTCACCATGGCTGACTTCACCTCAGCTGACACTGCAGACTCAAAGAATGCTAAACCGACCAGGATTTCACTTAAGTATCACAAGTGTCCAGAGAATGATTTTATTGCAGCTTTAGCAACAGCTTCATGTTGTTTCTTGTAGCTCTCCAGCTCACGCAGCAGCTGCAAATCATTCTGCAGAGCAGATGATGCACATGCGCATGTGACCCAGGCTTTTAGGTAGACCTTTATCACAAACGTGTTGAATAAGAGTGTTAATACATGCATGCAACAGCTACTGAATAGTTACTCTATGAAAACATTTCAGCCCATTGAGCTACCAAAAAAATATGCATATATTTGTATGAAACTTGGAGTAATTACTATGCTTCATAAAAGGAACAAAATGAGAGGGTGGGACCTGGAAAACATTGAAAAAAATTTTTGGCCATTAGACTCAGTGGCAGCCTTATATATATATATATATATATATATATATATATATATATATATATATATATATGAGTGATTCCACGCTTATGGGTACTGAAATGGGGACATGAACTTATTTTTAAAAATTCACCTAAAACGATTTCTTTTTTTACCATCAGGTCACAAAACATGTAATCTTTAATGAATGATATGTTAAAAGATAACTTTAATTTTCTGAGATGTAATAAAAACATATTTATATGCCAAAGTCAGAACGTAACAGAAGTGTTGTGGACATATATATTCTCAATTTTAACAATGTAGAATTACTTTTTGAAACATAGGAAGGTGATGTTTTAGCAAATATAATTAATAAACATGTGTAGTAGAATAAACATACACATTCTTTCAATAAGATTAACATGGTATATAGCTAGATTGTAATTAATTTGTAACAGACGCGAGATGGACAATCGTAACAGAAGTAATGTAACAGACATCATTTTGGAACTCATAGGCTTGACTTTGGCATATAAATATGTTTTTATTACATCTCAGAAAATTAAAGTTATCTTTTAACATATCATTCATTAAAGATTACATGTTTTGTGACCTGATGGTAAAAAAAGAAATGGTTTTAGGTGAATTTTTAAAAATAAGTTCATGTCCCCATTTCAGTACCCATAAGCGTGGAATCACTCATATATATATATATATATATATATATATATATATATATATATATATATATATATATATATATGTATATATATATATATATATATATATATAATGTGTGTGTGTGTGTGTGTAAATATCACAGGTTCAGAAATACTTTTAAAAATACATGTTGCACCTTTAATGCTTTTAACAAAATGATCATTACAGGACTGGTGAAAATCTTCTGTCCATGATAAAAATATTGTTTTAATGATTATCGAGGCGGCACGGTGGTGTAGTGGTTAGCGCTGTCGCCTCACAGCAAGAAGGTCCGGGTTCGAGCCCCATGGCCGGCGAGGGCCTTTCTGTGCGGAGTTTGCATGTTCTCCTCGTGTCCGCGTGGGTTTCCTCCGGGTGCTCCGGTTTCCCCCACAGTCCAAAGACATGCAGGTTAGGTTAACTGGTGACTCTAAATTGATCGTAGGTGTGAATGTGAGTGTGAATGGTTGTCTGTGTCTATGTGTCAGCCCTGTGATGACCTGGCGACTTGTCCAGGGTGTACCCCGCCTTTCACCCGTAGTCAGCTGGGATGGGCTCCAGCTTGCCTGCGACCCTGTAGAAGGATAAAATGGCTAGAGATAATGAATGATTATCGACACTTCCATTTCCTCGAGAGTTCCATCAGCTTGACATCTGCGTGTAATTTCATGCATTGTTTATTTTATAAATGCTGACTTTACATAGGTAAATGCTGAATCCGGAGATCAAAAGCTCGGACTTGAATTCCGCCGCTTCACTGAGCCTCATATAACCATGTGTCTTATATAATTATACTGCTAAAGTTTGATATAAATATTTAGAGTTGAAATCACACACAGATGACATGGTCTGTCCTTTTTTTCTCTGTTTTGTGGATGAAGTTGTGATCTGGATACAAAGTCAGGACAGGAAAGAAGAAAAGCGAAGGTCCATGTCGACAGGTTCAGCCTGAACGACAGATTTTTCCCAAGGAGGTTTTCCGACAGTAAGAATCAGATGACCTCAGATCAAGTTCTGGATACTAACTAACATGCTAAGGTGCTGCTAATAATAAGAATAAGAATAAGAATGATGAAGATGATAAAATTTGTAGCAGGACACATAAAATTTAACAGTTTTCAAAATTTAAAACCTTACAAGCATAACCTATCTACAACAAGATAAATAAATAAATAAATAAATAAGTTATTAAGTGCAAGATACAGTAACAATAGCTAACTACCTTACTTCAGTTTTTGATCTTTATGATTGAATGTATGAATTTTACCCCTTAACACAAATAATGTGTTGCACTATCATGAAATATACAAATATGTCTTTGCTTGGTGGAAAGTAGAAAATGAAGTCATCAGTTTGTCTCAGGATGCTAGGTTTTTTGTCCCTGCGCTAGTTTTAACTTAAGAAATACAGATATTTGGTGAGTGCTATAAGTCTACAGTAGTGCTTGAAAGTTTGTGAACCATTTAGAATTTTCTATATTTCTGCAAAAATTTGACCTAAAACATCATCAGATTTTCACACAAGTCCTAAAAGTAGATGAAGAGAACCCAGTTAAACAAATGAGACACAAAAATTATACTTGGTCATTTATTTATTGAGGAAAATGATCCAATATTACATATCTGTGAGTGGCAAAAGTATGCGAACCTCTAGGATTAGCAGTTAATTTGAAGGTGAAATTAGAGTCAGGTGTTTGCATCCAATGGGATGACAATCAGGTGTGAGTGGGCACCCTGTTTTATTTAAAGAACAGGGATCTATCAAAGTCTGATCTTCACAACACATGTTTGTGGAAGTGTATCATGGCATGAACAAAGGAGATTTCTGAGGACCTCAGAAAAAGCATTATTGATGCTTATCAGGCTGGAAAAGGTTACAAAACCATCTCTAAAGAGTTTGGACTCCACCAATCCACAGTCAGACAGATTGTGCACAAATGGAGGAAATTCAAGACCATTGTTACCCTCCCCAGGAGTGGTCGACCAACAAAGATCACTCCAAGAGCAAGGCGTGTATTAGTCAGCAAGGTCACAAAGGACCCCAGGGTAACTTCTAAGCAACTGAAGCCCTCTCTCACATTGGCTAATGTTAATGTTCATGAGTCCACCATCAGGAGAACACTGAACAACAGTGGTGTGCATGGCAGGGTTGCAAGGAGAAAGCCACTGCTCTCCAAAAAGAACATTGCTGCTCACCTGCAGTTTGCTAAAGATCACATGGACAAGCCAGAAGGCTATTGGAAAAATGTTTTGTGGATGGATGAGACCAAAATAGAGCTTTTTGGTTTAAATGAGAAGCGTTATGTTTGGAGAAAGGAAAACACTGCATTCCAGCATAAGAACCTTATCCCATCTGTGAAACATGGTGGTGGTAGTATCATGGTTTGGGCCTGTTTTGCTGCATCTGGGCCAGGAAGGCTTGCCATCATTGATGGAACAACTCATTTTGAGTTATATCAGCGAATTCTAAAGGAAAATGTCAGGACATCTGTCCATGAACTGAATCTCAAGAGAAGGTGGGTCATGCAGTAAGACAACGACCCTAAGCACACAAGTCGTTCTACCAAAGAATGGTTAAAGAAGAATAAAGTTAATGTTTTGGAATGGCCAAGTCAAAGTCCTGACCTTAATCCAATCGAAATGTTGTGGAAGGACCTGAAGTGAGCAGTTCATGTGAGGAAACCCACCAACATCCCAGAGTTGAAGCTGTTCTGTATGGAGGAATGGGCTAAAATTCCTCCAAGCCGGTGTGCAGGACTGATCAACAGTTACCGGAAATGTTTTTGATCAACAGTTACTGGAAACGTTTAGTTGCAGTTATTGCTGCACAAGGGGGTCACACCAGATACTGAAAGCAAAGGTTCACATACTTTTGCCACTCACAGATATGTAATATTGGATCATTTTTCTCAATAAATAAATGACCAAGTATAATATTTTTGTCTCATTTGTTTAACTGGGTTCTCTTTATCTACTTTTAGGACTTGTGTGAAAATTTGATGATGTTTTAGGTCATATTTATGCAGAAATATCGAAAATTGTAAAGGGTTCGCAAACTTTCAAGCACCACTGTATAAGCACGGTCTACAGTATATATTTTCAATAGGGTTGAAGTCAGGACTTGTTTTAAGCTTAATGTTAGCCTGCTTTATCCTCCACAACCAGCTCTGATGCGTGTTTGAGTTCACTGGTCTGTTGTGACTCCCAATCATGTTCAAGTTTCCAATGGTTTGAGGTTATGCTGAAGAATCCTGAGGTAGTCCTCCTCCTTCATTATTTCATCCACTTTGTGCAATGAACCAGTTCCACTAGCTGTAAAACAGTCCCAGAGCATGATGATCCTACCACCACCACCAGCAGCAGCAGCAGTTTGTACAGTGTCCCTCTGTACATGGTGGTCACTATGGCCAAACAACTCAATCTTTGTTTCATGTGACCATACAGCTTTCCTCCAGAAGCCTTTTTCTTTGTCCATGTGGTCAGTTGCAAAATTTAGTTAAGCTTGAAGATGTCAATTTTGGAGCAGGGGGTTATTTCTTGGATAGCAGCCTCTTAGTCCAGGGTGATCTGAACTGTAGACAGTGATCCATCAGCTTCCAGTTCATGGCAGGGCTGTGCCATGGTGGTTCCTGACCATCCGAACCAATTTCCTTTCAGCTGAGGATGTCAGTTTGGGTTTGGATAATATTTTTGTTTCATTTGTTTAACTGGGTTCTCTTTATCTACTTTTAGGACTTGTGTGAAAATCTGATGAGGTTTTAGGTCATATTTATGCAGAAATATAGAAAATTCTAAATGGTTCACAAACTTTCAAGCACCACTGTATACACTATAAAGTTATTTCCTCGTATGTCTCATCTCATCTCATTATCTGTAGCCGCTTTATCCTGTTCTACAGGGTCGCAGGCAAGCTGGAGCCTATCCCAGCTGACTACGGGCGAAAGGCGGGGTACACCCTGGACAAGTCGCCAGGTCATCACAGGGCTGACACATAGACACAGACAACCATTCACACTCACATTCACACCTACGGTCAATTTAGAGTCACCAGTTAACCTAACCTGCATGTCTTTGGACTGTGGGGGAAACCGGAGCACCCGGAGGAAACCCACGCGGACACGGGGAGAACATGCAAACTCCGCACAGAAAGGCCCTCGTCGGCCACGGGGCTCGAACCCGGACCTTCTTGCTGTGAGGCGACAGCGCTAACCACTACACCACCATGCCGCCCTCTTTTTTTCCCAAAAATAAAATTTGGCTGTAGTAGTCATTGATTATACCATAGAAACAAAAGAAACGTAAATATTATGAGAATACCAAAATAGCTCATGGTAGCTTAGTAGCTAACGTTATTGGTGCACATAGACAAAAAGAATTAGCATTTATGATGTGTGAACTGGGAAAATATGATTGCCCAAGTGACAAGGGAAGCAGCATGTGATATTTTTCTGGGTTTTACTGCAGAAACAGGCCCAAATAATCTGCGACTGTGGCCAAAACACAGGAATGGAAAATCATTACATGGGCTGGTGGCTTGCTGAGACATCAAACTGAACACATACCCAGAATCTGCACTATAAAATCCCTTTCTTTCAGCTCCACTGTTTCATTAGGTTCATTCCCTTTTTTTTCCTCCTTGTCCCTCTATTTCTTACACACACACACACACACACACACACACACACACACACACACTTGAATCAGTCTGATCCTGTAAAATTCAATTCACTTTTTTTTTACTTGATTTGATCACTCAATTTGATTCAGTTGTGTTCAGTACAACTTAAAGCACTTCAATTTGATTTGATTCACTTCAATTTGATTCAGTTCGATTTGATTCAGTCTGATGCTATTCAGTTATGGGTTTCAGTCTTTCATTCCATCTCACTCTGTTTCAGCCTTTTGGTCTCACCCATCAATTTGTGTGTGTGTGTGTGTGTGTGTGTGTGTGTGTGTGTGTGTGTGTGTGTGTGTGTGTGTGTGTGTGTTTACTGTCGTCTTCCTCATTCCTGCGTGTTTGTGTCCAGTTTTATTCAGGGTCGGCACAAAGGCCTCGAAAGGGAACACTAGTGCACACACACACACACACACACACACACACACACACACACACACACACACACACACACAGAGGTTGAGTTTCAATGGCTGAAGGAATGTGAAACAGCACACATAAAATGGTTCTCACACATGCAAACACGCAACCTGCGATCCACAGAGACCAGTCTCACACACACGCACACACACAAATGTAACACATTTAAATTGTCGCAGAGTTACGATGAGTTGAAATCACTTACTTAATTGACATTTTAAAAGAAAGTGATCCAGAACCAATCCATAAATTACAACGGATAAGACGAGCCGTTCAATTATAACAAAAGTAACGGCACCCTGTAACAGTAGTGTGTGTCTGTGGTAGCCAACACACTGCAGTGTCTGAGCTACATTACTGGAAGATTTAACTTTCTGTTGTTTTCAGCTCACTGTGAGCTTCACCTTTTATGGAGATTTGTGAGCATGGCCAAATGTGAATCAATGGTGCATGGTAATATACAGCAGATACTTCAATCATTTTTCAACATACGCACATAAGCACAAAGGAAATCAGCATAAAATTCAGTAAATTCCGGTTAGGTTTGGCCATGAGAACATTGACACACAACTTTACTAAAAGACCGAAAAACGATAAACTGAATGGTTTGAATGTTGAGTTGTGTTTGAGTCTGTAAATGAGGAAACTGGTTATTGTTTACTGATGGTGTATGGGCCAAGTTCTAATCGAGTGTGTGCGCTTTGAGAGTGGACCTTGAATCATGTGTTTGTGTGTGCGAGGTTAATGCCTTCTGTTCTTGTACTTTTGCGGAACGTAATGAATCAAGCAAAGCGGAATAATTACTCCCAATTAGCACAGAGCACTAATGACTCTTTGTTTCTGATGTGTGTATGGTAGAGAGAGGCCTGAACTGGATGTGTGCGTGTTACGTGTATGTCAGTGGTTTACCTAACACTGCATACCATCCCCTCTCTCTCTCTCTCTTTCTCTCTCTGCTTATTTTTCCCTTAAAATCCTTTACTCATTGTTCGTAAAGTGTAAGGTAAGAACTCAGTTTGTGATGTCACAAAATGGCCACCAATTACATCCAATATGACCGACTAGTGGCCTAGTGGTAGCGTGTCCGCCTCTCGATCGGGAGATCGTGAGTTCTATTCACGGTCGGGTCATACCAAAGACCATCATAAAAATGGTACCTACCGCCATCTGGCAAGGCACGCTGCAATACAGATGTGCATGGGGAGTTAAACTCTCGTGGTTACCAGAGGACTAGCCCCCCACTGTAACCCTAGCTATGTAATAGGCGAGAGGCCGAGGGCTATGGAAACAGAGATCGGCGCCGCCTGATGTGCCACATACAGGTTGGGCCTGGTTAGTACTTGAGTGGGAGACTGCCTAGGAACACCAGGTACTGTAAGGCGTGGGAAGGACTTTGACTTTGACATCCAATATGCAAATTAGACTAGAACAACATGGCGTGTGGAAACGTTTAGCTTCTAGAGCCTGCATGCTCCCAAATTCAAAATACAAAAGTACAAGTAGAAAATCAAGAGATTTAAAAAAAAAAAGCGTGGAACCGAGCTAGCGAAGTACTAGCGAAGTACTAGGCTAATGCAACAAAATTGTGCTTGTTAAGATAAAATCGTATTTTGATATCAAATTGCTGTTACATACATTGAGGATGCACAGCACTAAGATTTAAACATTTAAATCCAAGGCCATGGGGGAATGTTTGTTTCAGTATGGGTTTCGCTTTGACATTCACTCACCGGCCACTTTAATAGGAACACCCATCCACCTGCTGTTTGATGCAGTTCTTTAATCAGCCGATCCCTTGACAGCAGCATGATGCATAAAATCACGCAGATACAAATCAAGAGCTTCAGTTAATGTTCACTTCAAACATCAGAATGGGAAAAATTTTGATCTCAAAGTGTGACTTTCACTGTGGCATGGGTGTTGGTTTGAGCCAGATGGATTGGTTTGAGTATTTCAGAAACTGCCGATCTCCTGGGTTTTTTGCACACAACAGTCTCTAGAGTTTACACAGAATGGTGCGAAAAACAAAAAACATAAAGTGAGCGACAGTTCTGTGGGTGGAAACAAATGCCTTGTTGATAAGAGAGCTCAGAGGAAAATGGTCAGATTGGTTCAAGCTTTTCTGCCCAGTCGGATATAGCAACTCATAACAACTCTTTACAACCGTGGTGAGCAGAAAAGCATCTCAGCATGCAACAGAAGAAGACCACATTGGGTTCCAGTCCTGCAGCCAAGAACAGGAATCTTAGCATCAACAACAAGTTTCTATTAAAGTGGCCAGTGAGTGGATATACAGTAACAAATTTCAGACTTTTACTTATTCATTCAAAATGTTATGTATTTGTTTGTTTGTTTGTTTATGTACTTCTTTGCTTGCTATCTTATTTAAGCTGATTTAATGTTTAGGCTTTCAGTTAGTGTTTATTTTGTGTGTGTTTATCAGTTTTAGTTTTTAGGTATTTTTCAAATTTGTTTATTTTAGTTTCGAATTTAAAGTTATTTTTGTATTTCATTCATACTGCATAATGAAAAGGTATTCGCTAGGTTTAGAGGTACTGTTTCTAGCTTTCATTTAGATTTTATTTCAGTATCTTAGTATGAATTTGTTTTGTACTTGTCTTAAAATTGTTGGTATATAACAACCTCGGTTTGGGATTTTCCTCCACACAGTTGCTCGACAATTGGAAAATATCAACATTTGGCACAAGCTAGCTACCCACTAGGATTAATGATTTTGCGAGCTAGCGTATAGCTGTTAAATATTTACACGGCATACAGTGACTATCAGGAATATCAACATTTCCCTCAGGCACGTTGGTAAATGATTTAGAAAATACGTTGTTAATTTTCTGCCATATTAATAAAAGTCAATACTGTGAAATCAAATTTATGAGAACATGCGAAGTTGTGAATATCACAAGAGTGCATCGTTCTACCCTGGTAAAGATGAAGCATGTTACACCTCTTTAGTTCCTTTTGCTGTGTTTGCTTGGCCTGAGCAGCAGCATTTTTGACCAAATCTCAGTTTTTACGAGAATTTCTGTGGTCAGCTTCGGAAAACCAAGAAATGTTGCCAGCACCTTTGGGTCGCCTCAAACTTCCAGTATTCAACACACAGCGATGTGTCACTGATTCCGAGATATGCAGCCAGGACAAGCGGCCCTCAAGTATGCAGCTTTGAAAAGACCCTGGCACCATTTCAGGGTCCACTTTTACAGGAGGAATCACTTTCTGCCTTTTTTGGATGGCAGATGCTGAGGATTGATTTGGAATGTCTGGATCTGGATTTGTTTTGGAGCATTTATAAAACCTTTCCAAATTTCTGAGCTGTTTTTACATTTCAGTTGTTTTTCAATTTTGCTAGCAGTAGTAGAAGCATTTGCCCCACCAAAAAGTTGAAAAATAGCTAATTAGTATTTTTTTTAAACATCTGATGTGGAAAAATGGTCATGTAGATAACAGTGGAATATTATGGTGTTTGTGCTATGTGATGAAAATCAGGTTTGTGCAAAAAGAAAAAGGTTAGCTTTGAGGAGTAGACAGACAAAGGCCATACCTCCTTCACTGAGACACTGACAGAGGCCACACCTCCTTGATTAGCACTGACTGTCAAGGGCCATGCCTCCATCACTGGGACTGACAGACAGAGGCCACGCCTCCTTCCCTTGGACTGACAGAGGCCACACCTTCACTGAGACACTGACAGACAGAGGCCACACCTCCTTAATTAGGACTGACTGTTACCCCTTTTCCACCAAATCAGTTCCAGGGCTGGTTCGGGGCCAGTGCTGGTGCTGGTTCACAACTTGTTCAACTTGCGAGCCAGCTGAGAACCAGTTTGCTTTTCCATAGCTCGCGGTGCTAAGGGAAGCCACGTCATTACGTCGCTGTATACGTCATTATGTCGTTGTATACGTCAGTTACGTCGCTACGTTTGCATAAACCTTGCTGCGAATATCGAAGCAAAAACAACACGGAAGAAGCAGCAGCAACAACAATAATAATAATGGATGACTTCGCGTTTGTACAGCTGCTGCTTCTCGTCGCTTAAAAATGGCGATCTTTCGTGTTCTTGTTATTGTTGTTGGTCTTAACAACTCCGCCCCCCCACTGACGTAAGCAGTTCTTTCCTCTGGCCCAGCAAAGAGTTGGTGCTAGCCTGGAACCGGTTTTTCTGGCCCCAGAGCCAGTTCTTTGTCAGTGGAAACAGAAAACCCGGTTCCAAACTAAGCACTGGCCCCGAACCAGCCCTGGAACTGCTTTGGTGGAAAAGGGGCATGTGAGGGGCCAGGCCTCCATCACTGGGACTGATAGACATAGGCCATGCCTCCTTCCCTTGGACTGACAGAGGCCACACCTCCTTCACTGGGATTGACAGTGAGAGGCCACACCGCCTTGATTAGGACTGACTGTCAGGAGCCATGCCTCCTTCAATCCTTGACTTGCAAGTGACATCAAAGCAAAATAGAAACCCAGATGTCGGCCATGTTGGTGGAGATACAAATGCGGGGTCAAGCGACATTCCATACAAAACATAGTCACATGTGCGCAACTGTCTTTCTTTTTTCCACTGCTTTAAGCGTTCTTTTAGCTATGCCATATTGTGCTGTATATGGTTATGGTCACAACAATACTCATGACTGTGGCATGTTCCAATTTTTTAGAATTCCGTCCGTGACTCGGAAAGAGGGCGAGGAAACTCTGAGGCTTAGTACGGAGAGGAAACAAGCATGGCCGAACAACATCGACAGGGCTGATCTAACACAGGCTAAAACCAAAACAGCTCGTGCTTGCAGTAATCATTTTATCTCCGGTGAGATTCAAACGCTTTCTTGATAATATCATGGAAGAATTTCATTTCGTGTTGCTAGAATCTTGCTATAAAATGAGTTTTCTCTTGTCGTGGTTCACTCGGTTGTTGTTATAATTTTAACATGTGCATTACAATTTCGCTTCTAGGAGTGCCAGCAAAATTATACAATACAAACAATCCAGACTGGGCACCTACTCAGAAAATGGACTATGTTTCGTCCAAAGTCGGACTTGATTCTTCGGCAGCCAAACCAGATAGAACGTGATATCCGGGTACTCGATGGTCGGTAGAAGCGTCTTCAGAAAAGTCTGACTTTTTGAAATAATAAGGGTCAAATCCACACATATCTATCTTCTCTTTGTATTGAATCTTCGCTCGACCATTCAAATCGTGGTAAGGCCAAAAAAAATTAATACTTTGTTTAGGGTTTCATGCTGTTTTGAGTTTGGCTCGGTAGGTAGGGATTTTTTTTTTTTTGAGAGATGATAAAATAGGGTTGGGTTTTAGAAATTTTTTTTTACCCATCGAGATATCACAACACACATTTGTAAATATTAATAAAAATTGTTTTAAATACACAAACTTATATTCCGTGACATTCTACTTTAATATCACAGGTACCAGTGCTAAAAACTTTTTTTTAAAGCCTTGGAGGTTCAGGATATCTAAACAAGCAATGAACCATGTCATGAAAAGATTTAACTGAGTTTTGATGCTGTCACAGTCCTGAATTAACTCTGATAAATTGCAGATTTTTTCTGTCCAAAAATAATATATGTTGGCATCAATAGACCACCTTACCTGGCAACTTTTTTGCTGGGCAGAGAATAATTGGCACGATGGGATGTAGCTTTCATTATGATATCAAATGCATTGGTTCGTGCTATCTTGTTTGGGGGTTCAGCAGCTGTTTCAGAATCATTTTGTATACATTTCAACTTCAAAACTTTTAGATTCTTCAAAACACTGAACACATTTGAGTGGCTGTCTGTACATTTGGTCAGTGTTATCCAAAGTTGTCCATGGCCCTTTAGCTGATTCTGACATCGATATCTCCAGATTTGTTGTTGACAAACATGCAAAGTCAGATTCAATATCTTCAAATGTTTTACGGGTATCCAAAACATGAAATATGTTCAGTCCTCCTCCGTGTTTGCAAGAATCTTGTAAAATATTGACAACAACATTCTCGGCGTCCATCTTCTCGCACTAGCAACAGCAACTTCCCATCCTGTATGTAACGTGGACGCTGATTGGTTGGTGTGCTGGAACAGTCTCAATATGGCGCCGGCGATATTCCAGTCTAACTTTGGTGAAATGTTTGATAAGCATTTCGTTTTTATTTGTCAACGTGTATGTGTTTTAGAAAATCTGATAAAATAGTTAGACTTGCCAGCTAATTTCAGGGTCGGTCGGGAAACCTGAAACAGAAATTTTTTTTTTCATATTTTGGCATTTAGACATGCACAGTCGGCTCCATTTCAATGGGTCGGTCGGGAAACCCGAAACAAAGGTAATATTTTTTTTGGCCTAATACTGAGAAAATTCAGCATTGTTTACAGACACGCTTTCAGCGGCTGCCATCCTAGTTGCTTGTATATCCACCATCATGGCAGACGCTCATGACGTAGCACATTTTGATCACGTGGTTGCAAGTCATCTATGAGATTGACAGACAGAGGCCACGCCTCCTTCCCTTGGACTGACAGAGGCCACACCTCCTTTACTGGGATTGACAGACAGAGGCCAGGCCTCCTTCATTGGCCATGACCTGTGTGTGTGTGTGTGTGTGTGTGTGTGTGTGTGTGTGTGTGTGTGTGTGTGTGGCTGAAACTGTTCTGATGACACCATCGTGATTACTGACAGAGACCTAAGAATAGAGGAGTAACTGGCAGTTCTGTCCTAGTGAGGCTTTTAATAAAATACACACACACACACACACACACACACACACACACACACACACACACACACACACACACACAGTGAGTCACACAGCTGTTGACAGTGTAAGAACAGCGCTCTCACAGTGGCCCTGGCAGGGCATGAACTTTGAGTCTCGTACATGACACGGTCTCGTGTGTGTGTGTGTGTGTGTGTGTGTGTGTGTGTGCGCGTGCGTGCAAATCAATCAAAGTTTCTGAAAAAGGGAAAATATATGCCTTGTTTCTATTCACACACAATATGACTTGGCACCTTTCCCTCCATAATCCTGTAGCAATAAATCTCCTCTTGCTAACTACAGGCATCGAATCTGCTGCTGTATAGTCTAACACTTACAGACACACTGAGCCTTCAATCACTTAGCTCTGTAGAGCAACAACAACAACATTCTCTTCTCAACAAAATCTCTCTCAAACCTTTGTCTCTCTCTTTATTTCTCTCTTCTTCTTTTCACGCTTGTTAAGTTTCTCTCTCTCTCTCTCTCTCTCTCACACACACACACACACACACACACACACACACACACAGATTTAAAGAGCTGGTTCTCAATGTGTGATGGCTGAATAAGGAGTTCATCTGAAAACCAGTGTTAGTGTGTGTGTGTGCTGGTGTGTTTCCTGTTTTGGCAGCTGTTGTGACGCCACCAGTCTGTACCCTCGAAACACTATCCCATAATATAACCCTTATTGCCAAGGCGACCCACCCTGCCATGCCCTCTGTGCTAAAACTGCAGATGTGACAAGTGGTTTGTGTGTGTGTGTGTGTGTGTGTGTGTGTGTGTGTGTGTGTGTGTGTGGTTGATGATGTATTACTACTTTGGATGCAACAGTTACCGTTTCATACAGATATAATTTTAACGCAACTTTTTAACATAAACCTATACAACCTTAAGTTTTGTCTTGTTTCTGCTGTTTATGCTTCGTGTATAAAAGACTTTTAACACAATTAATGCTAGGTAGTTAATTAGTTAATGCTAGCTGAACAAACAAAGCTAGCTAGGTAAACAGTTAGTTTGAAGTATTAGTAAGATTAACCTTGGCATCCTTGTTTTCTAGTTGTCGAGCAACGTTATTTTCAAGACGTAATAGGCATTCCATTTAAAAGCCGGTTAATGAATGAAGTTAACATTTCAGCAAGATAGCACTTGGTTGTTATTTGTTATATAAACAAATCTAAAGGCACCGTGACAGTGGAAATGACACAAAACTGTTTAGAAGATCAACATTTTCCTCAGATGTGTGGCTACATTTGTAAGAAAAGACTCCGTCGGACCACAATAACAACATGTAACACTGACCGCTAACAGAACTACAATGACACTAACATCAATATTGTATTACATCAAACCTATGGAAGATTGAATGGAGTTAGTTTTCAATTAGAAAAATGAACTATATGGTGTGTGAACATGATATTTGAATTATTTTTAAACAGCTAAAACTTACTTGTCTAAGATTTTTTTGCTGGGGGTCAGACTTTTGGACCTGACAGTATTTTTATAGGAAATAGCAGCAGTCGAGTTAAATTTAAAACAGTAACAGGAGCAGTGTGTGTGTGTGTGTGTGTGTGTGTGTGTGTGTGTGTGTGTGTTGGTAGTATGAGAAAGCCCTCTAAAAGAGCATCATGGGCCAAAATCAGTACAGAGAGATCTGCAGAGGAATTTGACTCATGGTCTTTTTGAAAATACAGCCAACTGTTCAGACCAATTTACAGAGCGACAAGAAATACACAGAAGGAAAGTTTATCGTAAACACCGAAGATGCTGAATGGTATGTATTAGTTTTATTTTGAGTAGGAATTATAAATTAAATATAATTTAAACAGGATATGCTGCATGTGTACGGTATGTGTGTGAGGAGAGACTTGACTGTTATGTATGTGTGTGTGTGTGTGTGTGTGTGTGTGTGTGTGTGTGTGCGTGCATCTAAATATATGAAAGCCTTCAAGTAGAAAGAAGAAAGTTAACATAATGTTAACAGTGAATACATTTATTAGCCAGCTAGCATATGATTTCTGCGAGGACTTCTTTTTTTTAGCTAGCCAGCTGCTTACCTAACAGGATTTCTGAAATCCATATTCATATTCAAAACACAAGTTCATTTACGGTATCTGACAAGATTCATAATGCTTATAATTTTTACTGCTATTGCTACAAAGTGACCCTGACAAGATTTCATTAAGTATTTTGATCATATTCATAATATAGCAAGCAAGCAAGTTTTTAAAGAAATTTCTGAAATAATGTTTAGGTTTTATTATTTCATGTACATAATCTCCACTCTTAATGCTAAGTACCTTGCTAATGTGATCTAATCTGAAAGGATTTCAGAAAGGCTTTTAAGTTATACCATTAATCGTCACATTATTGCTGCTAATGCCAGCAAGTTTACTAATAAGAGCTAATTTAAGATATCTGAGAGGATAATCTTTACTGCTAATAATACACAGCAGATAACACGAGTCGCTAACCTGACAGGATTTCTGAAAGAATTTTAAAATCATGTTCATAAATGATATTATTTTTTTCACGGTGCGGTTTCCATCAAATCCTGCGCTCTGATTGGCTGGCGAGCGGGTCCGTATCCTACAGTACGGACCCCGGTTACGGACCTCTGGCGACTCGCTCATTCACAACAACAAACATAGTAGCATTTTTTGTCAACATTTATCTTTTTTTTAATAAGATTTATTTATAATATCAAAAATCTTATAAATTTTTGCCAGCATTTCTCAGGAGAATAGCATTAATTTTTCCAGCATGGATAGTGATAACAACAGTGTTCACAGCGAAAGCGAGTTTTACTACCCTGAGGAAGAAGAAATAGAAGAAAACATTTCAGGAGAAAGCTAAAAACCTGTAACTTGCTAACACCGAGCAAAAACATGGCTGAATCCTGAATGACTCAATTTTGTATAAATAGGGGACTACATAGGCGGCAAAAATGTAGGTTTTTTTTTTCCTGCCATGGAAGTGCACTTGTATACTGATGAGGAAGCAATTTGCATTACAGCCGTGAATGAGGATTCAAAATAGCATTAATTTTACAGCATGGATAGCGATAACAACAGTGTTCACAGCGAAAGCGAGTTTTACTACCCTGATGAAGACAAAATTAAAGAAAACATTTCAGGAGAAAGCTAAAAACCTGTAACTGTTGCTAACGCCGAGAAAAAACATGGCTGAATCCTGAATGACTCCTATTTGTATAAATAGGGGACTACATAGGTGGCAAAATGTAGTTTTTTTTCCTGCCATGGAAGTGCACTTGTATACCGAGGAGGAAGCCATTTGCATTACAGCCATGAATGAGGATTCAAAATGGCGGCTCGGCTCGGTTTTCCCTTTCGGGCGTTCTTGTTTTCTGTTAGAATTTGGTAAAGAAAAAAATAAATATATTATTTACCAGCTTAAGGTCGGTCCGTATGGTGAAATACCGTGACCTCGGCCTTGAATACTGACCTCAGCCCAGAGGGCCTCGCTCAGTACTTTCAAGACCTCGGTCACAGTATTTCACCATACGGACCCCCCAGCTGGTAAATAACATATATTTATTGGAATAATATTTACCATTAATGCTAGCAAGTTAGCTATCATGACCTAACCTGACAGGATTTCTGAGAGAATGTTTCAGGTGCTAATGCGAATGCTAGCTAGATAGCTAAAATGACCAAATGTAAAATTTCTGACAGGATTCATAAATGTTTATAATATTTTCTGCTAATATTAGAAATAAGTTAACATCTTTATTGGAATATAATATATCACTGCAATCTATGTGTGGCTACATAAACTTCATATTTGCCATGGCAATTTGTACTGCGATGCCTAGTAATTAGCTTTCATATAGTTTGTATTGTCAGCATTATTATCTTGCTAGGTAACATTTAAAGATTAGGTATCATGTCTCCTATGTTTGGAGACTTTTGGGACACTTTGTAGAATCAGTGTTTAATTTGAAATTTACTGAGACGTCTTTTTTCTTTTGTGAATTTTGTACTTTTATGTTTTATTAATATTTTTCCAGTGATGGACAGGTTGGACTTTTGAAGGAAAGCTGATGTCTGACATCCTAGCAGTTCAGCTATTTAATAGATGAGATTGAGGTTTCTGAGACGGTATGGAAAATGCAAGTAAAAAAGAAACAGAGGTGGACAAAGTACCCAACTTCATTACTTAAGTCAAAGTACAGATCCCACTGGTCAGATGTTACTCTGATACAAGTGAAAGTTGTACAGTCACTTTTTTACTTAAGTTAAAGTCTTGAAGTACTTGCTTTTAAAAATACTTAAGTATTAAAAGTACATTTTCTGTCAACGCATTGTTGTATTATTGCCAAAATGCTTACAAAACCTAATGCCATTACCAAAGACAGAAATGTGAATTCACAAAATGGACGCATGCTGTGCCATCATGGTGGTTTAACGTTAAGCTAGCTAGTCAGTGACTCCATCTGACATGCTGGCAAACTCTTTTCAAACTCGAAATCATATTGGGTAGCTAATATTACTAGAAAAGAAAGATTTCTACATTGTTTATTTGGCAAGATTATGCTAAAACATATTACTTAAAGGACTTCAAATAAGTTAAAGTTATTCATGTTAGTGTAACTCCATTTTTACATGCTAACTCACAGTGTCCAAGTTAACTAGCTATGTGTAAACATTAGCCGTGGACAAGGCTACGGTAACTTGGTGGGCAAATCCATAGAAAGTCATTTGACTAACCAGACTGCATAGCTATTGCAACGTTATCGCAAGCTCTAAAAGCACAGACAACTTTGTTGCAAGCTTTCTCTTGGAATAAAATGTTTATATACCTCAATATGCTTCCACAGGTTGGATGGCGAGTTTTTGTTGGCTGTGATGTGGTTCATTTTAGGCAAACAAAGCAAACATTTAAAACGAAACGACTCTTTAATCCTTTCAGAAAACTGAAACACAGGTTCATGGGTCATGAGTGCGTGCATTCCCTAGAAGAACCGCCTCCTTCCATTCTGACATCAACTGATCGTGTTAAATAATGCTGCAGAGAAATCATTGATCTTGATTTTATACAGTCTATGGACATGAAATGACCCTAGTGATTGCTGATAGGCTGTCTCAGTGTTATCTGTGAAAAAAACAATCATGTTTTAGAAAAGAAAAGACAAAAACATCCACTTTCAAAGCTGCTTCATAGTAATGAGTAACTTGATAGAAATATAGTGGAGTGAAAAGTACCGTACGATATTTTCTTTCAAATGTAGTGAAGTTAAAGTCAGAAGTTTAAAAAAAAATACTCAAGTAAAGTACAGATACTCAAAAAGTGTACTTAAGTACAGTACTCAAGTAAGTGTACTTCGTTACTGTTCACCTCTGAAAAGAAAGCAATGATTTCTAAATTGACTTTGACTTGTGCTTCATTGCAGACATAATGAACTCAGAATATTTCATGTTTTGTTGGTCAATAATTTCATTTCATTTGTTAATACACATCCATTCCTGCATTCCAGACCTGCAACACATTCCAAAAAAGTTGCGATGGGGGCAATTTAGGGAATGTAATGAGGTAAAACAATTAAATAATTATGTGATTTGAAACAGGTGATGACAACAGGTGACTGTAATCAAGATTTGGTATAAAATCAGTATCCAGGAAAGGTCTAGACTTTGAGGAGCAAAGATGGGTTGAGGATCTCCAGTTTGGCAACAAATGTGTGAAAAAATAATTGAAATATTTAAAAACAGTGTTTCTCAAAGAAAGATATGAAAGGATTTGGATATTTTACCATCTACGGTGCAGAAGATCATTAAATGATTCAAGGGATCTGGAGGAATTTTGGTGGCTAAAGGGCAAGGGCATAAGCCTAAGCTGAACACCTGTGATCTCCGATCCTTCAGACAGCACTGCATCAAGAACCGCAATTCATCTATAGCTGATATAACCACATGGGCTTGGGATTACTTTGGCACTCCCGTGTCAAGCTCTACAATATGGAGTTGCATCCACAAACACCAATTAAAACTTTACTATGCAAAAAGGAAGCCTTATGTTAACTGTGTCCAGAAGTGCCATTGACTTCTCTGGGCTTGGAAGCATCTGGGATGGACCATCATACAGTGGAAATGTGTATTGTGGTCAGACGAATCAGTATTCCAGGTCATTTTTGGAAGAAATGGACACCATGTGCTCCAGACTAAAGAGGAAAAGGACCATCCAGACTGTCACCAGGAACAAAGTAATTAGTGCCCTGTATGACGACCCCGTGCTGTTGCACATCTTAAGACCTGTTTGCAGGAAAAATGAGATATAAATAAGACCTGAAACGCTTCATCACTTGGTGTCTTCAGTCCCTAAACCTCTTTTAAGTGTTGTGAGAAAGAATGGCAACATTATAAAGTGGTAAATGCTTTACCGTCCAAAGTTTTTTTGAAATGTGTTGCAAGAATCAAAATTTAACTTTTTTTATTTATTTTTTTTAAATAATAAAATTCATGAGGTAAAACCTCACATAATGTGCTATTGTATTGTTTTCAGTGCACTACAGGTTAATGATTATTTACAAAGCATTGTTTTCAGTTTTAAACATACCATCCCGACTTTTTCTGAAGAAGAAGAACAACTTTAATTATCACATGTACACTCAAGCACAGTGAAATTCCTCTCTGCATTTAACCCATCTGAAGCAGTGAACGCACACATGCACACACACGTGAACGATGAGCACACACACATACCCAGAGCAGTGGGCAGCCATGCTACAGTGCCCAGGGAGCAGTTGGGGGTCTGGTGCCTTGCTCAAGGGCACTTCAGCCCAAAGCCGCCCCATGTTAACCTAACTGCATGCTACCAGAGGAAACCCACGCAGACACGGAGAGAACATGCAAACGCCACACAGAAAGACCCCCGTTGGCTGCTGGGCTCGAACCCAGAACCTTCTTGCTGTGAGGTGACAGTGCCACCAATTTTGGGGTTGTATAGGAGTTGTGGTCATCCTGTAGTATTTTGGACAAAATATTTGGAAATATTATAAATATTTAATTAAAATATCCAGGGTAAAGATAATTAAAATATTTTTATATTCATTATATTTATATTTGGAGATTTAAAAAAATCAGATGATAATATATTAGTAATATATTTTTTGGAGCTTTGGTAAAGATGTTTAGATTGAAATTGATTTATTTGTATAATATTTTTTAATATACTATTGAAGAATATTTTATAGTTTTGGAATTTTGGATATCTCATCTCATCTCATCTCATCTCATTATCTGTAGCCGCTTTATCCTGTCCTACAGGGTCGCAGACAAGCTGGAGCCTATCCCAGCTGACTACGGGCGAAAGGCGGGGTACACCCTGGACAAGTCGCCAGGTCATCACAGGGCTGACACATAGACACAGACAACCATTCACACTCACATTCACACCTACGGCCAATTTAGAGTCACCAGTTAGCCTAACCTGCATGTCTTTGGACTGTGGGGGAAACCGGAGCACCCGGAGGAAACCCACGCGGACACGGGGAGAACATGCAAACTCCGCACAGAAAGGCCCTCGCCGGCCACGGGGCTCGAACCCGGACCTTCTTGCTGTGAGGCGACAGCGCTAACCACTACACCACCGTGCCGCCCAATTTTGGATATATTTTCGAAAAAATTTTTGAAGTTCAGGAATATTATGTATCTTCTGATCTTCATGCAGTCTAAGTTTAAATGTTAAGGTATATAACGAGTGATATATAGGAAATTTTCTGAAATTATATAATCTTTAGAGAATTTAGTTTAAAATGTTCAACTATTTTAGTTTAAATGTTTTAGTTTAAATATTTAGGAATATTATAATGTTTAAATTTTTTAAATGGTCAGGTAGATTATAATATAAATGTTTTAATATTTATTTTTATTATATTCCGATATTATGATATTTTAATGTTTTAATTTTCAGAAATATTATATTACATTGTTTTTTGTGTTATTATTATTGAAGAATATTATAATGTTTAAGTAGGTTTTGCTGAAATATTCAGAATTATAACATTTTACATTTTTAATGTTAATATTTAATATTATAATATTCAGAAGAAAGAGATATTTTGAGATGTATTTCAGATTTTTTTTGCATTTTGTTTTAATATTTTCTAAAAAATATTTTTTGATATTGTGATATATTTTTCATGCAGCTCCATTTAGATTTCCATTCTGTGCTCCATCCTCTTACAGAAACACGAAACCATTCCTTTTGAGCCACATTCAGTCAGAAATTCAACAGCATTCAATAATTAATTAATCTGATCCCAAGCCTTCCTCGTGGGGTCTAGTACAGTTACGTCTAAATTATTTATCTGCTGTGATCCAGCTTTCCCATGAACTTGCTCTTTAAAGAAAGGCAGTGTTTGCAGGATCAGTGGCTCAGTGAGTTTTATTAATATGTGTTTCGTTCATTCCAAGTGTGTGATGAGAGTATGATGTTACGTATGAAACATATATCAGACACATGCTGTAGATTTCGGACTGCAGACTGACTGGTGTCACCCACTGCCGTATACACACCACCTCACGCTTGTGTCATAATGACACCACTTTCTATTTCCAACTTGTCTGTCTGTCTGGGATTCCTGTCTCAGTTCAGCATTAGTGTCCCATCCAGACACTTAAAGCAAAAGTTTGATGGAACACCATTTGATGTTGACGTTTTAGTGAGTAATCCATGATTAAATAGGATGCACATACACATCTGAGGCGACTATGAGATTTTTAGTGTTTAGAGAAATGGTGTTTAGCCATAGATGGCTGATATCATCACATAGGCTGTCTTGATATCGTATTTAATAATATCAGGATACACTTTCAAAAACATCGGTATTCTCATCATGTGTCAGTCCTTTAATAACTCTTTTGTTACTTCCTGTGAAAACTTCCTGTGAGCAGATGTTAAAAACTATTTTTCCACCTTTTCTTAATGAAACAGGGATAATTGCAAAATATTATTAAAAATTTGCTTACTTAACATCGCTTTTTAACCAGTTTCTAAAATGTGAAGTTAAAAAAAAATGAGCTGATAAAAAAAATGCAAGTAAAAAGTTACTATTGAGTTACTCTTACAGTCATGAATTTGATTATTTTAATGTGGTACTTTTTATCCATTTATAGTTACATTTAATGTTGTGGAATATCTGTAAAACAAGTTGCCGTTCTCACTTTCATTATTGCATCTATAAACTAAAAATCGTAAAGTTGTCTGTCCTGAAGATGTCAGAAAACTTTAGGATTACACCTTCACAATTGACTGGAATTGGAGACTCCTTCCATAAAAGTTAAAGAAACATCTCCTTCTAGAAAACATCACCATAACAATGATGTACATATCTCTTTGTTAAATAACACATTATTAAGCTTAGTTCATGTGAATTATCCGCTGTCCAAGTTCCTGTGTAAAGTTGTTACGACAGAAACAATAATGTGCTTTATTAGAACATTAATCTAAACCTAAGTGTGTGTGTGTGTGTGTGTGTGTATGTGTATGATGTTGTGCTGTTTTCACTCACATTCATGTTTGGTGTGTGTTGCAGGAAAGTGAGCTCTTATTCCCTAAAGTGCTGAGAGGAAATCTCCATCATGAATGATGGTGTGTATATATAACTTTCATGAATCCTAAATCTGCTAGATCAGAGATATATAGTGTCTGTAATTAGCTACAAAGCTATTGTAGCTAACAAACAGAAGTCTGTTTCCTCCAAAACATTTTGTGTAAAGATTTTCTTCAAACCTATGTAAAGTTTTATGTAAAATGTGTGTTTTTTTCTAAACGACTCAGTTTGATTTTGATTTTTTTGTTGTTGTTCTCATCTCTGAGGAGTTTCGCAGAGTCAGCATGCTCTTCCACATCTACTAGCATTAGTACTGAGCTCTGTATGGCTGAGCGCAGCATGTTTTCAATGATTTGTGCTGTTTTTAAAAGAGCTTAAAGATAAGAGTTGACATTTACTACACCTCTGAGGGCATGTCATTCAAGAAAGAAAGAAAGAAAGAAAGAAAGAAAGAAAGAAAGAAAATGAATGCTTCTGGGAACAAATAAGGATAAGCTTATAAGCTGACTGCTAGCTTGTGTTCCACAAACCAGCTGTATTAGCAAAGTTTTTTCCCTTATGATAGAATTTTATAGATAATTCACCTGTTAGATTTGGTACTAGTGCTAGGTGGAAAGTATTTCAGTAACTTGACTTCATTACTGTACATAAGTGTTGTTTTGGTGTATTTACTTGATTGAAATCAAATACTTGTTGGCTACTACTTTTTTACTTTCACTTGAGTATATTTTTGGCTGGATCCTCCCATTTTTAATTGAGTAAGATTCTGATACATCTATTATCATGTAAGTATTATTTTATAATTTTTCAATACTTCCACTCCTGAGTAATACAACCCCGATTTGAAAAAAGTTGGGACGCTAAGGAATGTGTAAATAAAGCCAGAATGACAAGATATTTAATGTTCAAACTGATAAACTTTTTTTCTTTTTGTAAATATACACTCATTCTGGATTTGATGCCTACAACACAGTCCAAAAAAGTTGTGCCAGAGGCGTGTTTACCACTGTTGAATTTTTGAAAGTTAAATTCTTGCTTGATGTATGACTTCAGTTGCTCAACAGTCCAGGGTCTCTGTTGTTGTATTTTGAGCTTCATAAAGTACCATACGTTTTCAATGCAAGGCAGGCAGGTCAGTTTAGCACCCATACTCTTTTACTATGACATCACACTGTTGTAGCACGTGCAGAATGTGGCTTGACATTGTCTTGCTGGAATAAGCAGGGATGTCCCTGAAAAAGATATCATCCGGGTGGCAGCATATATTGCTCCAAAACCTGCATGTACCTTTCAGCATTAATGAAGCCTTCACAGATGTGCAAGTTCCCCATGCCATGGGCACTAGCACATCCCCATACCATCACAGATGCTGGCTTATAAACTTTGTGCTGGTAACAATCTGGATGGTCCGTTTCTTGTTTAGCCTGGAGGACACAAGGTCCATGTTTTCCAAAAATAGTTTGAAATGTGGGCTCATCAGGCCACAGCAAACTTTTTCACTTTGCGTCAGTCCATCTCAGATGAGCTCAGACCTAGAGAATTTGGTGACATTTCTGGATGTTGTTCATATCTGGCTTTTGCTTTGCATGGTAGATGTAGCGACGAACTTTGTTTACCGACAACAGTTTTCCAAAGTGTTCAAGCCCATGTAGTTATATCTTTTATGCAATCATGTCAGTTTTTAAATGCAGTGCCAACTGAGGGATTGAGGGTCATGGGTGTTCACTGTTGGTTTGGGGCCTTGTCCCTTACGTGCAGAAATTTCTCTAGATTCTTTGAACCTTTTAATGATATTATGGATTGTTGATGTTGAAATCCCTTGCAGTTGTACATTGAGAAACATTATTCTTAAACTATTGGACTATTTGCCCCTGCAGTTTTTCACAAAGTGAAAGTGAACCTCTCCCCATCCTTGCTTGTGAATGCCTGAGCCTTTCCAATTACCAGTTAACCTGTTTAACTGTTGATTTAAAAAAAATTTTTTTAGCATTCTACAGCGTCGCCAATCTTTTGTTGCCCCTTTTCCAACTTTTTTGGAATGTGTTGCAGGCATCAAAATGAGTGTATATTTACAAAAACAGAATGAGTGTATGTTTACAAAAACATTAAAGCTTGAACATGAAATATCTTGTCTTTGTATTGTATTCATTTGAACATAGGTCAAAAAGGATTTGCAAATCATTTTGTTCTGTTTTTATTCATGTTTCACACCGCGTACTAATAGTACTGTACTTAATGGTATATAATAGAAATGGAAACAAATAGCAACTGGATGCTAAATGTACAATAGGAAGAGAAAAAGAGAGACAACAAGAGAAAGAAAGAAAGAAAGAAAGAAAGAAAGAAAGAAAGAAAGAAAGAAAGAAAATACAGTACAGCTTTATGTTGAATGTTTTTTGTCTGCTGTGTTTTCAGGTAGTGAAAGTCATTTGTCAGATTCTGGTAAGTGTGATAATTGTGTGTGTGTGTGTGTGTGTGTGTGTGTGTGTGTGTGTGTGTGTGTGTGTGTGTGCGCGCGCTTGACAGGTTGTCATGTCATGGTATCAGAATATGAGAACCTGAGGCAGATATATAGATGGATGGTGCTATATAGTAATCGTGTGTGTGTGTGTGTGTGTGTAGATGGCTGGCGGTCTCACAGTGTGACAGATGGATTGAGGAATGGCGATGCAAGCAACTCCACTCTGACAGCAAAAGGTTACCGGAGCGTTCGTCCCAGCCTACATGACAAGAGCAGTCCCGTCCCGGTAAACAGTTGAAACACACTTCACCTTCTACTCTGCCATAAACCTGTTTTTATTCAATCAGAATCTGGAAAAGAGCACCAGCCTTGAGTACTGAGATGACTTGCTGTGTAGGTCAATCTACAGCTCATGTCTGATTCCTGATGGATGAAGTGTAATGAATTGCAATCTGCCTGTTCTTGGGTCTCACAGCCACATATCCAATCTAAGCTCACATCTGAAAGCAGGTCAGGTTTGAGTTGAAAAGATTGGATTTTGGTGTTTGGATCGCTCTGAAAAGAAAAACAATTGGATTGGAAAAGTTTTTCATGGTGAGAATAAGGTTGGATGTATATCTCATCTCATCTCATTATCTCTAGCCGCTTTATCCTTCTACAGGGTCGCAGGCAAGCTGGAGCCTATCCCAGCTGACTACGGGCAAAAGGCGGGGTACACCCTGGACAAGTCGCCAGGTCATCACAGGGCCACTGTATATTGTACCATTACAATTATTTTGTCGTCGTCATCGTTGGTAATTCCTCATATCCGAGTAGTTTGTTCCTTCCAGTCACATCTGATAGTGGGCTTGTTGGTGGCTGATGAGCCTGATTCTAGCTCTGAAAATTCAGGGGCATTGGTGGCACTGAAAGGTCAGTGGTAGTTGGGGTTGTGCCTCTTTCTCTTTTCTGCGCTGTCGCTTGGTTTCCAGATTCATTCTTCTGTTTGCTTCAAAGAGTTTCGTCCCTGTACGGATGGTGTTTCACCACTTGGTATGCTGTCTAGCTGCTTCCTCCCAGGTCTCAGGGTCTATGTTGGTTGCCTTGAGGGTCTGCTTCAGGTGATTTTTGTAGAGTAGCATAGGGCGGCCCCGGGGGTGTTTCCCTGTGCTCAGCTTGCTGAAGAGGATCCTCCTTGGGAGTCTTGTTTCGTCCATGCGGGCAGCGTGACCTGACCACCTAAGATGGTGTTTCATGATGGTTGCTTCTATGCTGGTTGCCCTGGCTCTTTCGAGGACTGTGATGTTGGTGATGTAGTCCTCCCAGCTGATATTGAGGATGGTGTGGAGTGTCTTCTGATGGAACTGTTCCAGCTTCTTCAGGTCTCGGTGGTACAGGGTCCATGTTTCGCACCCATAAAGGAGGGATGAGACCACAACAGTGTTGTAGACCATCAGTTTGGTTCGACGGCTGAGGTCCTTATTCTTGAACACCCGGCTTGTGAGTCTCCCAAACACAAAATGTGCTGCATGGAGCCTGTTCTCTACGTCCTTGGTTGAAGTGCACTGGACGGAAAGAAGACTACCAAGGTACGGGAAGTGCTCCACGCACTTGATGTTGTTTCCCCACGATAGAGATGTTGCAGTCTGGTAGATCAGCTCCGGGTGGGGGTTGGATGAGGATTTTGGTCTTGCCGGTGTTCACGGTGAGGCCAAACTGGGAGTAGGCAGCGCAGAAGTTGTTGACTGATCGCTGTAGTTCTTCAGGCGAGTGAGCTGGTGCAGCATTGTTATCTGTGTACTGCATCTCTGTCACTTTGAAAATGGCAGTTCGATGCTTGGAGTGGACTCAAAACAGGTTGAACAGTCCTCCTATGAAACGGTATCTGACTTCCACGCTTGGGTTGTCTGGTGGAATCTTGTGTAGCATGGCAGCAAGGTAGAGAGAGAACAGTGTTGGTGCAAGAAAAACAACCCTGTTTCAGTCCATAGGTGATGGGAAACTCATCCGAGGTGTTTTTTTGGTGGATGACACGGGCCGTAATGCATTGCTTGGATCATCATGATGAAGGGATCTGGTAGGCCGAAGCATCTCAGGACAGCCCACATAGCATCCCTCGGAACGCTATCATAAGCTTTCTCGAGTTCGTAGAACACCAGAAAGAGGGGCTTGTTCTGCTCTTGAGCCTTTTCCTGCAGCTGTCTGGCGCAGAAAATCATGCCAATCGTCCCTTGAGAAGCTCAGAATCCGCACTGAGATCCCGGGAGGATCTTCTCGGCAATTTCTTGAAGGCGGTTCAAGATAATCCTGGCCAGGATCTTTCCAGCAATGGACAGCAGGGATATCCCATGGTAATTGGTGCAGATGTTTCAGTCTGCCTTCTTGAAGATGGTCACAATCAGCGTATTCTTCAGATTGTCCGGAACACGCTTTGCATCCCACATTCGAAGCATCAGGGTGAAGAGCCGAGTTTTCAGGGCCATCCCACTGTGGTCAAGCAGCTCGAACAGGATGTTGTCTGGTGCTGCGGCTTTTCCTCGGTGCATTTGCTTGAGAGCTGATTGGAATTTGTTGAAAGTGGGTGGGACAGACATGCAGGGTTGTGGAGGGTGTTGAGGCACATTCTGTAGGAAGGCGTTGTCCACAGTTGAATTGCGGATGAGCAGGGCATTGAAATCTTCTTCCAGCATTCCAGAATGTCTTGGCTCTCAGTCAGAAGGGTGGTGTTGTCAGCTGAAATGAGAGTCTTCACGGATGATCATTTGGGGCCATAGATCTCTTTGGTACCCACGTGGAAGTTCCTGAGATCCCTGGCATCAGCACGGAGTTGGAGTTCTGCTGCTTCTTCCTGCCACCAGTTGTTCTGAAGCTCCCGCACTCTGGTCTGGCACTGACTCTTGAGCTGTTGGTGCTGGGCTTTCTTTTCAATCAATGTCAGGTCTTGTTCATAGGTGAGCCTCGCTTTTTGCTTGGCACTGATGAGGGTAGTGATTTCTTTGTCGTTGCTATCAAACTAGTCCTGGTGTTTCCTTTTCTGGAAGCTGACGGTCTCTTTGGCTGCTTTGTTGATGGCGTCTCAGAGAGTCGTCCACTCCAAGTCCACTGATGTTTCATGTACTGGGTTCAATATGAGGCATTGGTACACTGCTTCTCAGAAAATCTCAGATGTGGCCGGGTTCTTCAGCTTGCTGATGTCATACTTCTTTCTTGGTTGGTTGTTCAGGTAGTGCCTGGCCTTGGGTTTTCAGTGAAGACTCAGTTTCAGTTTGGTAGCGAGAAGACGATGGTCCGTCCAACAGTCGTCAGCACTGGGCATGCACCTGGTGATCAGGACACCCTTCTGACAATGGCGTAGTCAAGAATATGCCAGTGTTTCAATTGTGGATGCCTCCAGGTGGTCTTGAAATGGTTAGGAAGTTGAAACCAAGAGTTGACAATAGTCAGTTCTTGTTTGGCACAGAGGCTAAGAAGCAGAAGGCTGTTGGCATTGCAGTTTCTGACACCTTCCTTTCCAAGGATGTTTTGCCAGAGAATGTGGTCCTTTCCTACTCTTGTGTTGAAATCTCCCAAGAGTACAAGGCGATCTCCGGTCGGGATGCGGGTGATGGTTTTGTTCAGTTGTTGGTAGAACGCTTCCTTGATATCTTCTTCGGCATCCAGCGTCGGAGCATAGGCCGAGATGAAAATGGTGAAGTGGTTTTCAGGGAGCGGAATAGGCCCCAAGCATAACTACATCATCACTTGTTTACCGCAGTGCATTGTGGGGGATAGCCGGGGTCGGTAGTTGAGCGATATGACAGATGCCAGATTAATTTTACATAAGAGCAATGTGAGAGGAGCGATTTTGCCATCCTCTGTCATGGAAGACAATGAAATTGGTAATTTAAAGAGGTGGATATCATGTCGAGGGTTTACAGCAGGAAAATCGGAATCCAAATCAAGCTTGGTGAGAAGGTAAGAGTCTAGACCGAGTCTATCACACTGTACAACAACATCAAATCTCAGAATGTCTTATTTCTGAGGATGTACATTGCACCAGCTAAACTTTATCGAGAAAACAAATCTATATGAATATTGGGAATTGTATATAGCCTCTCTGAAATTGGCTGTAATGTCTATAGTGTTCATAGCGAAGTTACATTAAGTCTAAGATTCCTTCGTGATCCTGGGCCCAGATGAACAGCATCAAAACATTTATAAATGAGTGATTAGTTAAATAAAACTTGATATCAGGAAACATTACCAAAAAAAAAAACTTTGGAAACCCACTGATCTGCCATGTCATGTTCAGTATAAATGCATTTTCTTCAATAAATGCTGCTAGTGAGGTACACTGAACATTATACATGTCCAAAAGAGAATCCTTCATGGTTTGGGAGTTTTATCGGTCCAGCAGGCTCATTCGGCTGCTGAGTACTTTGGCACGCTGAGAGGCAAAGGCCAAAGAATGCTTCGTTGTTTTACAGGTTTTGGAATATCGCTAGTTTCAGACAATGAACAATATCGATTGTTATAATCTTCTATAACCGAAGGCCATTCCGCAGACCATGGAAATATTGCTGGGTCACAGTTTAAGTACGTCTTTTTCCCACCAGAGAAATGTAAGCTACAAACACTCTGTCTAACCATGGTTAAAACCGGTTAGACAGAACAATGCTGTATTTAACAAAGGCGAAAGTAAACAATAGGGCGGAGTTGACCCCGGGTATCACCCATAATGCATTGCGGTAAACAAACGATGACGTAGTTATGAGTTAGGGTCATTCAGCGCGTCATGAGGCATTTGTTGATGCCTTTGGGGATCAGGTTGTGGGTTCTGACAAGTTGGCTCTTGATGGCAAAGCCCACCCCATAATCGCGATGTTCCTTTGGGTCTTTTCCCTTCCAGAAGAAAGTGTATCCAGCTCCGATCTCTTCAAGTTGGCCCTCGCCAGCCAGACATTGCTCAGAGCAGCAATGTCGATGTTAAATCTAGTGAGTTCCCTAGAGACCAGGGCCATTCTTCATTCAGGTTGGACCGAGTCCTTGCAGTCAAGAAGTGTTCTCATGTTCCAAGATCCAACAGTCAGATGAGAAATACAATTTTTTGGTGCGTTTGGCCTGCAGAAGAGGGTGATCACTGGGTGCAGTACCCCAGCCAGGTTCGCTCGTGGCTTCCAATGTTTAGCCCATCTTTTCTAGGGCCTTCCCCATTCGGTTATTTCACACTGTATTATATCACTGATTTTTTTGTATTATTTAATAAAATTTTTATTCACACCATCTATCTATCTCTGTTTCACCCAGCATTTCTCGGCTCCATATAGCATGACAAACATTGATGGGTCATCTTTACATATCATAATGTGTGTTTCTGTGTGCGGGTATTAAACTTTAAATCAGCAAGATGGACTGTTTTTCACAGCCTATAAATTTAATCTTGTTTTTATTCGCAGGCCACAGATTTAACGATGTTATCATTTATTCAGGAGGAACATTCTCGCGTCTGACTCACCAATCATTTTTATTAAGATCATTTCCACACATACTGCCAGTTTGCCAAGCCTTCCAATTCTAACGTTGTTCTTTTTTTGTCTGGTTGGCTCCCTTGTGTGTCAATCAGGTCCCGCTCCCACCCCCTCGGAGAGAGAGCTATCACATGACCCCTAACCCTCCACCTTACAGCTCGCTTGTCCCCTCTGGCTCTTACACCAGCAAATCCAGCTCCTCGTCCTCCTATTCGTATTCTGAGACTGCTCGCACTACCACCACCAGCTCAAATATCTCCCCAGAGGCTAATGCTAATGCTAATATCTTTATTAGCCAGCTTCTGGAGCGCAAGGTGTCATCTCTCAAACTTGCTAACAAAGGATCCAACTCAGTCAATGCTAATGCTAAAACCAGTGCAGATGTAACCAACAATACTAACATGAATCAATCTTGGGCTAATACTACCATGGCAAAGGTCATGAACCCTGGTTCACCTGATAGTCCACCATCCCCACCACTACGTTCGCACTCCAAATCCCCTGCTACAACACATATAGCCTCTCTCTCCATTCGGATAGCTCCTAAAGGTTCAGTATACCATCCTGAATCTGGACTCCAGTCGGGATTTGGATCTGAAAGGCAGGATCCTGCTGAGCCAAGCCCCAGAGTGCCACCCAGACCAGCAGGCAGTGTGGCGGTATTGCATTTATTTGGCTTCAGATCACTTGACCTAATTAGTTTTTTTTAATCCACAGATTTTTTCCAGTTACACTTTTTTCACCAAGAATAGCTAATGTCAGAATGATGGAAGGCTCTAACAAAGATGTCTGTTGCATATATACTCTTAGAAAAGAGGTTCAGTCTTGCACCCTAAAGAGTTCTTCACTCTGTCCCTTTGGGGAATCTTTAAAGGTTTTACATAGGACCATACAAAGGTACAATGTACCCCACATACCCCTTTTCAACCAACAGGAAATGGGTTCTTGAACAGGCTCCATTTAGGATTCTTTGAACCTTGGTGCCAGCTAGCAAACCCACCCATATTTCCACCAGATTTGAGTGGAACAAGGATGTTCTACTCAAGGAACATAATCAAGGATGTCATACAGAGGGCATTGCACAATGCACAATGGGAGTGAACAATAGTAGCAAGATGGTGGAGTGCACTGATTACCTGTCAGCTGTTGTGCTGTTATTGCAGATATTTGTTTTTGGTCCATTTTTTTTTGAAGATGTATCCTTTTCCATTGTGTTCTCCATTGCTGTGCTCCGCTTCCTCTCCAAACCACTCACATGCCCACTGATGTCATCACAGTTTGTGCTAGAAAAACCAGCTATATTTTGGTTCCAGTTGGGAACCAACTTTTCAGGTTCCGAACCAACTTATTTTCGTTGAAATGCTCCAAACAGTTCAAAATTTGGTGTGCGAACAAGAACAGAACTCGTTCCCTGGTGATCGAAACGGGGTAACAGGAGGGTTTTCTTGTAGTTCCCCTTTAGAGAACTAGAACAGTTCAGACCATCCAAAGAATCCTTGAGAAACCCCATTATCGAATATACTTTCATTAAAATCTACATTTTGTATCACTAGGGCAATGTTTAAAGGTTCTAAGTGGAACCCACCAACAGTCATTTCACTTTCAGGCAAAGGATACAAGTAGAATTTATTTAGACAGCTAAAACCATTGAGAAACCTGGAGAAATACTTTCTAGGAGTGTAAATCTGGTCTCAATTTCTTAGCAAGAGCTGTCATGGGTCACTTTCAGTTTGTCCCTATGATGAAACCTTTGAAGGTTCTATGTAGAGCCCAACAACAGAGGGTTTCCCTTTAAGAGGTTAATTGTAGAGCCCCTTTAGAGAGCTAGAACTGTTAACCTTAAAAATAAACTTGAGTTTCATATCTAAGTGATATTTGTTCTTAATTCCTTAAAAACTATCAAATCTTTTGTAACATTCCTCAGTTGGCCCATCTGGGATGGATCCTTAAAGGTTCTATACAGAACAGTTGCTTTCCCTTTCAGAAAAGAAAGTAGAACCTTTTTAGAGATCTAGAAAACCTTATACATCTAAAGAACTCTTGAGGAACCTTTTTTCCTTGGAGTATCTTTGTTCTTGAATCCTCAGGAAAAGCTGTCAACAACTTCTTTCCTCCCACAGCTGATTCCCCTGTTCAGTTTGATAACATGGTACAACCCATCTTTACCACACAGACAGTATTTCACATCCCACTTGCTAGCATGGTTGCACTAATATTTTGTTCATCCCTCCTTTCATCCTTCCTGCCCTCCGTTAGCATGACATATCCCCACTAAGAGGTACCACCAACTTTGGTTCTGGATCATCCTACAGTCGTACAAGTCAGGACTCGCCTGACTTCCTGTCCGGGCCGAATGCTTCTTCACGATCTATTTCAGCCCTGAGCCACTATTCATCATCAACAGCCGTCCTTGAAGAACTGCAGATCTGTGCTGTGGACTCACACGAGACCACGCCTACTCCCTCCCCCACACTCAGCCATGCCTCTGTTTCCCCTGATGATGTCCCTGCACCCACTGCCTCAGCAATGGCTGCTGACACTAACGTAACTATCACGCAGCCACGCCCCCTTCACGTAAATCTCTTATCTGTTTGCCCTGTCTTGTTTTGCCAATGTTGCAAAATCTCTGTTTGTTTGTCCCCGCCCCTAGCCTTGCTAGCATGTGTACTAAATGTTGCTGTAAATGCAGGTGGTCTTGGTATATCTGTTGAACTTGTGGCATCTGTATTTTCTGGAGTGATGTTTTGAGATTCTTGTGTGTTTGTCTGAAATGTGTATTTGCTGCCTTTTCTGAAATGGCTTGGACATTTGAATATCTAACCACATACTCAAGCTACTGTCTAGTTTACAGTTTTTCTACTAAGACTTAACGTGTCATTATTCAAACATTGAGATGTTCTAACATTCTTTTGTATGTTTCGTGTGTGTAGCCTGAGCACACTTACCATTTAATTTAAATGTCCAACCAATGTCTGTGTAACATCATGTTGCTATGCTTTCTGCTATGTTAACACTGTAGTCCTAGACCACTTACCAAACCGTAGATCATGAAATATACAATTCAGTTTCTCATAGATTGGTTGTGTTCACAGGGTCAAATGGCGCTAAATGGAAGTGTGCACTCACAGAGGCCATTCTCTCCTCCAGCACAACGTCCTCCTCCACCCATCTTTAGTCCTGGTCTTGAGCAATTCCAGCAAACAAGACACTCGGGTGAGTGTCCGATGTTCACCCACTTCCAACGGGATCAATGTTAAGCAGCAGCCATTGTGTAGAACTTCTTTTGTTTTGGTGGAGCAAATTAGTCCTGTTGGGATGTGATTTTGAGGAAATTTAGTGGTTCAGTGAACAGCTAGTGTTAGCTAGTTTTAGGTTTTCGCTCTTTTTGGCTACTGTACGTGACATTAAGAAACTAGCGAGAGAAATGCTGGGAATGACTGGAAATTCAGACTGATTGATTTCTCTGGGGCAGCACAGTGGTGTAGTGGTTAGCATTGTCATCTCACAGCAAGAAGGTCCTGGGTTTGAGCCCAGTGGCTGACAGGGGCCTTTCTGTGTGGAGTTTGCATGTTCTCCCCGTGTCTTCGTGGGTTTCCTCTGGGTGCTCCGGTTTCCCCCACAGTCCAAAGACATGCAGGTTAACTGGTGACTCTAAATTGACCGTAGGTGTGATTGTGTGTGTGAATGGTTGTTTGTCTCTATGTGTCAGCCCTGCGATGACCTGGAGACTTGTCCAGGGTGTATCCCACCTCTCACCCATAGTCAGCTGGGATAGGCTCCAGCTTGCCTGCGACCCTGTACAGGATAAGTGGCTACAGATAATGGATGGATGGATGGATGGATGGATGGATGGATGGATGGATGGATGGATGGATGGATGGATGGATGGATGGATGGATGGATGGATGGATGGATTTCTCTGGGACTCCCAAGTGACCAAAAGAAAAGCATTCACCATCTATGGCATGGAGCCAAGGGAGCAAAATTGAAAATGGGATAGACAGCATAGGCAACTCTCTCTCCCCTGTCAATCTCAGTGACACTAGCGAACTGTGGGTTATGTCTCTGAGCTTGTCTATTGGCTTATGCTTCCAAGGTTTTGGGATTTCATGGGGTATTTAACTTGCCCCCTCACCAAATTACCCCATAGTTTCTTTTTGGTTGCTTCTTCCTTTCACCTTCAAGTGAAGGCACGTTTGATTTGAGTTTTTTTTCTGATCAAGATTATTTCAAATAACTGAGTCTAATAAATTATTTGGACTGGTTAGATGATGGTCTGGTCTTCCAGTGCATTGAGTTTTTACTTTAATTCCTACTTTAGTTTGGCTTCTATGACCTTCCCTCTGGCCGGCGAGGGCCTTTCTGTGTGGAGTTTGCATGTTCTCCCCGTGTCTGCGTGGGTTTCCTCTGGGTGCTCCGGTTTCTCACACAGTCCAAAGACATGCAGGTTAGGTTAATTGGTGGCTCTAAATTGACCGTAGGCGTGAATGGTTGTTTTTCTCTGTGTCAGCCCTGTGATAACCTGGCGACTTGTCCAGGGTGTACCCCACTTCTTGCCCATAGTCAGCTGGGATAGGCTCCAGCTTGCCTGTGACCCTGTAGAACAGGATAAGCGGCTACAGATAATGGATGGACCCTCACTCTGCATTCAGATTCAAATGATTGATTTTGTAGTCACAATATTCTGTACAGTGTATGAATAATTTGGTGACAGTGCCATGGCTAAGTCTACTAAGCCAGAATATTTCCCATTCAGTCTAAAGTGGGCAGGGCTAACCTTGGGTAAAGCTTGCCTAAGATTAGTAAGAAATGAAATCTTCAATAATTAATAAGTATTAAATAATGATCAAGTAATTATATATGTCACTTTCACGAATTCACTTGTCAAAGAATTTTCACTTCTGAAACACTTACCCTGCTGTATGTATGCTCTTTAGTTATAAACTCCAATGTGATGACCGTTTTAGAAGGCATTGCTAATCATGTTCAGCTTATATCTTATTGATTGAGCTCTGGATTTGCAGTGTCCACCTAATGGCTGTGTGATGCACATGGCTCATTAACAATGGTGCCATTGGCAGCAAACCCTGTCCAGCTCTCTCATTTGCAGCCATTAAACCAGACTGGAGCAATCGATATCCGAGCAGAATGGAGACGGACTGGGAGCTACCACTCGGGCTCCGGTGAAAGTTTTGCTCCCGGGATGTCAGAGTGCTTCAGATGTTGACGGTGCAGATTTTAGCTGAGAAGCTAACAGTTTATGTATGCTGTGTCCTGTAGTTTATGCTTGCGTCAGGTTTTCTGCTCATTCGGATTTATGTGCGACTGGAATCAGTGCCACTTTTGAATTCAGTCTCTCTTTGTCCTGTTTATATCCTTTATCTCTTCTCATCCTCTCATCTTTCTCTTGTTATTGTCCCCTTGCTGATGCATTCCTATTTGGTCAGTTTTCTCTCTCTGTCTCTCTCTATCAGCGTATTTCACTCTCTCCTGCTCTGACTTTCTGTCTGTCTATCAAACTGTTTTTTGTGTGTGTTTGCCTGTCTATTTATTTATCTGATTGTCTGTCTGTCAGTCTGTCTTTATCTACTTGTCTGTCAGTTTGTTTATCCCCCTGTCTCTATCTGTTGATGTATCTGTCTGTCTCAGTCTACCTGTCTGCCTGATGGTCTGTTTATATATCTATCTGTCCATCTGTCTATCTGACTGACTGACGGTATATGTCTGGTTACCTTTCTGTCTTAATCTATCTATCTATCTATCTATCTATCTATCTATCTATCTATCTATCTATCTATCTATCTGTCTGTCTGTCTGTCTGTCTGTCTCTCTGTTTATATGACTATCCATCTGTCTATCTATTGGACTGTCAATAGATATGTCTGTCTTTGTCTGTCTGTTTATCTGTCTAGCCCTATGTCTGTCTGTCTGTTTATCCACATGTCTGTCTATCAGACTGTCTATGTATATGTCTGTTTGTGTGCCTATCTATCTATCTATCTATCTATCTATCTATCTATCTATCTATCTATCTATCTATCTATCTATCTATCTATCTATCTGTCTGTCTGTCTGTCTGTCTGTCTGTCTGTCTGTCTGTCTGTCTGTCTGTCTATCTATGCTTTATTCCTAATAGTCTCTATTTAGTTTCTGTATATTTTCTAACACTTCCTGTCTGTCTATCTGTCTGTCAGAAGGTTCTGAGTCAGTACAGAGGGAGTCGGTGTCAGTTGGTGAGACGTCATTCAGCAGTGTGACTCCTGTGGCTCGTTTCTCAGAGGAGGAAAAGAAAGTTTCAGTGATCAAGGCACCTCATTACAAGGGCATTGGGCCTGTGGATGATTCGGGCCTCCCTCTCGCTATCCGCACGGTGAGTGCTACCAAACCAGGGTGGGCCCAAAAAAGGGTGGGCAGAGGGTGGGGCCCAGAAGGATGGGCAAAGGGTGGGCTCAAAAAGGGTGGGCAGAGGGTGTGGCCCAGAAGGATGGGCTCAAAAAGGGTGGGCAGAGGGTGTGGCCCAAAAGGGTGGGCCAAAAGGGTGGGTAGAGGGTGGGCCCAAAAGGGTGGGCAGTGGGTGGGGTCAGGGCAGGCATTGTGGGAGTTGGGGTGTGGGTGTCAGGGTGGGTGTTGGGTTGGGCATTTGGATGGGAATCAGGGTGGGCTTCAGGCATCAGGGTGAACATCTGGGTGGATATCAGGGTGGGCATTGAACTCCAGAAATAGTTTAGAGTTCTTTAAAAGATTAGCATGTCAGCTTGTTAGTGCAAGGCCATCTGGAGCTGTGTGTGTGTGTGCGCGCGTGAGAGAGAGAGAGAGATCTGGGATTGAAAGCACCATATTGACTTGCTGACATCATCATAAATTCTCATCATGTTCCTGTTTACTACAGCAAAGCTGCTTTATTCACACACACACACACACACACACACACACACACACACACACACACACACACACACACACACACACACACACACACATTCAGGTATATTCATGCAGATTGGATGTTCTTTGGTTATAAATAGGTGTGTGTGTGTGTGTGTGTGTCCACAGACTGTAGACAGGCCTAAGGACTGGTACAAGACCATGTTTAAGCAAATCCATATGGTGCATAAAGCAGGTGAGTTCTTTAAACCTATGGTTCCTGTGTGTGTGTGTGTGTGTGTGTGTGTGTGTGTGTGTGTGTGTGTGTGTGTGTGTATATACATACATTGCTGAGCCTCTTTATGTAGCACAACAGACACAGAATATTGATTCCTGTTGATGAATTTCCTCACACACATAAACCATCACTAAAGTTTGATCTTTTAAAAAGAAATCAATATTTATTTGATTTATTTTTAATAAAGATTTTATATGATGCTCTTGACAGATGATGACTATGCAGACACATACGGTGCTACCTACACTGTTGGGAATAACGGTACGTGTTTCTTCAATCAGTACCAGTGTTTAAATATTGGCAGTATTTTAGCTGCTGTTAGCTGAAGCACAAAGTACAGTAAGTCAACACATTTGACTGCCTGCTTGATGTAAACAGTCATTTCAAAATGTCAGTTCTAGGAAAGCATTTCAATACATACAATTCTTATGGTATCTATCTATCTATCTATCTATCTATCTATCTATCTATCTATCTATCTATCTATCTATCTATCTATCTATCTATCTATCTATCTATCTATCTATCTATTTTTGTTTGGTTGCTGTTCCTTCAGAGAACTTTGACCCTGTCCACGCCCACCCACCACCTCGGACACACACGTACCGGCCTCTGTCCCGAAACTCCAATGAGCCCAGCAGAGCTCTGCCCCCTCGAGAGTTGAGCCCTGTCCCGCCCCCGCCCCCGCCCATGCCCTCGCTCCTGCAGCTCCGCTCACAAGACCTCGACCGTGAGAAAGAGCATCCGCATGATCCGTAAGAATTTCTCACTGGTGTGATGAGTGTTAGAGTCTCTCACTCTTTCGCAATGAGAGAGATGGAGAAAGTGAGAGAGAGCTCATTCTTTCTTAATGTCTCTCTCGCTCCCTCTCACATTAAATCTCAGTGTCTCTCTTTTTCATTATTTCTCCATGTCTCTCTCTCCCGCCATTGTTTCTCTCCAATTATTTCTCTTATTATTTCTCAATCTCTCTTTCTCACACACTTCTCTCTTCCTCTCTCTTTCTCATTAGTTCTCACTGTATCTCCTTATATTTCTCACTCTCTTGTTATTTCTCTCTCTCTCTGTCTCTGATTATTTCTCAGTGTCTGTCTCTCTCCTTAATTTTTCTCATTCTCTCTCTTGTTATTTCTCTCTCTCGCTCTCTCTCTCTCCCTCTATAAGAAACGAATGGAGTCCCCCGGATCGTAAAGTAGACACACGGCGGTATCGCGCTGAGCCACGTAGCATCTTCGAGTACGAACCGGGCAAATCCTCCATCCTGGAGCAAGAGAGACCGGTGAGCTCGAGTCACTGTGTTTACATTTCTGCCATTTCTTTTCTTCTACTAAAGCTGTCTCGGATATCTGTAACCTTTACACACCACTTATTATATGTTTACTGTTGTGTGTTTCAGACAGTCAGGTGTAGTATCAGATATCGGTACTCAGTTGAAAAATACGTAGTTCTTAGCAGGGCTTTGAACCGGTTCAAGGAATGAAAACGAAAACCGGGAACTTTTTCTATTTCACATGGAACAGAAACGAAACCAGAAACTTTATTATTTTTTATGTTCCGGAACAGAAACGCTTATTAAAAATAATGGTAACCGGTTAATACCGGTTTTTATTTCGTTCCTCAAAGTTTCCATAGCCTACAAATAAAAAAGTAATTCTTCTCCTGCACAAGTTTCTATGACCCGCTGGGGTTCACTTCCTGTGTGACATTCGCTGACTGAATGGAGAGAGCGGGAGGGTGGACTACTATCACGTCTCCACATCTTAAATAAGAGGTAAATATTGCAGTCTATTGTTATTCAAAAACGTCAATTTCAAACACGATAATATATTTGTCCACGTTAATGAGAGGCTCGCGAACATTAAATGACGTTAACCTCTGTTAGCCTATCAATGCATAGGGCCTGACTAGCCTTTGGTAACACACTAAACGAATTATCTTTAATTTTTGGCACTTTTTCTGTTTGTGTAGATGGGAAGACATACTGAGAATCCAAATCGCCAACATTTGAAATAATAATTGTTTTGAATTATTTCTTGTCTTATTTAATGAAGGTTGTAATAGAATTAGCCTACATTTGGCTTAAGCTGGATGAGACAGAGACATAATTTTATAGCCATTTGTTAAACAGCTGACAGGGAACGTAATTAACCGTTCTGGGAACGAAATTTTTTTGTTCTAACCGGTTCGGGAACGTCTATTTAATGGTGGAACCCAAAACCGGAAACGTTAAAATTCCGTTTCTGTTCGGAATGAACCAATAGGAAAAAAATTCTGGTTCAAAGCCCTGGTTCTTAGTCAGGGATACAACTAGCTTGCCTGAATTAGCTGATTAATTTTGCTAGCTAGTGTAATAACAAGGCACTTTCATTTCTGTATGTTAGCTAAATACATGAAGTTAGCAAGCTCATAGCACTGTAAAGTAAGGTAATAAAATTAGCTAGCTTCATAGCTAGGTAAACACGGATAGCTGTAGAGTTAGCTAGTCTGGTGATTAGTTAGCTACTATCACTTGACAAGATGAAGAATTCAATTAAATTAGGTATTAATTGTAGCTAGCTGGCAGGTGTTACATCACTGCATTAGCTAAGCATAAAAAGCTGAAGAGCTCTCGAGCTTGGTAGTGAGTCATAAAGTAGTGTGATAATTGTGTTTGAGTGTGAAACAGTTAAAGAATGTTTGTGTGTGAGTGGGTGTTTAAAAAGCGACTAGCGCAGCGTTTCTCCCCTCAGCGCTTCACTGCTTTATGCAGCTCAGCAATTTGGTAAAGGGCTCGAGGCAGTGAGGTGAGCCAGACACTCATAAAAACTACATTTCCCACAGGGCTTTGAGCTCCAAGCAGCTCTACGCTGAATCACCACCTTATGTGGAGCTACAGAGCAGGAAACAATAACAGCAGAAAGAAAGTCAGTCGTCCTGATGAGCATGCGCACACACACGCGCACACATTATATTCTACAGATTTTGAAAAGTAACCAGCTACTACATACTTCACAAAATATTCTGCAACACTAAGCTACAGAGTGTAGTCTCACGAAGAGATCACAGTTTTGTTGAAGTTAATGAATTGCTTTTTATTTCTTGTACAGTACTTTGCATAAGTATTCACCCCCCACCCCACCCCTACATGTTTATTTTTCCACATTTTCTAGTGTTACATCCTGGAACTGAAATAGACTTAACTGGAATTGCACAATATGGTGCGAAACGAGTATATGTAAATGTAACTGTATACTCCCTGGGGTCAGTACTTGCTAGATCCACCTTTGGCTGCATTACAGATCTACTGGGATATATCTCTATCAGCTTTGGATGTCTGGTTCCTCATATTTTTGCCCATTTTTCTTGGCAGAAATCCTCACCATTTCTCAGATTGCTTGGGTGGCAGCAATTTTTAAATCTTACTACAAATTCTGATGCAGATTCAAGTCTGAGCTTTGACTTGAACATTGAAATGCATGTTCTTGGTTTAAAACCAAGTCGATTTGGCAGTACACTTAGGATCGTCTTGTTGGAAGATGAAACTCCGCCCCATTCTCAAGTCTCTTAATAGGAACAGGTTTTCTTCTAGCATTTTATTCAACTTGCTCCTCAAACCTGATCAGTTTCCCACTCCTTGAATCATATTATTCCTTTTTGCAAACTCTTATATCTCCTATGTTTCATAAAGCACAGCTCTGTGGAGCGTCCAGGCTGTTCGTTGTATTGTGGACAGCTTCTCTCAGGCGAGCTGTGGCTTGGTGGACGGCCTTCTCTAAACAGAGACAAGCTTGGGCCATGTTCATCTTCTTTTTTAATGTCATTTCAATGTCACTCGACAAGATGTTCAAAGTTGGTGATATTTTTAAAACGAAACAAATTAGGTGACTTCCAGTAGCGACAGGGTATGCAGTCACAACTAAATAATTTTACTGAATTTTCCTCTATGTAACTGGGGATTGTTTCATTTCAGTTTCAGGTTGTAAGATTGCAAAATGTAGAAAAGTTCAAGAGAGTGAATAATTATGCAAGGCGAAAGAGAGAGAGTCATACTTTGCTGCCCTCTATTGGAGCAAAGGCTAAGGTGCACTTCATTTCATCGCTGAACACAAATCAGAATGTTTCTCAAACAAGATTTATTCATTTCTAAATAATATCCAGGCCAAATGTTTGCTCCTGTTGATTGATTGATTGATTGATTGATTGATATGTTAACATTTCATATGAGGCTAAAATGAATTTGGTGAAATCGCACATTGGTGAATAGTAGATATTAAAGTTATTCATTTTAATATTTAATATAATTAATAACATAAAATGGTTCTTGCAAGTGGACTCTTTATCCAGCCATGTGTGTGTGTGTGTGTGTGTGTGTGTGTATAAACCTCTTATCTATTGTCCTTTCCCATTCTTTACCCATCATGCTCTGTGAATTGGTGTCGTCCTTTTAATGCTTTCCATCTCTCTGTCTCCTTCTCATCGCTCCGTGCTGCAGAGTTTTGATTTAGAAGCAGATGAGATAGATTTAGAGAACGAGCCGTGGTTTAAGTTCTTTTCAGAGCTGGAGTTTGGCCGGCCGGTAAGTGAAATGAGGAGGGAGCTCGTGTTTGAGGGCTGCACTTTAGCGTGTGATTTAGCAGATGTAGGCGTGTGAGTGCGTGTACGAGTGTATGAGGTTGGCATGTGCCGATATTCAACCTTCACTCCAACATCCAGCCATTGTCTAGTCTGAAAACTTAATTGTTAAAAATTCTGTCCACCATGTTTTGTGTCATTTCCATGGTGAACAGAATTATGGGATTGGATGCCCCATAATGGGAAGGAGCTTTAAGGAATGCCATAGATCTGATTTTCGGCACATGCCTGGTGTGTTGTATGGTTTTAAAACTCAACTCTCAGACTCGAGGTGTGTGCAGGATTGTTTTTACCCCCCCAGTCCTGTGCGGTTATTATTTTTGTTTGTACTCACCCATGATATTTTCTAACGAATTTAGTCTTGAAGCACACCTCTACCTCAGTCACAAACACTGCAAAAGATTCAGAAGGACTTTGCCCTTGTTGCCATTTGAATAAAAATTCACGGCATCACAAAGTTTTGATTTGGATATTTATACAAAAAACATAATATGATAAATAACGTTTTCTTCAAATCAGGCATCTCGGAAGTGGGTGGAGATTTCTGTATTCCACTCCATAATGAGTCTTTGGCAGTGTTGCTGCTTTAAAACCACACAACAGCTTAAGCTTTGTTTGTTTGCCTCTCACCTGTTTACTTGTTTACTGTTTCTGACCAAGTAAACAAGCAGGAAGTTGCTGATGACCGACGCAGATAATCCAAACTTTAAACCTCAGAGCTGGCCTTGTGTGTGTAGTACGAACCAGAACACGTGTGTGTACTCACTCCCACAATAATTTGCTTACAGACACACATATATGTCCCATATTCTTACACCCTGTGTATGTGTGTGTGTGTTTCAGTGTTTTGTTGTTATGCTCTAATGTTGTCACTTTCTCCACATGTGCCTTTCTTTCCCATGGTGCACCTGCTTCTCCACCTCATCTCCACTCCTCCTCCTCTTCTCTCCTCCGCTCCGTTTGGCCATCTAGCCTCCTAAAAAGAGGCTGGATTACACGCCTGACTGCTCCGCCCACTCCCGTGCCCAGGTAATACCATCCCCTCCCTCCCTCCCTCCATCCATCAATCCTCTGTTCAACCTTCTCTTTACTCCAACCCAATACATCCCAGTTCTTGCAACTCATCCTGTATCCAGTCTTTTCCTCTGGTCCTTTAATCCATCGTTTTTCTCCCTATCCACCTTCTTTTCTATTATGTTTTCTCTTTTCTTCCTTTCATCTGTTTATCCCAATCTAACCTTCCTTTCCTTTCATCAAATTATCAATTTATACATTGATTGTATCATCCTTCCATCTACTTGCCAGTCCTCAGCCTTTCCATCCTTCTCTTCTCCATCCATTCATCTATCCATCCATGGTTTTGATCCATTTTTTTCCATCTGTCATTCCATCATCCATTGAGTTTCTGCCCAATATTTTTTCTGTCCATCCATCCATCCATCCATCCATCCATCCATCCATCCATCCATCCATCCATCCATTTTCTCCCCAGGATTTTGTTCCATTCTTCCACTCATCCATCCATCTGTTCCTCAATCCATCCATCAGTCAATCTATCCATCCTTCTGTCCTGTCCTTTTATCTGTTCCTCTTCCCATATTTGCCTTCAGTTTTGTTCCATTTGTTTAGTTACTCACCAACCTTCCTCCCTTCTCTTCTTCTGTTCAACCCTCCATCCATCCATCCATCCATCCATCCATCCATCCATCCATCCATCCAGCTTCTCTCCATCCACCTTCTGTTCTATTCTGTTCTTCCTTATTTCTTCTCATCTGTCTTCCATCCATTTATCCATGTATCCTTTGATCAAGCCATGCTTCCATATCCTTATTCTTTGACTTTCTTTTCTCTTCTCTCTAACCTTCCATCCATCCATCCATCCATCCATCCATCCATCCATCCATCTCCCTTCTCTTTTTGCCAACAATCTTCTCTTTTCTTCTCCTCCTCCTGCCTTGCTTTGTCATCACACTAACCCCATTAGCGTTATAACAAATACAGTGAAAACACATGACTGACTCGAATCATATCCCACTGTCAAAGTATATGAAAATCCTGGATCTTTTTCTAGACATTTCATTTTCTAGTAATTTTAGGTCATTTTATCCAGTGAGATTATCCGAATGCATTGGCGTACGCGAATTTATACAGAAGTATTTATTTATTCAACCAAATAAGTCTGGAATTCTTGTCCAGCTCAGTGTCTCTCACCACTGTGGTTTTATTGACCAGTGAGCATCCTGGATCAGTGATATCCTGATTGGTGAAAATCAAGGAGGAAGAGCAAGGGCATTGTGGATCAGATCATCACGCTCAGCTGCCACGTGGAACTTTTGCAAATAAACACACATACACACCGAATCTCTTACAAAGAAGCATCCTGAATTGTGTAGGTTTACCATGGCTCTCTGTATTTTTTTAAAACAGGTCAAAGGTCATCACCACAGCATTGTAAGCAGGGAGGGGAAGATGGAGGGGGAGGGGTGGAACTGTTGTGAGATACAGCCGTCTGTAAGGAGAGGGGGAAGGTTTTGAGTGTCGCACGGTTCTGAAAAGCAACGTCAGGGCTTCTTTGTTTCCATGTATCTCACGCCTGTCTTCTTTTGTGTGCCCTTCTTTTAGACGTCTCTCTGTCTCTCGTCCTCCGAGCAGCCTGAGAGCGACTCCAGGTGAGTCCTCTTCCTCTTTTTGTCCCTTTTTATATCTTTTGTTCCTTCGTCATAAAAACATCTTGTCTATCCATCCAACTACGAGCCAAGTGTTAACTAAATGCTTATACGTGTGTTAGTGTTTGTGCATTTATTTGCACTGTGCATAAGTGCACAAGGAATTTATAACACGAGTGAGCTTATGTGTGTGACTCTGTGTTGTGTCCCTGACCTCCTGCTGTTCTCTATTCAGCTCTGCTCAGCTCATTAGGATTCAACAATCCTTCAGTCTCCTATGGAGTTGATCTATGAACTTTATTAGCAGCCGTTAATGTGGACGTAACACTTGTGGTGGTGCTTTTGAATGTATTTATAATGGTATGCAAATAATCTGAAACTTTTTAGGGTGCAGAATACGGCACAGAGCTCAAAGACTTGCACTTGAATGTTTTTCCGTAATACTTTTCAAGTGAACTGCTTGAAAAACAAATATTTAGGCTCAATGGACATCCCTCAATAGCAATGCTGTTTTCAATACCAATTACAAATGCAACTTTCTATAATACTATAAAATTGGATTGTTAGTTGTTCGCCTGACTATAAGGTTGCCTTTTGTGCTTCTCCAATCATAACGCAACTGAGCCTGAAAATGACCAAAAAAAATGTGTGTGACTTATTTGTTAAGCATTAGGAAACATTTGGGAACTTTGAGTAGCCTGCAAAATCACTACCCCTGTCCAAGTACCAGTTGAAACTTGTGGGATAAAGTATGCACTACAGACTGTAGCTGAACAGCGTAACCCAGAGACAGATTACTGACTGACCCCATCTAATGGGGACATCTCAGGGGTCCTGGCCACTAGGGGGGCCATCGATGAGTGTAGACTTAAACGGAATTACAGACTAATTGGCCATTACCCTAAGCAACACACAACACTTATCATTGAATTTGAAATTATTATAGTGTTTTCACAGGCGGCACGGTGGTGTAGTGGTTAGCACTGTCGCCTCACAGCAAGAAGGTCCAGGTTTCTTGCCCCGTGGCCGGCGAGGGCCTTTCTGTGCGGAGTTTGCATGTTCTCCCCGTGTCCGCGTGGGTTTCCTTCGGGTGCTCCGGTTTCCCCCACAGTCCAAAGACATGCAGGTTAGGTTAACTGGTGACTCTAAATTGAGCGTAGGTGTGAATGTGAGTGTGAATGGTTGTCTGTGTCTATGTGTCAGCCCTGTGATGACCTGGCGACTTGTCCAGGGTGTACCCCGCCTTTCGCCCGTAGTCAGCTGGGATAGGCTCCAGCTTGCCTGCGACCCTGTAGAAGGATAAAGCGGCTAGAGATAATGAGATGAGATGAGATAATCGCTCAGATCGTGAGAAACATCTGCACGTCTACCAATTACCTAAAGTAATCAAAAATCAGGGGGAGGAAGCCAGAAAATTGTCAGAGGAGCATCGTCGTGTCTGGCTTGCCAAATAAACCAGGATCTGACCGACAAAAATCCGGACAACATAAGTGTTCAGTTCACTTTGACTACGTTCAGACTGCACCCTGAAACGACCCATATCCGATTTTTTTGCCCATATGCGACCTGTATCCGATTTGTTATTGACAATCTGAACGACACAGATCCGATTTTTTCACATGCGACCCAGGCCGCTTGGATATGTGGTCCTAAATCCGATTCATATCCGTTATTTTCACATGCGACTGCAGTCTGACCGGACAGGTCGCATTCATGCAACCTACACGTCATCAACAAGAGACAAACGTCACTATTCTGCGTTGGCTAATCCCGCCTCTTTGGTGGAAAACAACAACAATGACATAATGCGCTACATGAACAGGCGCACACACAGTCTCTCTCGCACGCCGTCATATGCGCGATGCAGACATTAATGTTTCGCGTGCGTGCTCTTGCTCACTTGCTCTAGATTCCGGGAGATATTCTCCAATTTGCGGGCATCAGGGAGCCGCTATCAATATGCGGGAGACTCCCGGAACTTCCGGGAGACTTGGGATGTCTGCACTAGACAGTGTTTATGTAGAGAGCATGCGCACTTCAATCAATCAATCAATCAATCTTTCAACGGAGGTTGCTGCCACGGCCCCACTCACTCACACACACCCTCTCTGTCACACAGAGACACTCTCTCTCTCTCTCTCTCTCTCTCACGCAGAGACACCCTCATTCTCACACACACACACACACACACAACCTCACACAGAGACACTCTCACTCACTCACACACACAGCACACGATGTGCTTATTACGTGTCAATTTGCGCATGCGGAACACTTTTGGGTCGTTTTCCGTTCATATTGGAGATCGCATACAAGTCTCATATAATTGGTAATGTGAATGGCCTAACAAAAAAATCGGATTTCACAACAAATCGGATATGGGTCGTTTCAGGTTGCAGTCTGAACGTAGTGTTTGTATCAAGTATGAGGGTTTTTTTTTAAGTTTTGATCAATGTCTTAAAATTAAACATGACACTATATTTCTACTGTCTAGCCGTGATGGTGCTTCTGTATGTTCTCTTGAAAGTAAGCCAAAGTTAAAAATCACAATCAGCCATCTGCAGTCAGCTGAGGTCGGCCCACAGGGGATGTGCATTCATGATCTACAGTATATCACTGTACATGTAATGTACACAGTACACACCTTTGCTTTCACCAGACATTTGTCACTAAATTTCCGTGTTTTTCATTCCCTGACCCAGCCACAGCACATCTGGTTATAGGCTCCTAGCCCCTTGAAACACTTCAGATCCTCACCAGTGTATGGACTTGGCGAAAAACTCAAGTAGTTGACGATGTCTGGGTATGTCACAGCCGGCAGCAATGCACTGTCTTCAATCAGTTCTTCTCCCATTTCGTATGGTTCCAGGCCGTTGTTTAACTGCAATCTCTCCAGATAGCGGGCTCTTACACTGGGCTCTAGGCCTTCTACATACTTTCTAGCAGCTTCTGTCTTCTTATTGCAAGTTTCTTTGGCCGATACCATTACAAAAATTGCGATTTTTACTGTGTGAAATGCAAGCGTTGTTTATTTACGGAAATCGATACCTCTAATATGGCCGCACATCCGGGACTTTCGTGTTTTGATGACATCAGTGAAAACACACTATTGGTGTTTGGATCTGAATTTGTAACCATTGAACAGACAGTTAGCCCCTAACTGGAGCTAGATAATCAGTTTAAAAAAACAAACAAGGGGGGTATTCATTTTCCCTAATGATTCGGATTAATGAGGAACCCCAAACTAAATTGGGGCAAATAATCCTCAACTGCTGGCCGTCGAGTCTGTGCTTGTTAAACAGCTGGATTTTGGTGATTTGGTGGATGAGCGAGGATAAAAGTCAGAAAGATGCCAGTTGTGTTAGGTAAGACTGTCTTCTGCGTATCACAGAGGCTATGTGAATAGAACAGATTAGAAGCTGTTGTTTGTCACATGCAGTATACACGTGCGCTATGCATATTCCAGTTTAAGAAGCTGAGGTCAGAGCACACGGTTAGCCATGATACAGTGCCCATGGAGCACGTACGGTAAATGCCTTGCTCAGAAGCAACAATGGCAGCTTGGTGGTACTGAGGCTTGAATCCCCAACCTTCTGATCAGCAACTCTTGTACTCATAATGGACATGCAATGTAGTAATGTATGCGTCTTATTTTGCATATGTTTTGCATATTTTAATACTAACACAATGTGTTGGTGGATATTTTCCTGTTTTCTATGAGAGGGTAGTGGAAATCATCAAAATGTTTTGTGATGTTCTGGTCTTCACGGTGCCATCAGTGACTATAGGAAGAGACGAAAGTCGGAGCCGTTTGTCACTCAGCAAAGCACAGGAAATGAGCAGAATGCTCGTCCAGCCTCGAGACTCGAGCCCTATAAATCCAACAGTCTGAAGAAACCTGCTGTACGTTCCTCGCCTTCCTCTCCAGCAAAAGCAAAAGGTACACACTCACATTGAGTCATTGAGTTGATGCAAACACTACCAACTTTTTTTTTTAACATTTTTGTGAAAAGATTTCACACACATGACCCACTCTTGTAGTATTCACAACTTCAGAAGTTATTTATTTTTGATAGCTCTGAGTTAGCAAATCATAGTGCACATGATGATGATTGTGCCTTTACATTGTCTGTATAATAGATTCACGGGCTTTGTGCTAGCTTGCTAAACAATTACTTTATTTCCTATCAAGAAATTATTGTATCTGATATTTTCTATCATTTGCGCCACACTTTCTTGCATATCTGTTTATGATCTCGCTGCATCTTTGTCTCAAAATTTCTTATAACCACACTAACTTTCTCTTTCTCCATTTTGAACCTATTAACTTCCACTCCTGTCTCCTCTCTTTTGGCATGCTGCATTTGCTGCCTCCACAGCTGGAGGCACTTGTGAGTCTCTATCTCCATCAGTGAGCTCCCCAGGTATGGACCACGTGTCCTCCCACCTTTCCTCTGACACCCTCTCCTTCTCCACATCCACCCTGCGCAGCTCCAAGCAATCTATCAGCTTCAAGAATGGTTGGCAGGTGTGCCAGAAGGACAGTGCTGAAACTTGGAGCAGCGTTGAGGATGAGGAAGCAGGCACTTCCTCGCCTCGCCTCAAGTCTCGCAGCTGTGATGACTTGCTCTCGGACAGTAATGTTGGGATAAATGGCAATCGCTCAGAAAGTGTTGGCTCGCTGCTTGGTGAAGGCGGAACCCGTCAACAACAGATACAAGCGAAGAGTCTTAATTCATCCCCTAGAGCACGTCGGCATCACCGGCGCAAAATGGCCCACGATACACCAGGATTCCTGCAGCTTTATAAGACAATGCACCACATCGACCGGGCACAGCTTCTGCCCTCGGAAGTGATCTATTCTGTCCGCTCCCGCATCCTGGAGCTTGAGCGACAACAGCAGCAGCAGCGAAAGAGCCTCCATTCATGGGCATCATTTGGGCATGAAGTACCACAGCGCATGGTGCCAAATCGGATCTCAGAGTATGAGCAGCTGATCCAAAAGTCCAAGTCCATGCCAGACCTTGGCGAAGATAATACTCCATCAGGCACCACCACGCCAGGGTCTTCTCGAGCCAGCAGTTGTCCCAAGCGCCGCTTTTCTGTTGAATCCCTCCTGGAGGAGGAAGACCCTCCAGAAAGGGCAAGGAGTCCCCCAGAAAGTCAACTCCGGCCAGGTCCAGAAGATCGCAGCCTAGTTCCGGTGGTCAAGCAGAACCAGCACCAGCAGCAGGACTACTCAGACAGCGAACAGGATGCTTGCGCCTCTGAATTGAGTGATTTCATTCAGATAGAAGCATCTTCCTTTTGCAGTGAGAGTGACTTGGACCACTGCTCACTAGCATCGTCTGAGAGCTTCTGTGGTTCTGGACACCATCACCACCACCATCTTCACCACCATCACCATGGACGCCGTCACCACAGCAGCCACCACCACCATCTCCACCAGAGTCTGGGTCAGAATCAAGGTTACCACCACCGCCACCTCATCAGCTCATGTAAGGGGCGTTGCCCAGCTTCCTACACTCGCTTCACCACTATGCTTAAGCATGAAAGAGCACAGCAAGAGAGCCGCACCGCCATCACGCCTCCACTTGCTCAGCAATCACCCAGCGAATCAGGCCTTTCCAAGCTGGCCTTCCTGGTCAGTCCGGTGCCTTTCCGCAAGAAGCGGAGTTCCCCACCAACCCAGCGGCACCATAGTCGCTCCAGCCACCACAAATCAAAGGCAGCAATGTATGAGGCTTTAGATGCTGCTCTACAGGACATTTATGACCACTTAAGGGCTGAGAAAGGGCTGGGAGCTGCTCGGTTGCCAGATGATAGCATTTTGCGTCGGCTACTACAGGAGTTGCTTCCAGAAGTTCCTGAAAGGAGCTCGTCACTGCGGGTTCGGCGGGGGACTTACTCTCCTTCCTCCTCCCACCTCTACCAGCCTTACCACAGTGCCTCCTACCAGCAGCCACACCATGCAAATACCTCCAACAGCAACCAGCACACGAATGCTAGCTCTAACGCACACTACTATTCAGGTGCAGCTGCACTAACATTTCCTTGCTCGCTAAGAACCCTGTCCTTCAAATATTGCCACAGTGACACGGTCCCATTGTCATTCCCACAAAATCGCTGTCCTGGTGTATTTGAAACTCTGCCTCTTCTCTGCTGGTTTAAAGATTTTACAAAAGTAGAGACAGTTAACACAGTTCTAGTGTTGCTAGTCTCTTTCCTCATGGTTTATTGGTCAATTAATTCCTTTAGTAATGGTATCTAAAATGTGTTCAGATTATGAATCAAAATTTGTCAGGTGTTTTGTGGAAAAGAGGCAAAAAAACCCAAAACAAAGCATGATCCATTTTTGGTCTGTTTGTTAAATGCATGTTAAATATCATACGCTTCGTGCCATTTTTGGTCCATCAGTTTTTGCAGCTTTTCTTCTTGCATACAAGGTCATGCATCTTACATTCATCAGGTGAAAATGTAAAAGAAGCATTTAATTCAACATTGATTTTTTTTTTTTTACTTTAAATCAAATGTTATTGTGTATTGTGACAATGTAAGTAAAGTTTTTCCAGTTGCTTCAATGACTTCGGTATTTAGGAAAAAATGATTATTGGTTGATTATACCAAATAAGATTCTTCAAAGTTTTGGTGTGTGCACCAAAATGTGCTGAAGCAACTGGGAGAAATTTTTTTTTCACTATTTTAAAATGTACACCGGAAGTGAAATAAACACTTTTGATTTTGCTTTGCAGTTGTTTAATCCCATCATTCTTTTTTTCCCCCACCAGTGCTTCACCTTTCTCATCTTACAACCCCATCATGTTCATTTAAATGGTTTCTTGGCATGGTGGCATGATGTCTCAGTGCCATTCACCTTTGATACCTGTGATGTGTAATTTACAGATCAGGGCTCTGACGTTGGTCACCTCACACCTCCGATCAGAAGACCTACTCCAGATCGAGAGGTAATGACACCTTTAATTGTGTTATATTGTTATATGCTGGGTGCGATTTGCTGGGGGGGATCATCCCCCCCTCTGGTTTTTATCTCTGCTGAAAAAAAATCCTCGGGGACAACCCCGTCAATAAAACAAACAAACCAAAAAAAAAGTTGACATGACAGGCATGTTGTGACACAGTTTTCTATGGTCTACATTGCACTCACTTTCAAAATGACCTGAAGTGGCAGCTTTGATGTTCACGAACGTCCCCAGCAAATAACTACATTGTAGATAATAACAATATCTTTGCGTTCTATGCAGGGATGCAAACAGCGCGCCTTTTGGCGGATGCCGCCTTTTTCACGGCCGATTTTTTTTAGGGGGGACGTTGGAGTGTCTGATTATAATTTCAAAGTAAATTCTGTATTAAAATTACTAAATAAGCAAATCCGTTACAGTCCATGAAACAGGAAGTATAAGGATGAGAAAAAAACAGTTTAAATCGGAAAGCTGCGCACAATGTGAACTGCGCCATCAGAGCAAACTGTTCATTTAGTATTCATGTATTTTAGTGATTTTCGAGTCACTGTCCATTTAATCCGGAGGGAGAGAAACATCACAGCAACGCGACAAGCAATGCGAACTTTGTTGTGTGTTAGTGTTTGAGTATTTAGTCAGAGAGATAGGACGATGAATTTACTATCTCTGGTTTAGTGTTCGTTTTCATTTAGTGTTATTCATTTGATATCATCGGATGTTATTGAGCTGTTAGCCTATTGTTACCTTAATTTTGTGACGTTTCATGATTAAAAAAAAAAAACATCCCCCCTTCTGTTTTTTTGACAAATCGCACCCTGGTTATATGTACAAAGTCTGGTCAGAGTATTTGTGTTCCAGTATGCAAATACAAAACATGCAACACTTAGGAAAGGATTTTTTTTTCTTCAAATTGTGTATTAATAAAATATTTATGTCTTGATGAGGGTTTAATTAAAGGTGCAAAAATGCATGACAATCTTCAAATATTTGTCACATCTGCTCTATCATTCTGCTCTGTCTGTCTCTAGGAACTATGGTTACAACCCTAATAAACATGCTTCTAGTCCACACTTTTTCCACACCCACATCTCCGAACATAGTAGACCCTACTGTACAATAAATAATAAAATGACAGTGAGAACATTTGACGTTCTCTCTGATTGTTTCCTAGGTGTCCTCTAAGCAGAGGACATATCTCATATTGTCTTCTCTTCTCCATCAGAGACAGTCTGCCAGGGCTATTTACGACTTTAAAGCTCAGACCAGCAAGTGAGTACATGCTAAACAAAACGACGTGCTTCTGGCGCATGGTTATGACATCATACTGTCCCAGCTCTCATGTTATGACTGTACTGTTTCATTAAAAACGAATCTAGTCAGACATATCTCTCTTATACTCAGTTTCCTGTCACATTTGTGTGGTTTTGTTCTAATGAATTGATGTACAATAAATTCTGTTTCAAAAAGTGTGTTGTGTGTGTTTTGCAGAGAACTCTCCTTTAAGAAGGGTGATGCAATCAACATTGTCAGACAGATCGACAGCAACTGGTATGAGGGAGAACACAAAGGACGCATCGGGATATTCCCGATTTCTTACGTCGAGGTGTGTGTGTGTTTATTATATCTGTAAACACACAGCATTATTAAAGCTATACGGCCTTTCGATTTCATAAAATCGGTGAAATTTAGTTCCCTCTGAAATTTGGTCATTGTGATATCTGTTTATTTCTACAATATCTCAAAAAAACAAAAAAAACAGACCATTCTGTGGCTGGGAAGTAATTTAATTTGAGGGGATTCCCTAGCAAATAATGTGCATGAAATTGCTCGCTTCGCAGTCAAGCAGACAGAGGAAGTCCGTGTGTGCATGTGCATGCTTACCTTAATCGTCGTCGTCTTCTTCATCTTTAGGGTTTTGTGGCAGCTGGCATCCACTGTTGCATTACTGCCATCTACAGGTTTACTTTGACCGTGCACTGACAGTTACATCATTCTGTCGCTAAACGAACAGCGGATCACACCGAGGTGCTCACTGACTGCCGATATTTATTAGTTTGGTCCTGCATTTCCTTTCCATCGCAACATAATGTCTTTTCTTCTCGCTTTCCGTTACTGTAGTCGGTCTTTCACATTTCATCCACGTCCTCCATTTTTCTCTCTTGTTTCAAATTTGTATCCCACAATGCCTTGCGTAAACAAGGAAAGCCCACCACGTGATGCATGATGTAGTAGCTTGAATTGGGTCACGGTGAAGCAGGAAAAAATAGCGGAGAATTTAGGGCCACATGGCCCTAAATTCATTAATTGTTCCATTAAATTGGAAGTCTGTGATTTGAATTCGGTAGCTTTCGGTCCACTAAACAAAAATAATTGGGTGTCAGGGAAAATTATTTTTCTGACCTACACTTGAAAAATCTGAAAGGCAGTCTACCTTTAAATATAGCTACATATTTTCCAGAGTATAAGGTTTCTCAGTATATAAGATTTCCTCACTGGTTAGTGGGTTTACTCAGACAGTTTTGGTAGTTTGTTGATTTTGTTACTGTAAATCCACTCACTGGCCACTTTAACAGGAACTTGTTCTTGATTCTAAGATTCCTGTTCTTGGCTGCAGGACAGGAACCCAATGTGCTCTTCTGCTGTAGCATGCTGAGATGCTTTTCTGCTCATGACAGTTGTAAAGAATTGCTATGAGTTGCTCTATTCTACCTGGCAAAAAAAGCTCGAACCAATCTGCCATTTTCCTCTGACCTCTCTTATCAACAAGGTGTTTGTTTCCACCCACAGAACTGTCGCTCACTCAATGTTTTTTTGTTTTTCGCACCATTCTGTGTAAACTCTAGTGACTGTTGTGTGTGAAAACCCCAGGAGATCAGCAGTTTCTGAAATACTCAAACCAATCCATCTGGCTCAAACCAACACCCATGCCACAGTGAAAGTCACACTTTGAGATCACAATTTTTTCCCATGTCTGAAGTGAACATTCATGCAGATACAAATCTTCAGTTAAACAGCAGGTGTACCTCTGCAAAGGATCATCACGTTGTCGTCGTGCGGAGGCTGAGTACTCTAAGGACCCAAAGGCGAAGCTAGCAATGATTCAATCACGCTAGACTGGCGGAGGCAAAGAGGAAACAAAGAATGATCCAAAACCGGTGTCTGAACTAGGCTTGCCTACTCCCGGACGCACACCTCTAATTCATGAATAGAAGAAAAAGGAAATACCATACTGGCTCGGTCGTCGCCCAGGATAATAAGGACCGCGGCCCTGCAGCTGGGAATCCTGTAGGACCGATAAGTGAGTTAGGTCCCCACGACAAACAAGAAGAAGCCATCTTACTAGGAAGCGTTATTAAGATCTTGACGGTAAATGTTGAAGGACTCTCGATGGCTAAATGTGAATACCTATTTAGACTGCTTCATGAACATGACATAGATATCCTAGCTCTGCAAGAGACACATGTCAGAGAGAATGCTCCACCCTCAAAATTCTCAATTCCAGGGTACTCAATAATAACAAAGGAAGACCATGTACAATATGGGACAATAATATATGCAAAAAACCCTACAATAGTAGAAGTCATAGAATCCTGCATACATGATGAGAATATACACAAGTCCATCATTAAAATAGGGGAGGTAACAATTGCAAACATATACAAACCCCCACAATCCTCATGGCCTGAACCCCCACTACCAAGCCTACAGCATCCAGCTGTAGTTCTTGGCGACTTTAATAGCCACCACCATGAGTGGGGCTACCAGACCTGCAATGAAGCAGGAGAAGCGGTTGTGAGGTGGGCAAATGATAGTAATATGCACCTAATCTTCAACCCAACAGATCGTGGCACTTTTCTCTCTGCCCGATGGCAGAGAGAATACAACCCTGACCTCGTCTTTGCAAGCAAAGACCAGAACCAATCACCTCTTCCCATCAGGAGAGAAGTACTGACAGACTTCCCAAACAGCCAGCATCGCCCAATCCTCGTAACAATAGGCAGGACAATACCAATTATAAGTTCACTACCAAAAGCGAGATGGAACTTTAGAAAAGCTGACTGGGAGACATATTCAACCTACATAGATAGAGTATGTAAAAGAATACCAGCAACGGCCAACAACATATCACGCTTCAATAAACTCATCCTAAAGAGTGCAAAACGTAACATCCCCCGTGGATACAGGAAAAACTATATACACTGCTGGACAGAGAGAAGCAATGAGCTCCTCTTGGAATATGAGAGAACCCAGGACCCCGACACTGCTGACGAGCTACTCAGCTCATTGGAAGAGGGTAGAAGAGCTAGATGGGTGGAAGCTACGGAGAACTTGGATTTCAGACACTGCAGCAGACATGCCTGGAACATGATCAAGAAACTTGACTCAAATAACTCCCAGAAAAAAGCTTCAAAACCTCCAATTAGTGCTGATGAAATAGCTGCTGAAATAAAACAAAGGAGCAAACGCCAATCAAACTACCCTTTCGAAACCAACATACATAAAAAATACCAGCACAACTTCAGAAACAGCCCTAACAGAACTGAACTTGCCAGAGACATTACAGTTTCAGAGTTCACAACTGCAATAAAACAAATAAAAAATGGCAAAGCTGCTGGAATAGATGGCGTGTACCCAGACATGCTGACCCACCTCGGAAAAAGTGCAATAGCCTGGATGGCAACAGCCCTATCATCTATTCTGGCTGGCAGGGACCTCCCTACTCCCTGGAAACAAGCAAAAATAATAGCCCTCCTAAAGCCAGGAAAACAGGCTGATATTCCAAGTAACTACCGGCCTATTGCCCTCTTGTGCTGTGGATTCAAACTACTCAAAAGAGTGCTTCTTGCTAGACTACAGCCTGTCCTAAATGCGCATATTCCACCAGAACAAGCAGGTTTCAGAACCCAGCGCGACACAGTAGAACAAGTTCTAGCTCTCACCTCCTACATTGAATCAGGATATGAAAACAAACAGAAAGTTGGTGCCATCTTTGTAGACCTGTCAGCCACCTATGATACAGTGTGGCACGAGGGGCTCATGTTCAAGCTGTCGTCATATGTAAAATGTAGAGCCACACTGAGGCTGCTTTACAAAATGACAGGAAACCGTAGCTACTTTGTATGCATCGCTGACCAGATGAGCAAACCCAAATAAATACAGAACGGAGTCCCCCAGGGTTCAGTGCTTGCACCTACTCTTTTTAACATTTATATAAATGACATGCCACCCACGGAATCCCTAAAATTTGGATACGCAGATGACCTAGCTATTGCCACACGGGCACGTTCATTTGAAATATTAGAAAATGCCCTAACAAGAGACGTGGAAACACTACACATCTTTTTTAACAAATGGTACCTGAAAATGAATGTCACAAAGACTGTTAGCTCTGTATTTCACTTAAACACTCACCTAGCAAATCAGACACTGCAAGTCCGTGATAACATTGGAGGAAATATTTTGCCTTCAGACTTAAGCCCAAAATACCTGGGGGTTACTTTAGATCGAGCGCTAACATTCAGACAACATTGCGAGGCCACAGCACAGAAACTCAAAAAGCGATGTGCAATAATAAAAAAACTAGCTGGTACCAACTGGGGAGCATCACAGTCTGTCTTGCGGACTTCAGCTCTTGCACTGTGCTACAGTGTTGCTGAGTACTGTGCTCCAGTCTGGAGCCGCTGCTCCCATACCAACAAAATAGATGTACCCCTGAACTCAGCCATGAAAATAATCACAGGTTCCATCAAAGCCACACCTACAGCCTGGCTCCCTGTGATGACATTAATCGCCCCTTCACACCTGCGCAGGGAACAAGCAACCCAGCGCCAACATGAGCGTATACAACTGCTGGACGAATCTACCCCGGTGAGAAGGGTACTTGACTCTGCCCCTTGACTCAAGACGTGAGTGGGTCCAATCCAATAGAATTTCATCAAAAAGTGGACGAAACGCTGTGAACCTCTACCAATGGCGGTATCGTGACACTCCAACATGTCCAAAATCCCAACAGGCACCACAAGACATGGACCACCTGGTCCCTCACTGCCCACAAACAGCTATACCTGGAGGTTACAATTCAATTTATGAGGCAGGCCCAATATTCCAACAATGGTGCACTAACATAGAGGTGTGAAATAAACCATACGAAACTACTAGCAGGTGTAAGGGTGTACCTAATACAGTGGCCGGTGAGTGTACGTTAGAAAGATTTTTGGAAAAAATCTCTATTTTGTGGTTCTGTGTGTCTCTCAGAAGGTTGTGTCTCCAGAAAGGAAGCAGCCGGTGCGTCCTCCTCCCCCAGCCCAGCTCCGGGAGATGGGAGAGGCCGTGGCTCGCTACAACTTCAACGCCGATACCAACGTGGAGCTTTCGCTCAGGAAGGCAAGAGACGCACACTAACATGCATTCCCTATATTTACGAGAAAATCCACATGTACCGAATCACTCTTGGTAGTATTTATACTTCTGAAATAATCTTCTTTCTTTTTGGGGGTGATGTTGGTGTTTATCAAAATGGCATGGAACTTGTATTAGCAGTCGATGTTAATTGTAACAATGTAAATTTCGCATTATGGAGTCTTTTCTGAGTAATTTACTAACCCATCTGAGGGAAATATTGATATTCTTGGTGGTTTTGTCTAATTTTTTTCTGTCACGCTGCCTTCACGTTATGCATATGGATGATTTAATAAGTACAATAACTGCGAGCTAGTTAAGTCATTTACCTCAGACACTAGCTAACTTATGCCTTTGGTTCTTACATGTCTAACCACTCAAACAGAGAGGACTATACTGAGTGGTCGCCTTACAAATTCATCAGTACTATTTATATGTGTGTCTGTGTGTGTTTTGCAGGGAGAGAGAGTGATCTTGCTGAGGAAAGTTGATAAGAACTGGTATGAAGGAAGGATCCCTGGTTCCAATAAGCAGGGGATTTTCCCTGTGTCATATGTTGATGTCATCAAGGGATCCCCTTCTAAAAGTCCTGGCCACCGTGTAGACACATACAGGGCGCAGAAGGTGAGGCTAATCTACAGCAAAAGAATAGGCAAAATCAATCACTTTTTTTTCGTCACTTGCTTATTCTTTCTCTCTTTTTACTTCTCTATAAGCCCCATCCTGCTTCCCTTGGCTCCGCCCCTTACCCCCACCTTCAAGAGGTCACCAGTGAATGGCTGTCCCTCACTCTGGGCATCACAGCCTTTTCCCCTTCTCCCTGCAGCACTCCAGTCCCGCCCACTCCACCACCTCCTAGCATCATCCACTATCCCAGTACCCACCCAGTAGCCACTCCTTCACCACTCAGTCAAGCATCAGCCACACTCCAGCCCTTGTCCATGATCTCAAATTCACCTCCACCCCCTCCTCTTATGTCCCCACCTCTTCTATCCAACCCCACCTCTCTTGTGACAGACCACTCCCACTTATTTAACAGCAGGAACCATTTTCCAGCCGCACACACAACACCGTTACCCAAGAAGCCGATTTCAGATCAGAATCAAGAGCTGTACGTTGTAGATACAGAGGTGACCGGACATAAAACACTGATCGCGGAACAGCAACAAAACCGAGACCTAGAGATACTCAAAACCCATCCAAATCCCTACGACAAACTTCTGACAATGTTTCTCAGTAATCAGTTATTGCAGGAAGTGGAATCCCTGGAGCCTTGTACACCATTAGCTGACAAATCATCTAAAAGCTGTGTGCTAGCATCAGCTAATAGGTTACCGCTAACGAAACCATGTCAAGAGTCTATGAGTCTGACCAGCCAATCAGAAAATCCACCTGATGATGAGGGGTTTTACGGGAAACCATCAAGCGTACTGAATAACAGATTCCCAGAACCTCCCAAACCAACAACAGACAGCTTTGAGGCGAGGCTTCCTCAGCTGTACATACAGGAAGAGGGTGATGAGCCTATTAGATCTTCTGTTTTCTATCCTATAAACGATGCTCCGACACATGAGGTAGAACATGGTGTGTTTTCTATAAAAACTTTGAAATAGATTTTTTCCCTTTTGCATTAGGGGTGTAACGATTCGTTTTAACAACGATTCGATTCGAATCACGATTCATGGTTGCCGATACGATTCAAGGACGATTTTGGTTCATTTAGAACGATACGATCTGAAACGATTCAGTGACCTTGAAATCGATCCAGTAACTTTTTAGCCAAAAATTAAACCAGTGTGACTGAAATAAATACCTGGATACTGGACAGTGCAGGTGAAGTTTTTTTTCCACCAGTATGTGAATTTTTACCAGTATGAGCTTCATTTAAAACTCTGGTTTGCAGAACAAATGTCTTCATTTTCCACTCTGGATCAATGTGATGAGAGGTAACTGTCACATACCCTTGATTTGAGCATGACGTCCAGCCATCCGTCGTTATCGCTACTCGTTCAGCTTGAGAAAGCGACAGCTTCACGTCATTTTTTGTACTTTTGTACAATGCAGGAATAACCTTTTCTGAAAAGTGTGGTTGGCTCGGTATCTTGTACCTTGGCTCCAATGTTTGAATCATTTCACAGAACCCCGGATTTTCAACCACACTGTAGGGTCGCATGTCTTTGCAGATAAACTTGGCAATTGTTGCCGTGATGTTTTTCGCTCGAGTTGAGTTTTGGCCTAGTTTCTGACTAAACATGCTGGCGAGGCCTGAGGCTTCTGCAGAGCTTGCACCTTGCGCTGCTGCTGCAGCAGGAACGCTGCGAGAGGTGCCTGGACTTTTAGTGTTAGTCGGTGAAATCCCATGGCACCTAAGTAGGTGGTTGGAAAGATTCGTGGTGTTGCCGTGGTACTTAACTTGAGCTTTACATAGTCTACATACAACTATGTAGACTATACACTCCGTCCTTGCAAAATCCGAAGTGTTTCCACACACTGGACTGTAATGCTGGTTTGAAAATTTCCCGCTCGCCAGCTTCTCCTCTGCTATCTGCCATCATGCTATGTTTTGATTTGTGCTGCTGCTGGCGTGTGACGATGACGTCACAGACAGGCAGACTGAATCGGGTAACGTTTAACGCCTTTATCATTAAAAGTGCTAAAAAAACACATCAGTATAAAGTCTGACGTGCTTAAATCCAATGCGTTATTTCCTAGTATCAATACAATCGATTGATTACCTTTTAAAACGATATTAGATCGATGTATGTCGTCCGGAAGGCCAACTTGCCGAGCACAAATCGTTGTAGTTGGATTGTAGGAAAATAAATCGATTCATTGATGTAGTGGATGAATCGTTACACCCCTATTTTGCATGTTTTGTAATGTGTACAGTATTTACAGAATAATATGCTTTTCTGACAGTTACAGTGGTTAGTGTTTAACAGTAGACATGCTGCTCTAACACTTACAGTAGTTTTTCCATATGTTGGTGGATTTATAGTAGGCATGCTATTCCACCGGTTATGATAGTTTGTCTATTTGCTGGCAGAGGTGGACAAAGTACCCAACTTCATTACTTAAGTCAAAGTACAGATCCCACCGGTCAAATGTTACTCTGATACAAGTGAAAGTTGTCCAGTCAAATTTTTATTTAAGTTAAAGTACTGAAGTACTTGCTTTTAAAAATACTTAAGTATTAAAAGTACATTTTCTGTCAACACAACGTTGTATTTGCCATAACGCTTAGAAAACCTAATGCTGCTACCAACGACAGAAATGTGAATTCACAAAAGGAACGCATGCTGTGCTATCATGGTAGTTTAACATTAAACTAGCTAGTCAGTGAAGCTCCACCTGACATGCTAGCAAACTCTTTTCAAACTCGAAAGCATACTGGGTAGCTAACGTCACTAGAAAAGAAAGATTTCTACATTCTGTTTATTTGGCAAGATTATGCTAAAACATATTTCTGAAAGGACTTCATGTTAGGACTGGGACTGTTTTGGCCTCTAGAGGCCGCTGTTATTTCCTTTTCTTGTCATGTTTGTTTTGGCCTCTAGAGGCCGCCACTGTTTCTGTGTTTTATGTTTGTTGTTTTCCATGTGTCTTGTGCCCCGCCTAGTCCTCATTAGTGTCACCTGTGTCCTATTTTAGTGTGTGTATAAATACCCCTCTGTTTGTTCCCTTGTCACGGAGTCTTTTTTCTATGTTATGCTGTTAGTGCTAGTTCCCTGTGTCCCATGTACCTTGCCTGTGTCTTTGTATTCTTGGTTTTTACTTCTTTCTTTTGGACTTTGTGGATTTTGTTTTTGACCTTTTTGATCTTCTGAGCATTTGAGTTTTTGCCTTTTTTCTTATTTGGATTTTGGACTTTGAACCTTGGGATATTTTATTTTTGTTTATCTTCTGAGCTTTGGATTATTCTTTTTGTTTTTTCCCTTGGATTGTACATAGTGTAAATAAACTGTTTTTGATACTTTTCTACTTCCGCCTCACGCCTCTGCACTTGAGTCATCCCCCTGGTGGCCTAGTGGGGGTTTGCTGGATTATCACACCAGCGAACCAGGTTCAAATCCCAGCAAAACCCTAACAGAAAGACTCCGTCATGACCGACTCAGCAGAGGCTGCTTCATCTGTCTACCCGGCCAACCTTCAGGGAATGATGGCTGCGTTAACACGCCTCGGATCCACAATGGACACTCATGGACGGACTCTCACAAGCCAACATGAGACCCTTACTCGCCACGAGGTACTGCTTCAGCAGATTGGGAAAACCCTGGCACAGCTGACTTCTCTGCCCCCATCTCCTCCGCCTGATTCTACCCCACCATCCCCTCCTGCTCCAGTGCCTCCTGCCATGCTGCCTTCTTCACCTCGCGAACCCAGCCTTCCTGCACCACAGAGGTATGACGGCAAGCACAGTGAGTGTCGAGAGTTCCTTACCCAGTGCCAACTCACCTTTGAGCTTCAGCCTACCACCTACACTACAGATCGCCGCAAGATTGCCTTTGTGATAACCTTGTTAGCTGGTAAGGCACGAGCCTGGGCCACTGCTATCTGGCAGAGACAGGGACCTGAGTGCTCTGATTTCCAGCTGTTTACTGAGGAGATGCTTTGTGTCTTCGATCAAGCAGACATCAGTAAAGACGCAGCCAGAAAGCTCATGTCCATCCGGCAAGGGGGAAGCGTCACAGACTACGCCATCTCGTTCCGGACGCTTGCAGCAGTAAGTGGATGGAACGAGACTGCCCTGGTGTCAGCCTTCCACCATGGTCTGTCTGACCCCATCAAAGATGGTCTGGCTTCTATCGGATGCCCAAGTGACCTCGAAACACTGATCTCACATTCTACTCGTCTGGACAACAGGATGAGAGAACGCCGCCAAGTCCTGAGCTTCCCCAGCCTCCCTGCCTCTACCTGGAGCCCGTCTACCTCTTCCAGTGACTGTCCAGAACCCATGCAAGTGGGTCGTACTCGCCTCTCCGCATCTGAGAGGGAGCGCAGAAGGAGGGACAAGTGCTGCATCTACTGTGGCAAGCCTGGTCACTTCCGAGCATCATGTCCCGAACTCTTGGGAAAAGGACCGCCCCGTCCAGCCAAGGGAGGGTTGTGACGGGGCCTACCCTCTCTCCTGAACTCCCTGGCCAAGGAGTCTACATCCCGGTCTCCATCTCCTGGGGTGAGTCTGTCCACTCTTGTCAGGCCTTGTTAGACTCCGGGGCGGCTGGAAACTTTATGGATATTCACTTCGCCCAAAGTATCAATGTCCCGACTGCACCTCTTGAAGTCCCACTGTCTGTGTCTGCCCTGGATGGCCAAGCCTTAGGTGACGGAAGAGTCACCCAAGTAACTTCTCCAGTCTTCCTCCAGTCTCAAGGTCACAAGGAAGAAATATCCCTGCACCTGATTCCTTCACCTGAGTTCCCAGTTATTCTAGGTCTCCCTTGGCTTACGTGCCACAACCCTTGTATAGACTGGGTCACTAGCCAGGTTGTGGAGTGGGGTCCTGCTTGCTATGCCTCTTGTCTGCTCTCTAGCTCTCCTGTGTCTCCTGCCGAGCCTCCTGATCTCACCGAGTTATCTCAAGTTCCCACAGAGTACTGGGATCTTAAGGAAGTTTTCAGCAAGAGCAGGGCCGCCGTTCTTCCTCCGCACCGTGCTTACGACTGTGCCATCGACTTGCTCCCTGGGACTACCCCTCCTCGTGGCAGACTGTTTTCCCTCTCTCAGCCAGAACGCAAGGCCATGGAGGAATACCTCAAAGACGCCCTGGTCTCTGGGTTCATTCGACCCTCCACGTCACCCGCTGGTGCCGGCTTCTTCTTTGTCGGCAAGAAGGATGGGGGGCTCCGACCATGTATTGACTACAGGGGCCTGAACAAGATCACTGTGCGCAACCGATATCCCCTTCCGCTGATGTCCACAGCATTCAACCTGCTCCAAGGCGCCACCGTCTTCACCAAGTTGGACCTACGGAACGCATACCACCTCATCCGTATCCGACAGGGAGACAAGTGGAAGACTGCCTTTAACACCCCGTCTGGGCACTACGAATACCAGGTGATGCCCTTCGGACTCACCAACGCACCAGCTGTTTTTCAGGCCCTAATCAACGACGTCTTGAGGGACATGATTAACCTGTACGTTTTTGTCTACCTCGACGACATCCTTATCTTTTCTAAGACCATGCAGGAGCACCGCCACCATGTCCGCCAGGTTCTCCAGAGGCTGCTACAGAACAATCTGTTCGCCAAGGCCCAGAAATGCAAATTTCATGTTCCCGAGGTCTCCTTTCTGGGTTTTATTGTACGGACAGGCCAACTCCAAATGGACCCAGCTAAGACCCTGGCCGTCCGGGACTGGCCCACTCCCAAGTCCGTCAAAGAGGTTCAGCGGTTCTTAGGATTTGCTAACTTCTACCGCAAGTTTATCAGGAACTTTAGTTCTGTAGCAGCACCCATGTCGGACCTCACCAAAGGGACAGGTGGATCTTATGTCTGGTCTCCTCAGGCGGAAAAGGCGTTCAAAGACCTCAAGCACTGCTTCTGCACGGCACCCATTCTGGTCCTCCCGGACACCTCCCAACCATTCATCGTGGAGGTGGACGCCTCGGACAGTGGTGTCGGTGCGGTGCTCTCTCAACGTTCGGAAGGAAAGCTGCACCCCTGCGCTTACTTCTCCCACCGCCTGAGTCCTGCGGAGTCCCGGTACGATGTGGGGGATCGAGAACTGCTAGCGGTCAAACTGGCCCTTGAGGAGTGGAGGCACTGGCTGAAGGGAGCGCAACGTCCATTCCTGGTTTGGACGGACCACAAGAACCTGGAGTACCTCCAGCAAGCCAAGAGACTGAACCCACGACAGGCTAGGTGGGCCCTGTTTTTCAGTCGGTTTGACTTCACCCTCTCGTACCATCCCGGCTCCAAGAACACCAAACCTGACGCACTGTCCAGGCTGTTCTCTGCCACTAACAGGGAGAGTGAAGTCGGGCCTATTATCCCTGTGTCCCGGATTGTGGCCCCTGTCCACTGGGGTATTGAGGAGGCCGTCCGACGAGCCCAACGCCAGGACCCCGGTCCTGGGACAGGGCCACCGGGCCTCTTGTACATCCCACATCAAGCCCGGGCCAAGGTTCTTCAGTGGGGTCACTCTTCCCCTCTCACCGCCCACCCAGGAGCTCGGAGGACCCTGGACTTCCTGAAAAGACGCTTCTGGTGGCCTAACATGGAGAAGGAAGTAAGGTCATTTGTCCTGTCCTGTGAAGTCTGCACCAGAACCAAGAACCCGCGACAGCGTCCCCAGGGTCTCCTGCATCCTCTGACCATTCCCCGGTGTCCCTGGTCCCACGTGGCAGTCGACTTCATCACGGGTCTCCCTGAGTCACAAGGTAACACTGACATATTGGTCATAGTTGACAGATTCTCCAAGGCCTGCCGCTTTTTACCACTGTGCAAGCTCCCTTCTGCTCTTGAAACTGCTAAACTATTATTCATAAACTATTATTCAAACTCATGTCTTCCGAGTTTTTGGTCTCCCGCAGGACATCGTCTCAGACCGAGGGCCCCAGTTCTCCTCCCGAGTGTGGCACGGGTTCTGCAAGGTCATCGGAGCCACTGCCAGCCTCTCCTCTGGGTTTCACCCACAGTCCAATGGCCAGACGGAGAGGCTCAACCAGGACCTGGAAACCACCCTGCGAGGCCTGGCTATGGATAACCCGACATCGTGGAGCACCTGGCTGCCATGGGCTGAGTACGCCCACAACACCCTGCAGTCATCGGCCACCAAGCTGTCGCCATTCCAGTGCCAATTCGGGTTCCAGCCACCTCTGTTCCCGGACCAGGAGGAGGACGCGGGGGTGCCCTCGGTCAACCAATATGTGAGACGGTGTCGCAAGACCTGGAGCAAGGTCAGGAAGACCCTTATCCAGACCTCCAGAACCAACCAGACTCAGGCCAACCGCCATAGAAGACCTGCCCACGCTTTCCGCCCTGGGCAGCGGGTTTGGCTGTCCACTAAGGACCTTCCGCTGCGGGTGGACAACCACAAGCTTGCTCCTCGCTACATTGGCCCCTTCGAGGTGGTGCGCAGGGTGAACCCTGTCGCCTACCGGCTCCAGTTGCCCCGGACTCTGAGAATCAACCCCACATTCCATGTTTCCCTGTTGCGGCCCGTACTGACATCCACGTATGCCCCTGCCCCTAGGAACCCCCCCCCCGCATCTTCCAGGGTCAGACTGTGTTCACCATGCATCGCCTGCTTGACTCCCGCTGGGTCCGTGGCGGGCTTCAATATCTAGTGGACTGGGAGGGCTATGGTCCTGAGGAGCGCTGCTGGGTTCCCGCTCGGGACGTCTTAGATAAAGAACTGTGTCAGGACTTCCATTCGGCCCATCCGGATCGCCCTGGGAAGGTCAGGAGACGCTCCTAGAAGGGGGGGGTCCTGTTAGGACTGGGACTGTTTTGGCCTCTAGAGGCCACTGTTATTTCCTTTTCTTGTCATGTTTGTTTTGGCCTCTAGAGGCCGCCACTGTTTCTGTGTTTTATGTTTGTTGTTTTCCATGTGTCTTGTGCCCCACCTAGTCCTCATTAGTGTCACCTGTGTCCTATTTTAGTGTGTGTATAAATACCCCTCTGTTCCCTTGTCACGGAGTCTTTTTCCTATGTTATGCTGTTAGTGCTAGTTCCCTCTGTCCCATGTACCTTGCCTGTGTCTTTGTATTCTTGGTTTTTACTTCTTTCTTTTGGACTTTGTGGATTTTGTTTTTGACCTTTTTGATCTTCTGAGCGTTTGAGTTTTTGCCTTTTTTCTTATTTGGATTTTGGACTTTGAACCTTGGGATATTTTATTTTTGTTTATCTTCTGAGCTTTGGATTATTCTTTTTGTTTTTTTCCCTTGGATTGTACATAGTGTAAATAAACTGTTTTTGATACTTTTCTACTTCCGCCTCATGCCTCTGCACTTGAGTCATCCCCCTGGTGGCCTAGTGGGGGTTTGCTGGATTATCACACCAGCGAACCAGGTTTGAATCCCAGCAAAACCCTAACACTTCAGATAAGTTAACGTTATTCATGTTAGCGTAACTCTGTTTTTACATGCTAACTAACAGTTTCCAAGTTAACTCGCTATGAGTAAACGTTAGCCGTGGACAAGGCTACGGCAACTTAGCGGGCAAATCCATAGAAAGTCATTTGACTAACCAGACTGCATAGCTATTGTAACATTATCGCTAGCTCTAAAACCACAGACAACTTCGTTGCAACCTTTCTCTTGGAATAAAACGTTTATATACGTCAATATGCTTCTGCAGGTTGGATGGCGAGTTTTTGTAGGCTGTTATGTGGTTCGTTTTCGGCAAACAAAGCAAACATTTAAAACGAAACAAATCTTTAATCCTTTCAGAAAACTGAAACATGGGTTCTAGGTATGGCCATGAGTGCATGCATTCCCCAGAAGAACCGCCTTCTTCCATTCTGCCATCAACTGATCGTGTTAAATAATGCTGAGAAATCACTGAACTTGATTTTATACAGTCAATGGACGTGACGTGACCCGACCCTAGTGATTACTGATAGACTGTCTCAGTGTCACCTGCGGAAAAAAACAATCACGTTTAAGAAAAGAAAAAAACATCCACTTTCAAAGCCACTTCATAGTAACAAGGACCTTGCAGGGCTCGACATTAACAGTTGTCCGCTTGTCCGGGACAAGTGATACTTTATGTCGGACAAGTTCATCGTCTCAGTTACTTGTCCGATCGGACAAGTGCCAAAATACGCCGATATTCGGGTTACATATCAAATTTATCAGTTTATTCACATGATTTCCAAAGCATCTCACTCGACATATTGTTTTGATGAATCGCCGGATGTTTCTCTTCGGAAAGAGCGATGTGCGCATGCGCAATATTCTGCTTGCGAAACCGGCCAATACCGCTTCGTGTATTTCAGCTGAAAAGTAAACGGTCGTTTACCAGACCCTCCAGGATTTCATGATGTTGCGATTTGCAACTTCAACGCAAACTCAACCAATCCCCGTGAATTCAGGGCGGTGTAGCAATTATATCCAATCACTGCAACTTTCCTGCAAATTTGACCAATCGTTGGCGTCGTCTTGAGGTGACGTCGACAAACTACATTCCGCCTTACTTCCGTGTATACATTCAAGAGAAGCAGCATGTGCGAGTCAGTGTTTATATAGGCTTAAATTCTGTTACTGAAAGTATGTTATGTTTACAGTGAAGGACTGTGTGCACTTTATTTTTTTTACTTAATACAATAAATTAATGGATGCCAACATTTTTACCAAAATGGTATTTTATTTTCCATTGTTTAGGCAGCTTCAGCATCATACTGTGAGATTCTGTTCAAATTGTTTTTTTTCTTCTATGAAGCCTGAGCCATTTATTTTATTAGTTTATAATTATTGTTTAATTTAGTCTTCAGGAGAGACTGCCTGCACACAGTACTAGTATTAATAGGTTTTGTTTTTTACTTACATGAAAGCTGAGGCATTTATATTATATTTTAAGGTAACTTCATGTTGTGCTGTGAGGTTCTATGCACTTTAACTTTTGAACCAACAGGTGCATTTGGATAAGTAAAGCCTATTTTTCTGCATTTTTGTAGTCCTGGTAATCTTTTATATTGGTAAAGTTGTTTATAGGACCATTTCTCAGTGTCTGTTTTTTTAATCAATAGTTTTTCAGTAATAACTTAATGTTTAACATATCACTCAATTTTAATCACAAAGAGAAAATCGCAACAATTTCTCGCAACTTTCACTTCCTCCTGCAATGTAGTCGCAACAAAAACCTAAAAAACACCGCAACTTTAATCGCAACCATTAAATACCATACAGGAGCCACAATTAATAATTAGACAACAACAATTAATCAGTGGAGGATATCTATTCAAAGTTAGTAATTTAAAAATGAAAATATACTGTATAATTTTAATTTTCTGGTTTTCAATTTCTCATAAATAAATTAATTATTGATGGAGTCCAATTTTTTTCTGCAGTGAATAGATTGTGTTAAAGTAATTCTGGTGAAATTAGTTTATTACAAATAGTTTTTGTGGGGTTTTTTTTCTCAAATTTTTCTTCGGACAAGTCAACTTCACATTCGGACAAGTAAATTTCCTTTCAACTTGCCCGACAGGACAAGTGGTTTCAAAAGTTAATGTAGAGCCCTGCCTTGATAGAAATGTAGTGGAGTGAAAAGTACGATATTTGCCTTTAAAATGTAGTAAAGTTAAAGTCATAAGTTTCCAAAAAAAATAATACTCAAGTAAAGTACAGATACTCAAAAAGTGTACTTAAGTACAGTACTCAAGTCAATGTACTTCGTTATTGTCCACCTCTGCTTGCTGGTATATTTACAGAAGACGTCCTGCTCCAACAACAACAATAGTTTGCTTGCTTGGTAGTGTGTTCATGGTTGGCATTCTACTCCAACAATTATAGTACAGTAGTTTGTCCATTTGTTAATGTATTTTTAGAGTAGTTACACTATTCCAATGATTATGTAGTTTGCTGATTTGTTAGGCTGTTTATGGTCGGCACACTAGTCCAACAGTTATGGTAGTTTGCTTATATTTCTGTGTATGTATTTTGGGTCGACTGCTCCAACAGGTACATGCATTTGCTGATTTGTTAGTGTATTTATGATAAGTTTGCTCCTGTGACAGTAATGGTAGTGTGTCTTTGCAGTTTTTGTGCTACTCTTAAAGTTACGGTAGTTTGTCCATTTGGTAGTGTATTTATGGTAGGCATGCTACTCCTGTCTGTCTGTCTGTCTATCTGTAGGCTGTATAAAGTTAAGTGTATCGTTTTGTTTAGGATTTGTGTGTAAATGTGTCTCTGTATTTCTCCTTGCTAGGCCGATCCCTGTCCTCTTGTCAGGTATCTTCTCTCAAAGCCTGATCATTCCCCATCACTGGCTCCTTCTCCTCCTCCTCCTCTTCCTCATGAGTCCTCCCCTATTTCCTCCACACGCAGTTCTTCCCTCCATCTTTCTCCTCCCTCTTCTCCTATCCCCTTGTCCTTTGGCCAAATTGCCCCATTCTCCCCTCCAACCTTCTCCTCGTCTCCTGCCCCTTCACCTACATCTGAAGAGAAGCCCTCCTCATCCTGTTGCTCCCCTCCTCCCTTTTTTCTTACCTCTCTTCCTACTTCTCTTCATTCTCCTTTTTCTTCATCTTATATACCCCCTCCTCTTCGTCCTTCTTCCTCCTTCTCTTCCTCTCGCCCTGCCCGCTCTCTGTCTCCTCCCATCCCTTCCTCTCATCCTCCGTTTTATCCATCACGGCAACCTCTCCTGCCCACCATCCCTGCCTCTCCACCATCTTCTCCAGTCCCCCCATCAGTGCAAACCACACCTCGCACAATCCCCCTCTCCTCTCTAGCCCCTCCCACAGAACAAACCATACCTCCAACAATTCCTCTCTCCTCTCCAGCCCCTCCCACAGAGCAAACCACATCTCCAACAATTCCCCTCTCCTCTCCAGCCCCTCCCACTGAGCAAACCACACCTCCAACAATTCCTCTCTCCTCTCCAGCCCCTCCCACAGAGCAAACCACACCTCCAACAATTCCCCTCTCCTCTCCAGCCCCTCCCACAGAGCAAACCACACCTCCAACAATTCCCCTCTCCTCTCCAGCCCCTCCCACAGAGCAAACCACACCTCCAACAATTCCCCTCTCCTCTCCAGTCCCTCCCACTGAGCAAACCACACCTCCAACAATTCCCCTCTCCTCTCCAGCCCCTCCCACTGAACAAACCACACCTCCAACAATTCCCCTCTCCTCTCCAGCCCCTCCCACAGAGCAAACCACACCTCCAACAATTCCCTTCTCTTCTCCAGCCCCTCCCACAGAGCAAACCACATCTCCAACAAGCCCCCTCTTCTACCCAGCCCCTCCCACTGAGCAAACCACATCTCTGACAATCCCCCTGTCTCCTCCAAGCTCTCCTCCCTCCAGCAGTTCATCTTCTCCACCCTTGTCTCCTCCTCTTGTCCTCTCCTCCCCTCAATCATATGTTGTCCCTTTCTCCCACACTCCTCCATGTTTTCGTCCTCTCTACACTCCTCCACTGTCCCCTCGGTCACAGCTGCGTTCTCCTCACATCAAGGTAAAACATAGTGTGTGTGTATATGTATGCGTGTGTATGTATGTATGTATGTGTGTGCACGCACACACGCGTGCAAGGAGAATGGGATGATGTATGCAGCACTCACTCTGCATTGCAGTGTGTGTGTGTGTGAGAGCGAAGTATAAAAGCTGACATGGTCTGGCCCTACAACACAAGCTCGACTATCTATCTATCTATCTATCTATCTATCTATCTATCTATCTATCTATCTATCTATCTATCTATCTATCTATCTATGGATGTAATAATATTAACAGTACGTTGTTGCATTAGCATGGAGTTGACATTAAAAGACAGAGTGTGTGTGTGTGTGAGAGAGATGTCAAGTCCCTGACATGAGCTGTGACTCTTACAGACGGTTTATAATCATGCAGCGGTGGTTGATGGGAAACCGCCACGCAGCCCTATTTCCACCAGGAGGCGCTGTTTATCTCCCTCCATTTCCTCCAGTAGAGTACACAGGGTAGGACGGAGCGTGCCGTGACACTAGCAGCAGTGCAGGCTGGAACTGGAGTTCTCTCCTAATGCCCTTTCCCCTGTTTGGAGTTCTCTCTGTGCATGAATCGGATGATGATGATAATACTTAAAAGGTACACTATGTAGGATTTAGAGGAATCCATTAGCAGACGTGGAATGTAGTATAGAGTGCTCCGAGATGATGCTAAAAATAGTAACACTGCGGTCTGCGACGCCATCTTGGAAGTCACTCGTTCCAGAGCGCTCATACACTACGTTCACACTGCAGGCTGAAGTGACTCAAATCCGATTTTTTCGCCCATATGTGACCTGTATCCGATCTTTTATTGACAATATGAACGACACAGATCCGATTTTTTCAAATCCGACCCAGGCCGTTTGGATATGTGGTCCTAATTCCGATTCCTATCCGATCTTTTCATATGCGACTTCAGTCTGAACCGCCAGGTCGCATTCATCCGACTTACACGTCATCAACAAGCCACAAACGTCACTATTCTGCGCTGAAGTAGGCGGCGGGTCTCTCAAAAAAAGTTACAGCAACATGGCGCATGACATCAATGCGACTCCGCACCCACACGTTCCTTTGAACGGAGGTTGCAGTCACTACCCCCCAGAACGCCTGAGCCAAAACCCTTGCCCTCTTCCTTCTCAACCTCCTCCTTAACATCAGGCTATTGTGCATGTTCTGGCTCTGTCGCAACAACTGCATCATCGCCAGGTACTCCATGCTGGCTACTGTCATACACAGGAAACTTTAGGTTACTTCCGTAAACACTGGCCATGCTCACTGCGTGTGACGTCGTCGTATCCTGCAATGCGCATGCGGAACACTTTTAGGCCGCTTTTCGTTCATACTGAGGATCACATACAAGTCGCATATATTTGTTAATGTGAACGACCTCACAAAAAAAAATCGGATTTCACAAAAAAAATCGGAATTGAGCATTAAGCCTTGCAGTGTGAACGTAGTGATAGAGTACACATCAGCTATTTACATTCACCGATTCGTTTCCGCGTTAGAGGGCTTAGAAGCTTGGATTTTTTAAGAATTTAGACATCTGAAGTGATGGAGCACTACTGTGATAGTTTAGATAAGCAGGCACGGGAGCGTTATGCTGAGAAGGTACGTTTCATTGGGAGGGTCCGCGATGTGTCGGTGTTGACTGCTGAAGATGGAGAGACAAAAGTGATCAGAGGGAAAGTGTTACACTCGCAGAGACTATCCCAGCCTAGTCTACACCCCTGGATAATAGTTACAAGAGACATGCTATTTTGTGTGCACATTGCAACTGCATTGCTGGACTTGGAGAATGTTGCTCCCATGTTGCTTCCCTGTTGTTTTATGTTGAAGCGGCCACGAGACTGAGGGAAAGTACGACGGTCACACAACAGCCGGCATACTGGCACATTTATTTTAGTAACTATGAAATTCAAGACAATATTAACCTACCTGTCACAAAGTGATCAGAACAAATCTGGAAACAGTCAAGTTGTCCTAAATTTGATCGGTTGATGGCAGCCAGCCACTGTCGTCTCCTCCGTTTGCTTTTCTCCTGTGCTGCAATTCCCTGGTTAGTCACGACTTTAGGGAGTCTGTAGAAGCTTTTGCCACCCTTTTCCCCCCCGGCTACTACAGCCAACAATGACACACGTATTCGGCATTGTCACCCCTTTTTGCTTCGCTGAACAACAACAATGCACTGACACAGCCTGACCCAGGCGACCTTTGACTTCCAATATGGCCGCCGCTGGGTTCGCGCTGACCTCGAAGCACTCTATTCATAAATACGTGTTCATTAGTGTGTAATTACCTGTACCTATGAATCATTGTGTTTTTGTAAGCTTAGAATGAGCATTTTACATCTACATAGGGTGCAGGTCGGAGGACACCATGTTGCACCGCCATGTTTTTACAGTAGCCCAGAATGGACAAACTTCCAGAGAGCGCCTTTTGCATTTTGTGTTTTTTTCACTATAGGTACTTGGAAAGGGAGGGGTTAAAGTGCATATTCTGGACCAATTTCGTGTTGTTTTTTTTATATGAAAGTATGTCCCTTTACACACTCATCCAGAAGGGTAATTTTGCACAAGGCCATCTGTCTACAGCAGAAAAAAATAAAATAACAAAACACATCTGGAAAAATCCCAAAGGAGTCTGGAGCCAGATTCGTGACGTTACCTGCGGAAGCGCCAGCAGGCTGCGCGAGCTTTGCACGGTTTCAGTGCACAGCCTGTGTAGACCAAGCGCTCCCATTTCTCTCTCATTGTCCGGTCTTTTGGGAAACGATGAGTACTAATCCCATCAAGATTGGTGTTGCTACACCCTCCTACAATACATCTGTTAACCATTTTAATAATTACGCGATAACGTCGAAGAAATTTGCAGAAAACCACCAGGTCGTTTTCTTATCAACAAACCAGCGCTGATGTAGGATTCAGAAGGAGGCGTCCCGCACGCGACGTCACGAAAATCAATGTTTCCCGGGAAATCCAAATGCCAAGTTTTTTCAGAGGTGGACCAATTCGCTTCAAATGGCTTGATTTCAACTGAATTTTTCTGGTATTGCGCAAGGTAAAAAAAAATGCAGAGAATGCAGAATGTTACAGATATTTGACCAAAGTTTAATATAAAATAGGAGAATTACATTGATCTTGCTCCTGAATTTACCCGTGATATGCACTTTAAGGAGGGGCATTCAATTGGTTCCAAATCTGCAATTTGACCACTAGATGTCACTCGATCCTACAGAGTGTACCATTAAAAAGACGATGTTGCTGCATTGCATCTGTGTGTTCTGATCATCAGGCTGGAGTGACTTCCTTTTCCAGAACACCAACACTGATATGATAAATAACTGATAAAATCTCTCTCTCTCTCTCTCTCTCTCTCTCTCTCTCTCTCAGAGGATGATGCAGGATTCCCTACATGGAGCTGGAGAGCCGTAAGTGATGTCATGACTAGCAGATTGTGTGTCAGGATTGTCCTTCAGTCTTATTGTTTGTGGACAGTAGAGCAACTAAACACATGTTTCATCTGCTGCAGGTTCCAGGCCGTGTATAACTACATGCCCCGGAACGAAGATGAGCTGGAGCTGCGAGAGGGCGACGTGATCGACGTGGTGGAGAAGTGTGATGACGGCTGGTTCGTAGGTATGACATGTTGTATTAATCTGCTATCATGTATAAATAACATTCGCACATTTTCACACTCAGAGCTCACAGCAGCTTCTGTCGTTCACTACACTGAGCGTCATCACACCGCAGAACAGCAGGGGAACATTTATAACCCTTTTCCTTTTTTCTCTCTTCTTCTTCTCCTTGCTCTTCTCTTTCATCTGCTTTCTCTCCTTTCTTTTCTTGTCCTGTCTTTCTTTCCTCTTTTCTGTTCCTTCTCTTTCTTTACTTCTCATTTCTTTCCCTCTTCTTCATGTATATCTCTCTTCTCTTCGTTCTCTTGTTTTTTCTTTTTTCCTTCATTCTCCTTTCCAACCTTCTCTTTCTCATCCTCATCATTTTACTTTATCATTTCCCATGATTTATTCTTTCTTTCACTTTCTTTTCTTCCTTTCTTTCATTCTTTCTTCTGAAACTTCTGCCTCATTCTTTGCTTCTTCTTTTTTCCTCTCCTTTTTTCACTTTTCTGCTGTCATGGGCGGCACGGTGGTGTAGTGGTTAGCACAGTCGCCTCACAGCAAGAAGCGGCTGGAGAGGGCCTTTCTGTGTGGAGTTTGCATGTTCTCCCCGTGTCTGTGTGGGTTTCCTCCGGGTGCTCCGGTTTCTCCCACAGTCCAAAGACATGAAGTTAGGTTAACGTGGGACGGCCTTGGGCTGAAGTGCCCTTGAGCAAGGTACCGAACCCCTGACTGCTCCCCAGGCGCTATAGTGTGGCTGCCCACTGCTCTGAGTGTGTGCGTGTGTTCACTGCTTCAGATGGGTTAAATGCAGAGGATGAATTTCACTGTGCTTGAAGTGTGCATGTGACAAATAAAGGTTTCTTTGTCTTCTGTCATTCCCTTCATCCTCTTTTTCTTCTTTTTATTATTTGGCTATTTTTTCTTGCTTTCTTTTTTTTTACCGCTCCTTTTTCCTTTTTTTCATTTGTCCTTTTTTCTCTTCTTTTCTTTCCATTTATCTTCTATTTTTTTTCTTCTCCATTTCTTGTTCCTTTTTTCCTTCACCACCTTTCATTTTCCTTGTTCTCCTTCTTTTCTTCTTTCCATCTTTTCCCTTCTATTTTCACCTTTCCTCTCCTTCTTCTACTTGTTTTTTGTTTCTTTTTTGCAATTTCTGATTCTTCCCACTTCCTTTGTCATGTTCTTATTTTTAAAAAATCTTTTCCTTCTTTCATCTTTTCCTCTGTTATTCCTTTTTCCTTCTTTGTCCTTCTTTTTCTTTTTTGTCTTGTTCACTGTTTTCTCACTTTTTTCTCTCATTTTTAAAATATCTCCTCCTCCTCCATTTTTCTTCCTCTTCTGTGCAGGAACGTCTCGGAGGAGCCGGCAGTTTGGAACGTTCCCAGGAAACTATGTTAAGACACTCTAATGAAGACCGACGGCACAAAAACTGAGGCCCAGTGTGGAACCTCGACCCAGAGAGAGAGAGAGAGAGAGAGTGTGTGTGTGTGTGTGTGTGTGTGTGTGTGTGTGTGTGTGTGTTTGTTGTCATGCAAAAACAGTTTTAGCACTCACTAGCCATCTCTAGCCAACACTTGTATTTTATTTTCTCCTCCACTGAAGTTTTGCTTGCATCCTGAATGAGGAGCTCAGCAGTGTACTTCCTGCTCCTTAATAATATTCACATAACTTATTAGCGATAATATTTTACAATAAGCAATAGTTTATCTTTTGGGGAAGTTATGAGAAGGAGAAGGAGAGGTTATGAGAAGGAGAGACGCTCTGAGAAGTGATTGGTGGGGAGAAATGATCGACAGACGGAATGGCATCACATCGAGACAAAAAGTCACTCAGTTGATTCCAAGTCATCATTTAAATCTAAGACCAATCCATCTCTTTTGTTTGTTTGTTTTTTAGAAATCGTCGTATGAAACTGAAATTGATCTGAACATTTTTGTCTAATTTATAAAAAAAAAAAAAATCGCTGACGTCACACCAGGTTTCTTGTCATGTGTGGGCGTGGCCTATCCAGCTGCTCGCGAAATGATAAAAGCCAAAATGATATACAGTACCCTGTATACTGTATATATAAACCTTTTGTAATGTATACGAACACATTTAGAACCTTGCGAGGTATTTGTATTGTTTAAATTGTTTATGTAATGGATCATGATGTGTATGTTTTCTGAACTTGGTCCATTTCCACTGCTCGAAACCGTACAGTCCAGAGTGAATCGTGGACGAGGGAACGATTCCAGACACGTACTGTATTGTGTTACTGATAACAATAAATCAGATCTAGACAGCAAGCTTGACTAGTATGTTAGCTGATAGTAGCTAGAACAGTGTTGCTATGGTTACAGCGTGCACAATTTGTGAGCTGTATTTTGTTTTTTTTTTCTGGCCAAAAAACAATTAGTGTGAAAGCAGCCTAAAGGCCTCGGTGTAAATCATGCAGAGACGACTTTCGGCTCTCTTCCAGTTGCGGAGAAAATGATGTCCTGCTTGGTGAACACAATGCAACCAAGCCTGTGACGCTCGTATATTATTTCTTTGGAAATACAGAGTAAAATAAGCAGTTCTATCATTTGTTTACGTATTTCCTCTTACTTTCACCAAAGTTATTTCGATCAAGCAGTCTTCGTCGTGCTGTCATGAAATCTTAACAGTGCCACCTGCAGTACTGGAGCACTTGTACGTGGAGACTATGGCAATTTTTTAGCTCGAGACGTCGTCTCCGCGTTCCACACACCGAGGTGTTTAGTGGTCACAGATTTTTGAACTCAGGAGTGAATTACCTGATTAGTGCACAAGCAATAACTTTTCTTTGTGTCCACTACTGGCCAAAATGATGATGATGATGAAGTATTACTTTCATAAACATGGCAATCAGCGAGTGTGTATTAGACAATGTTATACGATGCAGTTTGCATGATAATGATGATGATGTGAATTTCTGTATGAATCTTCAGTATGTTCCTATGTTTAAAGACTTTTACACATTGCCTGTTTTTAAAGATGGAAAAAGAGCTGGATTTTCTGCGTTGTTATGGGTTTGCGTACAGAATGAAGTTCGATGCCTGTTCGTGCCACTTTTTTCACTTCATAAGAACACAGCCTAACAGGAAGTTTTGACAAATATGAGATTTTATAGGAGATTTTATTTGTGTTTTCTTGTCCTGATGTTACAGATGTTCAGTGTTCAGAATGGCGAGTGTAGCCGTACCTTAGGTACATGAGTTATACATTTGCTTTCATAACCCTCACAGTTTGACTTTTTTTGTACATTAATGGAATCCACTTGCTTTATAAAGTCACTTTGCTCACACACTCATTGCTTTGGGTTTCATTTCATTTCCATTTGAATTCAGGTTTATTGATGTGTATTGCGGCGGCACGGTGGTGTAGTGGTTAGCGCTGTCGCCTCACAGCAAGAAGGTCCGGGTTCGAGCCCCGTGGCCGGCGAGGGCCTTTCTGTGCGGAGTTTGCATGTTCTCCCCGTGTCCGCGTGGGTTTCCTCCGGGTGCTCCGGTTTCCCCCACAGTCCAAAGACATGCAGGTTAGGTTAACTGGTGACTCTAAATTGACCGTAGATGTGAATGTGAGTGTGAATGGTTGTCTGTGTCTATGTGTCAGCCCTGTGATGACCTGGCGACTTGTCCAGGGTGTACCCTGCCTTTCGTAGTAAGCTGGAATAGGCTCCAGCTTGCCTGCGACCCTGTAGAACAGGATAAAGCGGCTAGAGATAATGAGATGAGATCATGTGTATTGCACTTTTGGAAAAGAGATACTCCCTGAGACGACATGAAGAAACCTTGACTCAAAATGGAACCCATCCTCTTCTGGGTGACACCGGATAACAGGATTAAAAATCATTTACCTGAGTAGATCAGCTGAATTCAAGTCTAAAATGATGGATATTTTTATGTGGGGAAGGTTCCTATGTATTCAGATTCAGGTTATGTGGGCACTCATGTTGTTTTATATATGTTTAGTTAATGTTTCGATTTTTCTTGAGTAGAACCATCTGACATGTTTTATATAGCAACTAGACCACCATTCTTAAACACAAGCCATTGCATTTAAACTTGAAAAAATTACAGCTAGAAAATTCAGACTAAGATATCAACTGTGTCTAGTCTTAGTCGTATTATTTAGCATTTTATTTATTTCTATCATGCTTCGATGCTTGATTGTGTGCACAACATAAAGAAACCATGAGATACTAAATCGAGATGATGAAATATGTTTTTTTAATCACATTTGTATGCTGCTACATTTAATTTGTTGAATTGATAATAAATAATACCCATGTTTTTGTTAATCTGATGTGAAAACAAGCCCTCATTTTGAAGGATAAGCTGACAAAGCACTCATCTTACTCATCTGATATGCAGGAAACGTAAATGTGCACTTAAGTTCAAGTTCACAATCATGCGTAGCTGAGACACACCTCTGTTTTGGGCAAACTTCGCCCTGCGTGTGTAACTATCGTGTAACTTCTGGAGTCTGTCGTTGTGTTCGAGGTCTGAATAACACAATAATGTGTGCAATTTGGGTTTTAAATCTTCACTACATGCACATACTTGAACTCTGAATATGGGCCGTAGTGAAGAAGAGTCTCAGTTTGAGCACAGGGGAGCCTTTATGATTATAGCAGCAGCAGCTCTTCAGTACACTCAGAAAGCATAATTTGCAAGATCACAATATACTCTATAAACCGAGACTTGTTTACTGTCTGTTTATTGTTGCACTGGAGCTGTGAGGGTAACAGGTCTGGAAAAGTTTATAGCTAAATTGGCTATACATTCACATATAAATTTCACTTTAATAGCCAGATCATTGTCATAATGTGAAAGCTATAAATAATACTTTGTCTCTGCATTTCCATGATGTGCCAAAATTTTAGCAATGGAGAATTTTATGGACCAGAAATGAACTTTCCCTCAAATACAGGACTTAAAAGGGACAAAATGGAGCTTGGGGACAAGTCCTACCTCACAGACTATGGACTTTTTAGGGGATGTGCTTTCACATCCTATCTTTATAGGCTTTTGGAAATTTACCAGGCACACCTAAATCATTCTTTTACACACACACACACACACACACACACACACACGCGGCCTCTGCGTATTTAATAAATTCCTTCTACAGTAAGTGATCAGCCTCTGTTTTTGTTGTATGTCATCCTTTAAATAGGGTTATACTCAGGGTATGTGCTGCATACAGCGTACAGTGCGAGTGTGTGTATGAGGTGTATGAGGCTTTTAGCATGTTCAAAGGTATTAAAATATTTTCAAGGATTTATGATTATCGCAGGCTGCAGTGAGACATACTCGGCTGGTTTGGGGGCAGGACCGAACCATGTCATGTTAGTAGAGTAAGTAAATATTGAAAAAATATTTACCTAATGTTCTAATAATTTTTTTTAAAGCTCCTGTCAGTCACAGGCCCTTAGAATCATCCTAACATTCCTCCCATACGATGCCCATATATATAGTGTGTGTGTGTGTGTGAGAGAGAGAGAGAGAGAGAGAGAGAGAGGGATATTCTCTCCACTACTTGTTTCTGTGTCTCACCAAATAAGGGCAGGAGCTCTGATCACCATCCTCAAGTCTCTCTCTCTCTCTCTCTCTCTCTCTCACACACACACACACACACACACACACACACAAAGGTTGTTTCAGACAGTTAATATTCCTCACTAATCCCTGTAATCTTGGTGTCTTGTGTGTTTGGAGTAAAGCACAGAACCCAATCCCACCTGATTTGGCTCATCAGCTTTACTCGGTCTTAGCACAAGGTGATTGCCAAAACAGCTGGACTCTAGACATGCTGCCTATCCTCATGTTTCAGTCATGTAATTTTATATTGTGCTCAGGACCACATTTCTGTCTTATCTAGAAAAAGCAAACATAACTAGAGTTATAAATTTCATGCCTTACTTCCAGTCTCATACATGACCCTTCTCCCTATTTTGGAGTGTGATATACCTCGCAGTTGTCCCATAACATAGCTAGCTTGATAACATAGCTACGAGGCAGCACTATAAGGACAATCTGCTGCACTGCTGCTTGTTTAGATGAATGTAGTGAAGTACAATAGGGTTGTCAATTACCAGTACGAATGAAAACGTAAAGCACAGGCACAGAAACATTGATGCAGTCAGTCCTGTATTCAGGCCTCAAAATGGCAGCAATTATACAATTTGAAATAGACAGATATGCGATACATCACTGAAATGAATTGGGGTTGTGTATGATTCTGTATGCGGAGAAAAGGTTTTGAACTTTGCACAAAGCCTTGGTGAAACATGGTGGTGGGAGCATCATTTGGTGGGGTTGCTTTTCATCAGCAGGAACTGGCAATCTGGACAGGGCTGCAGGTAACATCAGGATGGACAGACAGATGGATAGATGGCTTTTCATTCCCAGTGACTAAATACAGTTAAAGCTGCTGCTTTGTTATTGCCATGGCGGCTATGACACCATTTTCCTGATGGACAAAGAACAAGGAGTTCATCTGCATACGCTGAACTTTCAACTCCGTATTCAGATCTCAAGACGATTGAAACTTTCAATCTCCTCCAAAAGTTCAGAATATGTGCAGTAGCCTAGAGGTCCTTCCCCTCAAATGTCCTGACTTACATACCCCCCCCCCCCCCCCAAAAAAAGTAAAAACCATCCAACCTCGACATTTTGTTATTAAATCATAACATGTCTGACATTATTAATGATCATAATATAAATTAATGAACACACCGTTTTGTTTTTAAGTCTTTATCAGAGAAATTAGATCCCAGATGAGCAGTATTAACTTTAATGTCATATACATGAACAAAAACAGATCTCAGATCAGTCACATGAACTGTTCATTCTAATGTCAAAGACTTTAAGCAATACGAAAATGAGCAGACTGATCTCAGGTCAGTCAAACTTTCAAATGTTACTGTCATGTATGTACATTTTAAGCAAAATGAAACTGAAAAATTGGATTTCAGATTTTCAGATGTGTGTAATTCATTGTTGATGTTAATGTAGTACTATATACTGTAGGATCTTTAAGCGTTATATGAACTGATCCCAGATCTGTAGGATTAAGTTTTTTTAAATTTTATTTTAGTGTACAGCAGTTTTATCAACTGGCATCACATTCATCAGAGATTTAAACATTATACAGCTTACAGAGCTGATCTCAGATCAGTAATGTTACAAATGTTGGCATTTCTGAGAGTTACAGAACTGATCTCAGATCAGTGCCACAGGACTAAAGGATGACTGGAAGTGAGAACACAGGGATGATAAGAATGAAGAGGGAAGAGAGAGAGAGAGAGAGAGAGAGAGAGAGAGAGAGAGAGAGAGTTTTAGATGCAAGATCTATCCAAATAGCTCGTCCTGGGAGGTGGGGTCCTTTCCTGTTTTAAAAGAGCCTAAACACGGGACAGTGCTCCATTCTGCTGGAGGATACATAATCTATACACACACACACACACACACATACAGAGCAAAGGACATGCCACACTGTGTTATACTGGATGGACCAGCACCATGGGGCTTCCGGCTGATTGGAGGAAAGGATTTCAACCAACCTTTCACTATCGCAAAGGTGAGTGTGTGTGTGTGTGTGTGTGTGTGTTAGATCAATTAAGTATTGTATGTAAAAACCTAATTGTAAATATTTGAGCCTTGGTGCATACACTTCAGTACACACACACACACACACACACACACACAAGTAACAGCTGTAATAAAGATTCATTTGAGGAGCTGGATGTGCACCCTGCAACAAGTCCAACAGTAAGTGTTAAAGTGAGTGTGCACTCAGGAACGCTTACTTCGAACACACTTTGTTAAAAAAGGCTGGATAAAATGGAAACTTGGTTATGAACATGGCCCAAGAACAGGACTGGGATAGATTTCTTGTTATTGTAAAAGCCAAACTAAATTTAGAGAGAGAGAGAGAGAGAGAGAGATGCTAAATGTTCTGCAGTGATTCATTCACGAGGAAGGCAGCACTGGGAAAGCTCACACCTGTTCCTGGAGTGGAATATTACGGCTCACTTTAACTAAACAGCACTGACTGATGGACATGTTAATCAACCAAAACTTTTCTCGACAAAGACGTCACATGCAATACCTTATTTCAAATCTATCTAAAGATAACTGTACAAATACATATTTCAGATTTCATGACTAGCAGGACATAATATCTGAAACAGCAAGAAAGCTTAAATTTCACCCCCTTACAGAAAAACCACATGAACTTCACATATGATTTCTCACATGTGAAATATGTGGAAAATGTGTTTTGCACATGGGAAACATGTGGTTTTGGCCCAATTTTATGTGAATCACATGTAGGAATGTTTTCCACATGTGCTCTATATGGTAACACATGTTACAAAATCTGATACCATGTATTCCACGTGTTACCACATGTGGTAACATGTGATCACATGTGAAATTCATGTGTTTTTTTCTGTAAGGGCCTGAACATGTTGATTTGAAAGATTTTAATATATTCCTACCATTGACAAAATCCCTGCATGTCTGTATCCACAACCTGAAAACACCCTCATGTTCTCCTGCTATACTAGAACTAGTTAGATTTTAGCCACAGTGATTTATTTAGTCAAATTACCTAGCTTAACATGGATCCAATCTCCATACACTCACCAGCTACTTTAAGATGAACTAGTTCTGTTGCATGCTGAGATGCTTTTCTGCTCACCACGGTTGTAAAGAGTGATTATATGAGTTACTAGATCCTTCCTGGCAGCTCGAACCAATCTGGCCATTTTCCTCTGACTTTTCTTGTCAACAAGGCATTTATTTCCACCCACAGAACTGTCAATCATTTGATGTTTTTTGTTTTTTGCACCATTCTGTGTAAACTCTAGAGACTGTTGTGTTTGAAAACCCCAGGAGATCAGCAGTTTCTGAAATACTCAAACCAGTCCATCTGGCACCAATACCCATGCCACAGTGAAAGTCGCACTGTGTAAACGTAGATTACAATTTTTCCCATTCTGATGTTTGAACACTGTGAACATTCACTGAAGCTCTTGATTTGTATCTGCATGATACAAGCTAGCTAAACACTAATAATCTATAGCAAATATCGATCTATCTATGTATGTCAGTCAACCTGCTGGAGATGAGCAGACTACAAACATGGACAGCTCGGACTACAACTCCCAGTACACACAACGCCCTCTATCTCCTGCATTCTGACTCTCAGCTGACATTCATTTCCTCATCACCTGTCTCAGTATTTAAACCCCAGTCACACAAGCACACATTGCGAAGTATCGTTCTGGTTTTTCCGTACATACCAAGCCTTGTTATTCTCTGATTGCCTTCTGCCTGTTTGACCTTTGCTAGTGTTTTCTCATTTCCTCGATTTCTGTTTTGCCCATGTTACTCTGTTCGCTGATCACCCAACCCTAGCTTGTTCTTTGACTACGATACCTGTCTCTCGTTTTGGCTTGGTTTGCTATTCTAAACCTGTCTTCCGCCGCATGTACAATACATCTGTCAGTGCCTGCATACTCACAGGATACTTCACCAGCAATCATGTAGTGGAGGATCACAAACAGACGGCTCTCAATGCACAGGGGCAACTGCTAAGAGAACACCAACAGATGCTCGCCAATCTGAACACCAGGATGACGCAGCTAACAACTGTTATGTCGCAGGCGCTCCTAGCGCACACTGAATCTCCTCCTCGCGTGGCGTTGCAACTCCCCACATCAGAAAAGTTCGCTGGCGACCCCACTACATGTAAGGGCTTCTTGTTACAATGCTCACTGTATTTTGCCACCATGCCAGATATTCCGGAAGAACACAAACTCACTAAATTTCTGTCTGTCCTCACCAGCAAACACTCTGCTGGGCTACAGCCATCTGGAACAAAGGTGGAAAGCCAACGGGGTCATATGAACAGTTTCTCTCCCTATTCAAGAAGGTATTCGATCATAAGCCCAAGGGAATCGAAATTGGGGAAAGCCTTCGCACTCGCTCACAAGGCACCAGAAGCATCGCAGAGTATGCCCTGGATTTCAGGACTCTTGCAGCCTCCAGTGGATGGAACGACCCAGCACTCAAAGCAGTCTTTCACCAGGGACTGCGCCCTGAAATACTCAGCGAGCTGGCATGTAGGGATGAGAACCTCTCACTGGACTCCCTGATCGAACTGGCAATACGTCTAGACCAGCTGTTGAAGCACCGGCCTTTGCTCCTCACAGAGAAGAAGCCAATGTCGCCTCCCGAGGACCACGCACCCTTGGAGCTGTCACGCACACGGTTGTCCCGCACTGAGTGCGCCAGAAGGCACAAGGAGGGTTTGTGCTTCTACTGTGGGAGTGCCGGTCATGACATCCAACACTGCCCAGTTCAACCTGCCCGGGGAACCTCCACCGAGAGACCTGTTCCAGCCCAGTCTGGTGAGAAAACTTAACTCTAAATCCTTCAAAATCCCAGTGTTACTGAAGATGGCATCCTCCACTCATGTCCTGTCTGCCTTCATAGATTCAGGAGCAGAAGGGAACTTCATCAGCGAAGCCTTCATGCAAAAGTTCAACCTGCCAATCACCTCTCTTCAAAGTGCGCTTAGCATCCGGACTATCGACAGTGGATCCATAGGCAACGGCCTAGTCACATCATGGACACAGCTGCTGCAGATACAAGTGGGGGCCCTACATCACAAACTAATCTCTTTGTACGTCACGACCACTGACCATCATGATATCATCCTCGGCTCCCCCTGGTTACAACTGCATGATCCCCTCATCTCATGGCAGAACAAGGAGATACTCGAGTGGTCACCTACCTGCTTTCAGAGCTGCCTCTCTCATCCCCAACTCATCGTCTCCTCCACCTCAGTTGAAAGCCCGCTCCCCGACTCCATGAACAATGTTCCAGAATGCTACCAGGATCTTTCTGAAGTCTTCAGCAAGGGGAAGGCCTGCAGACTACCACTGCATAGGCCCTGCGACTGTGCCATTGAGCTGTTGCCAGGCATGGCACCACCATGAGGTTGCATCTGCCCCCTTTCCCAGAAAGAACATGCTGCCATGGAAGAGTACATCCAGGAGGCTCTCAAACAAGGTTACATCTGGCCGTCAAAATCTCCTGCCTCGGCCAGCTTCTTCTGCATGGAGAAACGAGGAGGTGGACTTGGGCCCTGCATAGACTATAGATGGCTTAGTGAAGTCACCATTAAATATCCGTATCCTCTCCCTCTGGTTCTGGCAGTTCTGGAGCAACTCAGATCAGCCAAGGTGTTTTCCAAGCTGGATCTTTTAAGTGCCTAGAACTTGATCCTGTCAGAAATGGAGAGCTGAGGTGAAGTGAGGACCCAAGAGCAGACTCAAAACAGGCAGTGTACAGAAAAACTTCTTTAATGAAGTAGAGGGCAGAGGTACAGTAGGGCTCAGGCAAAAATCAGTGGTCAAAGAACGGGCCAGGAGGTCAAAAACACAGAGGAGCAGATAGGCATGGTCAGGGACAAAGACAGGACAGAAAAATCTTCACAAAAAAACAAAAAACACAGGTACAAGAGAAATCCAGGCAGAGGAAGCAAAAACACAATCCAAAAGAACAGGCAGGTAAAATGGACAAAAAACTGGACAGAGAACTAGACAAAAAACAAGGAACAATTCAGGCAGGGGGAATCAAGAAGACACAATACCAAAGGGTTGTAGCAAAGTGAGGAAAGTCTACAAGAGACAGTCTGGCAACTGGAGTAGCTCCAAACAGTTCTTAAAAAGGCCCTGGCTGATGGGAGAGGAGTGGTAGCAGGTGTAGGAGTGCCACTTCAGGGAAAATGGTCTTCAGCAAGGCAGGACTGAATTCCTGTCCCGGATCCGGCCTGGAGCCAGCATGGAAGTCCCACAAACTCGGTTATGGATGGACTGTACTGGACTGTGACAGTACCCCCCCCCCCTTCAACGGGCGCCTCCAGGTGCCTTAGGAAGTGCCTCAGGGTGTTGTTGGGGGAAGTCCATGATGAGGGTGGCATCCATGATGAACCTGGCAGGAACCCAGCTCCTTTCCTCAGGACCATACCCCTCCCAATCAATCAGGTACTGGAGTCCTCTGCCTCTGCGTTGTACCTTCAGCAACCTCCTGACAGTGAAGACCTCACCACCATCTATGAACCTGGGAGGAGGAGGGGGTTTGGAGGTTGGGGACAGGGAACTGGAGACAAGGGGTTTGACTTGGGAGACATGGAAAGTTGGGTGAATACGGCGTATGGTTACAGGCAGAGACAGTCTTACAGAGCAGGGATTAATTACCTTGGAGATGGGGAAAGGCCCTATGAACCTGGGAGCCAATTTGCGGGAGACCGTCTTGAGGGGCAGGTGGTGAGTGGAGAGCATTACCCGCTGCCCCACCCGATAGATGGGAGCTGCCGAGCAGTATTTGTCAGCTTACTCTTTAAACATCTTGACAGAACATAGGAGCTTTTTCCTGGTCAATGCCCATGTTCTCTTGCAGTGGCACACAAACACCTGGGCAGAGGGCACGGCGACTTCTTCTTGGACAGGGAAGAGTGGTGGCTGGTAACCCAGAGAGCACTGGAAAGGGGAAAGACCTGTAGCAGAGGTGGGTAAGGAGTTGTGAGCATACTCTATCCAAGGAAGGGTCTTGCTCCAGGAGGCAGCATCCTTGGACACCATGCACCTGAGAGCCACTTCCAGCTCCTGGTTGGCCCATTCCGTCTGTCCATTGGTCTGAGGGTGAAAACTTGAAGACAGACAGAAGCACCAATGAGTTTACAGAAAGCCTTCCAGAATTGGGCAGAGAACTGGGGTCCATGGTCTGATACAATGTCTGAGGGGAGTCCATGTAGACAGAAAACATGGAGTATCAGCAATTCAGCGGTCTCCTTGGAGGTGGGAAGCTTGGACAGAGGGATAAAATGAACAGCTTTAGAAAAATGGTCGACAACAGTAAGGATACAAGTATTGCCACCTGAATTAGGGAGTCCTGTGACAAAATCCAGGGCTATGTGTGACCAGGGCCGGTGGGGAACAGGAAGGGGTCTCAGCAGGCCAGCAGGGGGTCTGTTGCCAGTCTTGTTCCTGGCGCAGATGTTGCAAGCTGCCACAAATCTCTGGACATCCTCCTTGATGGATGGCCACCAAAAATGTTGTCGGATGAGTGCTAGAGTCCGGGCTGCTCCTGGGTGTCACACCGTTCTGGAACCATGACCCCACTGCAACAACTGTGCCCGCAAAGAAACAGGAACAAAAAGATGGTTAAGGGGTGCATTACTGGGCCCTGGGTCCTGCTCATGGGCCTTCTGGATCAAGGTTTCCACCTCTAACAGAGCGGCCCCCACCAGGCACCGTGGAGGAAGGATGGTCTCAGGGGAGATCGAGTCCTCCTGGAGGGGAGAAAACATTCTGGACAAGGCATCGGGCTTACCATTCTTAGAGCCTGGGCAGAAGGAAAATGTGAACTTGAAGTGAGAAAAGAAGAGAGACAATCGAGCCTGACAAGAATTGAGGCGCTCGGCAGTCCTGAGGTATTCGAGGTGCTTGTGATCTGTCCATACGATGAAGGGAAGGTCTGACCCCTCCAACCAATGTCTCCATTCTTCCAAGGCCAGTTTAACGGCCAACAGTTCCCTATTGCCGATGTCATAGTTTCACTCAGAGGGGGAAAGCCGACGAGAGAAGAAGGAGCAAGGATGAAGCTTGTTGTCACTAGCCGATCTTTGGGACAATATGGCCCCAACCCCTGACTCTGAAGCATTGACCTCAACCACAAACTGCTGGGATGGATCTGGAAAGGTGAGTATAGGTGCTGACGTGACCCTTTGTTTGAGCTCGGAGAATGCCTTCTCAGCCCCTTCCCTCCAGCTGAAAGGGACCTTGGTGGAAGTTAGAGCCATGAGGGGCCCAGCCACCGTACTAAAGTTCCTGATGAATTGCCTGTAGAAATTTGCAAACCCAAGAAACCACTGGAGTTCTTGCCGAGAGGACAGGGTGGGGCAGTCAGCAACTGCCTTGAGTTTCAGGGGGTCCATCTGAATCTGTGCGGGGGAGATAATGAAACCCAGAAAGGAGACAGAACTTCTATGGAACTCACATTTCTTGGCCTTAACAAAGAGTTTATTTTCCAGGAGTTGTTGAAGGACCTGCATCATCAAGGGAGCATTCATCAAGGGAGCAGGAAAAAATCAATATATCATCCAGATAAACAAAACCAAAAAGGTTAAAGTAGTCCCTCAGGACATCATTAACGAGGGCCTGGAAAATCGCAGGACCGTTAGTCAGGCCGAACGGAATCACGAGATATTCATAGTGGCCCATGGGGGTGTTGAACGCCTTCTTCCATTTATCCCCTTCCCTGATCCTCACGAGGTGGTAAGCATTATGCAGGTCTAACTTGGTGAAAATCTGGGCTCCCTGGAGTAACTCAAACGCCGTAGACATGAGAGGTTGGGGGTAACGGTTCTTGATGGTGATGTCATTTAGCCCATGGGAATCAATGCAAGGGCACAAGGATTTGTCCTTCTCCACAAAATAGAATCCTGCTCCTGCAGGAGAAAAGGAGGGACAAATAATTCCAGCTGCTAAGGACTCAGTGATGTATTTATCCATGGCTTGGCTTTCAGAAGAAGAGAAAGAGTAAAGTCGCCCCTTAGGTGGTACAGTCCCAGGGAGAAGGTCAATTCCACAGTCATAGGGCCTATGGGGAGGAAGGGAAGCCGCTTGAGACTTGCTGAACACAGGTTTTAAGTCATTATACTCAGGAGGCACGTTAGAGAGGTCAGGATATTCACCAATGGTGGGCTGGAGCAGCTTGGCGTGAGGGAGGGCAGATCTCAGGTATGACAATAAACAGAATTGACTCCATCCTAAAATGGTGTTGTTAGTCCAGTTGACATGGGGGTTATGTAGAGTTAGCCAGGGCAGACCAAGAACTATGGGCACATGGGGATTGCTCATGACAAAAAACTGGATGGATTCAGAGTGGTTGCCAGAAATTCTTAAGGTGACCGGGGCTGTTTTATGGGTGATAGTGGTCAGACCAGTACCGTTAAGGGTCAGGACAGTGAGGGATGGGTTCAGAGCCAGTAGTGGAATCCCCACGTGCTTGGCGGTGGTCAAGTAGATCAGGTTTCTGTCAGCCCCTGAATCAATGAGTGCCTGGAGGTCGTGGGGCTGATTGCCATGGATAATGACCACTGGGAGTAGCGGTCGACTGGTAGGGGGCTGATTCTGGACATTGCTCACCAGGGCCCCTAAACTCACTGGTGGGCTCTTCCTTTTAGAGGGCAAGATTGGCAGAAGTGCCCCAGCTGTCCGCAATAAAAACATGCCCTCATATCCCGACAGCGCTGTCGTTCCTCAGGTGAGATGCAGGCTTGGTCTACCTGCATTGGCTCAGCGGAAGGAATGGGGGGCTGAGGGGGAGCAAGACTAGTCCGAGTTCTCTCTTTCACCCGCTGTCTGATCCGGGAGTCAATATGACTGGCGAGGTCCATGAGACCGGGGAGATCAGGTGGCAGTTCTCATGAGAACTTTTATAACAGGAGGACAGAGGGCGGTAAGGAGCAATAGCCTAGCCTAACAATAAGCAATACTGGACAATGTGCAATATAAAGTGCAATATCTCTCCTGCTGCCCCCCCATTCTCCTCCCCCCTTCACCCCTCCTCTCTCTCCCCCCAACCTTTCTTACCTATATCTTATTCTTTTTATATTTGTATATGTAAATACTTAATTTATTTAAATTTATCTCGAAGTTTTCTCTATTTCTTTTCTCTGTTTATCTGTCATGATGCTGCTGGAATCTTAATCTCCCTGAGGGAACCCACCCAAAGGGATCAATAAAGTTTTATCTAATCTAATCTAATATTTTGAGACCATTCTTCTGTCCTTGCTATCAAAGTCTTAAAGAATCCAGACTGTTTTCAATATTTTTCTATCTTTCCATGACTAGACATGAATGTGTGTGTGTGTGTGTGTGTGTGTGTGTGTGTGTGTGCGCGCGTGCACTGAAGTGGTTCCTCCACAGATGAACAGTTGGACATCATTGTTTTTGTGTGACGTTTCCCAGCTGTAGTTCTGCTCTAATGAGCTTTGGCTCTTGGTGCGATCACACCATTCGTCCCGCGTTTCAGCTAAAAGACAGACGGCCATGTTTGGTCAAAAAGTCCTACTTCTCTCTCTCTCTCTCTCTCTCTCTCACTCACTCACACACACACACACACACACACACACAAAGAACACACTGTTTTGTCATTTCATTAAAGATGTAACTCAAATAGAAAGCATGTCATGAGAATTTTCCAAACTGATGCTCTGTATGTAACCTGTTTACAGAACAAGGTGTGATGTGGGACATATCTTCGTCATGATAGTGTTTATTGGCTGTGCTTTGGGATCTGTCAACAGTGCCCTGATGATGAGGCCTTCACAATGGTTTTCATGTGGCCTATTTAGATCATAAGGTGTGGTTTGGGACACGTCCAGATATTTGATCTAATGCAAGTGCTCATTAGATGAAGATTTATAACTAAATGGTCAGATGTTTCTCTTTAGATGTTTATGCACTAAGGCAGGTGGACTGATGAGACTTTATGCACTAAGGCAGTGGACTGATGAGAATGAAACATTCATCGAGGTGTTTGTGGCCTATAGAGTGATGATTCAGGTGCGAAAGTGTTAACATGAATAAGGCATGTGGTTTGGGACAAGTCCACAGATGTTTGAGATGATTGTGATGGTGTTTATGTGGACTGTTTAGTCAAATCTCATAATAGTGTTTAAGGTACAGTATGAGGTTTGGGACACACCCATGGAAGACTGATGACAGTGAGACAATCAGGATGTTGTTAATCTAGTCTATATAGTGACTATTGGGACACATCCACAGTGGAGCTGATGATGGTGAGACGAAATGTGACTGTACTGACCTTACTTAATAATCAAAAGTTTCCGTAATTCGGGAATTTGTTTCTTTATGTTAGTGTGCTGGCGGCACGGTGGTGTAGTGGTTAGCGCTGTCGCCTCACAGCAAGAAGGTCCGGGTTCGAGCCCCGTGGCCGGCGAGGGCCTTTCTGTGTGGAGTTTGCATGTTCTCCCCGTGTCCACGTGGGTTTCCTCCGGGTGCTCCGGTTTCCCCCACAGTCCAAAGACATGCAGGTTAGGTTAACTGGTGACTCTAAATTGACCGTAGGTGTGAATGTGAGTGTGAATGGTTGTCTGTGTCTATGTGTCAGCCCTGTGATGACCTGGCGACTTGTCCAGGATGAACCCCGCCTTTCGCCCGTAGTCAGCTGGGATAGGCTCCAGCTTGCCTGCGACCCTGTAGAACAGGATAAAGCGGCTAGAGATAATAAGATGAGATGAGATGTTAGTGTGCTAGCTGGTAAACCTGATTTTTTTTAAACCAGAGGGAATAAGTAGCGCCGTCAGAGTAGGATGCTATTTCAAACATATCCAGAGGATGAGGTCCTGCTAAAGATTTCAATAAATCTGTAGTTTTGTAAATTCTCCTTACTTAAACAAACAACCCCACAGCCCCTCCCCCCACAAAAACAAGCAAACAAACAATATACACATCATTTTCTAGGATCATATTATAGTATTATAGTATATCATATTATAGTACAGAAATTGCTCAGCTCAAACAGCACTCTTAGCTAGCATATCATACTACAGTATTAGCAAGCTAGCATTCCACAAGTAATGAGCAGTTTTTCTGGTCATTTTCTGTCAAGATTTTTTTTTTCACCAATGTTGTGTGGTTTCTCTCTCTCTCTCTCTCTCTCTGTTAAACTGTATTGTTGAAATTTAACATAAACATCACTTTATATTAAAATTCCTCATCTCTCTCAGTCATATCAGCTTGCTAACTAGCTGTAATGATATAAATCTAGTTATATCTCAATCTAATCTTCTAATCTTCTTTTCATGTTTGTTGTTAAGTCTATCAGTCTTATTAAAGTCTGTTTTACTGTATGATATGCTAGATATCAGTCCCTTGAGTTCTGGCTACAGTTTCTATTAATATCATTCAGCAAACGTCCCCCTGTGAGAACCTCAGTGTGTTTCCTCCAGTTCACACGGGGTCTTGAAGGAGGATGGAGTGATTGCCTTTTTTCTGCAGACATTACTTCACGTACTTCTCAGAGCCTTGTGGTAAATATTTAGTTATTCATCCTTCTTTAATTCCTCAGAACGGTTTGTAGCCAGACGGCCTTCACATGTTTGTCAGTGAAATCTACACTCACCAGCCACTTTAATAGGAACTTCTTGTTGATTCTAAGATTCCTGTTCTTGGCTGCAGGACTGGAACTGAATGTGGGCTTATGTTGTTGCACGCTGAGATGCTTTTCTGCTCACCATGGTTGTAAAGAGTTGCTATGAGTTACTATATCTTTCCTGGCAAAACCAATCTGGCTATTTTCCTCTGACCTCTCTTATCAACAAGGCGTTTATTTCCACCCACAGAACTGTCCCTCACTCAATGTTTGTTTTTTGTTCGCACCATTCTGTGTAAACTCTACCCTGCCAACACACCCATGTGGGTCCCACATGGGTTGAATGTGGGCTGCCCAGCTGGGCTCCAGTCGGTTTTGGCCAAGGGTTATGCGGTGGCCCCATGTGGGCAAGCCCAGTTGGGCTAAAAGTGGGTTTCATATGGGCCCTAGCTAAAACCTACTTGGGCAACCCAGGTTTCTCCCATCTGGGTCCCACAGAGACTGTTGTGTGTGAAAACCCCAGGAGATCAGCAGCTTCTGAAATATTGTACTCAACCAGTCCATCTGGCACCAACACCCATGCCACAGTGAATGTCACACTTTGAGATCACAAGTTTTCCCATTCTGATGTTTGAAATGAACATTAAAGTGTACCGGTACTGGTCATGCTTACAACATTAATCGTGTTTTATGTATTACTTATAGACAAAAGACGCGCACATTCAGTCAAAAAAATCCACCGTAAAAGCACTTTTGTAGACAATTTTATTCTGTAAATAAAATAGCCGCGGGGGTAGAACCAATGGGGACCAGTCATTGCCGGCTGGAAGTGACGTACAGTCGTTAATTCCAGGTTATCGGGTGCAAGTAAACAAGCAGTGTTCTGTGGATGGAGATTCGAGGTGAAAGGAGGTGTTAAAGAAGCAAAATATGGCTAGCAACTTTGATGAAATGGGTGTTAATGGTTATCTATTCGAGTTAGAGAGGGAGGAGGCTTGTGAGGACAGTGAGTCATCACATTCTAGTGATTTGGAGGAGGAAACTGCCACAAGAGATGTGCGTGATGGTAGATCCGAAATGGCTACCACTCCATGGTGTCGATGCGGGCAGTGTTCTGTCATGAGAACTGACATGGAGTCCTACTGTTGCCAAGAACATGAACTCATTGCAGACCGCTTTGACGGCTGCATTACGTCCACCCTGAATCTGCAAGAGTATGTCCTTCACAGACTGTCCCTGGAAATAGCCTTCATTGACGGCATGATCCGCAGGTATCTCCGGGGACCAGTACCTGAAGGGGAGCTGATGAACAGGTAAGTTCCCAGTCAAGTAACTTCAGAGCACTTTGAATAAATATAGATCTAATACTTGTAATAGATCTTTATTTTATGGCACATATCTATTATTTCATGGCATTATGTGCAAGTAGATTTGCAATCGGACAAAACAACGACTGTGCGTCACTACCGGTGCCAGAACAGCCCGTGAAGGAGGCAACATGTCGCTGACCATGCCTGACTGACGGAGCAGTGACTTAAAACTCGTGCGTACTTGACAAGAGCTTATGACGAACGTTACTTGACGGAACCACTGGTATCCTATGTGATCTTTTGAAATAGCTAGTAATTAAAATTCACTACAGGTACACTTTAACTGAAGATTTGTTTCTGCATGATTTTCTGCATTGTGCTGCTGTCAAAGGATTGGCTGAGTAGATAACTGCATAAAACTGCTGCAGGTGGATAGGTGTTCCTAATAAAGTGGCCAGTAAGTGTATATTGTTATTTTCCTAAAATTTCCCCTTCTTATAAAAGTGTAAACATTATAGCCAGCAGTCAGAGATATAAAGCTAATTGTCACTATGACTAAAGGTATTTTGAGAAATATGTACATTTATTTTGCTGCCATTTTGAGAAGGTATGCTAATAGCTACATGAGTATCAACTTGCATGTTTTTTACAATTCAGAAAACAAACATGGCTGGAAGTAGCGTCGTGTTGTGAATCAGCTAGCTTCCCAACAACTATGTGCCAAATACTCGATTCTGATTGGTCAGAAGGTGTTGATTAATTCTATAAGAGCAGCTGAAAAATCGCATGCTCATATTAATGTGCTCTTTCTAATGAGTTATTGTTTTGATAGTAACAGCTCGTTCACAGGACTTGCACGTCAGATCCTTCATGTAAACAGATTAAAAATGTGTGTAATTGTTGATGTGGTGATGTTTTCTAAGAGCTAAAACTGTCATTTTAAGGACAGAAGAGTTTAAGCTTTCTTGGTATCATGACAAACTATGCTTGAGAGAAAAAAGAAAGGCTGGTGAAGGAAAAACTTCCAGGAACTAACTTGCTTTGCGGCTTTTCCACAATGTTAAATGTATAAAAACTGATGTGATGTATTTTAATAAGTAATAAATTGCATTTGCCGTGGTATAAGTGGGATAAAACGCTGCAGGATGTGCTGTTATGGGAAAATAACTAACTCACAAGAGTAATTCATGACACAACCCCGTTATTGATGATTTAACTATAACAGCACAATATCAGTGTGATATACGTATTCTCCTTCTTGGTGTGCAAATGGAGAAAAAACAAATGATCCGAGATCAGGTTTATTTTGATCAACTTGTGTGTGAATCTGACTTTTAAAGATGCCATTTATCAGTGCATGATGTGATGAGATCATGATCCAGCCCAGTGATATTGATAAACCAGAGCAAAAGCTGCCCCAGACTGAAGGCAATGTAGTGAATAATTGGCTCTAAATCAAAATCGTGTGCGCTTTTTAACAGGTTAGTGTTATACATACCTGTGCGTGCTTAAAGGAGATACGCAAAACCTTTATTTTTAAATACATTTCTGAGTGGATAGTATCTCCATCCTTGACTCTTGTATGCTGCATAAATGGGAATTTAAAAAATATATATATTTTTGAGAGTCAAAATCGACTGCAAAGTTATGCAACATACATGTACATGCATGCATTTTCACTGATAATACATAAAAGGCTAATTAAATAAATCAGATGAACTGAGACAATCACATTCTGAAGCAAATTAAATAACCTTATACCGGTAACAAATACACAATACAAGTTATATGTATTTATCTAAATGCAGGTAAACAACAAGTGTTTTTGTTGTTTTGTATCCAAATGAGAGTCGCATCTTACCCCTCTGTGTTCTTGCTTCTTGAAGGCCGACCTTGTAGCCGATTGTTTAAAAAACAATCTGACTTTCAGTTGTTCGTTCAGTTCTCTGTTCATTCGCTTCTTCCACATAAGGGTGAGATTGTTGCTGAGGCAAACATATCCAGTGGAGAAATCAGAAGGCTGGTCCACTCATTCTCCATTTTCTCCATACTGAGTACTCTGCCATTACTGGTCGGCTCAGGCAATTACTAAAACCCGGGATGGGACGTCACTGGTTTTAGCAACAACCGCAGGGAGGTCACTGCCCAAGCGATAATATGTCATGTCCCGTCCCATGTTTTAGCAACAACCCTCGGCTCACACTCCGGGAGAACTGGTGCAACTGAACTTACTTTCCTTTTCTTGTAGTTTTCTTTTCGTTTAATTATTATTGGACCCTCTTTCAATACGGGCTTATAGCCAACGCTCCTCAACGGATCAGAGGTCTCGTACGAGTCTTCAGTAAAATGGGCAGAGCAGAGTAGAGACCACTTCGTAGGTGCCTAATCTGTGAATTTCTCGCAAAACGCGTCCAAATCTTTGCAGTTTGAACATTCTTGGGCCATGAATGCAACATAAATCCACCTTCTGTTGTGTTGCTGCATGGTATGGTGATAAAATTAGCTCAAAATGGAGGATCGAAGTTGCAGTTAGCTCTGTGTTTTAGTATAGCAGAAATGGCAATGAGACCGATAGCCTTCCTGCTGTAATGTCACAGATGTCAAGGTCATTCATTCAGACCGCTACCTATATGAATCATTTTAATCGTAAAAATTACTATATTAGATTCATTGTTAACACTTAAAACTATTCCTATGCCATTCTTGAGGTCTCAAGGCATTTGTAAACAAAAAGTGAGGCCATGGCTCTGTGTATCTCCTTTAAAGCAGTGTACATGCATGTGAAGCGAGAGCAGATATCAGCACACTCGCAGGGTTCATCTGGAGATTGTTATCCTGTTTACTGTGGAAAAAAACAGTTTACATAAGTGCACATACCAGCAAGGCCAAGAATCCACACACATACAGTACTTCTCCCATACACACATCCTCATCTGATAATGTAAAGTGAAAAGCTACAGCAAATCTTTGGCTTCTTGGATTTTATTTCTCACTTGATGTGTGTTCAGTGTGCTGAATTCTGATGTTCTTTGTTTGCTCATTTTCAGTTTCCACATCCTTGCCTGGATCAAATTCTGAAAAAAAAAAAAAAACAACCCAAACAAACATTTATCATCCGTGCAAGCTCGTTCACGTGTCTAATAAACATGAGAACAAGTTCAAATCCTTGTTTTATGTGTGTACTTGAGCAGGCAGTGGGATTAAGGAAGGAGTAGCCTGCACTAATGATGGGAATTCTGGCTCTTTTCATTGACTCAGATCATTTGGCTCAGCTGACTCATTCATCTCCCAAGTGGCTCCTTAACAGTTTTATTTTCTAAACCGGATAAAGTTTGCGATGTTACACCTCATTATTATTATTATTATTATTATTATTATTATTATTATTTGCATAGCTGTCATCTCTCAATGTTCACCTAAAAGAGCCGACTCAAAGGATCAACTCATTTCTGAGTGACACTTCGCTGGTTCTCCAAAATGTGAAGTTCTCTACAGTGAGTTATTAATATTTAAAAGGGTTAAACATCTTTATAATCTCCTGCTCAGATATCTCCAGGCAGTAAAGCGTCCATGGTAGACCTCTGTCCTGGTGACATTATCCTGGCTATAGATGGCATCTCTACCAGCAACATGATGCACTGTGAAGCTCAGAATCGTATGAAGCAGGCCACGCGACAGCTCAGCTTAACCATCCAGAGGTCAGAGATCATGATCCCAATGACTGCATTGTGTCACGGAAAGAAACAAATCAGTGGACTAACTATTTCTTTTTGTTACAGGCCTGAAACGAAACTGTGGTCACCTCAAGTAAGAGAAGATAGTAGAGCGCATCCATTTAAAATGAACCTGGAGGCAGAGAGACAGGTCACTGCAATGCTAATAACCAAACATCCTGTGTATGTATTAACATTACTCTCTGTGTATTATGCAACAATGATGAGGGTTTTTAATTTTCTATGGTAGGAGTACAGGCCAATCGGCACGGGCCATAACCGGCGGGCTGTGCCCTTTGTGGCGGCCAACATTGATGACAAGCGACAGGTGGTCAGTCCTACCTACAACTCTCCCATAGGTCTTTACTCTACAGGCAATATCCAGGACGCCTTTCATGGTCAGCTCAGGGGTCTAATACAGAGCAAGCCAGAGAGGTGAGTTCAGAACGACACTTTTCAGATCTGAATTAGTCACAAATGTTCTCTCCAGAACAATACTAGAAATACATTAAAATGTCAGGCAGGTGCTATTGGAAAGACAAAGCATCATGAGAGAAAAATGAAGTTACACAATGAAAAAAGAACCACATAATGATTGATTTAACAAAGTACATAATGACAGAAAGATCAAGCCACAGATAATAAATAAGACCAAATAAACATAATAATAAAAGGACCACACTGTATAATGACTGAGGCTATGCCTCCTTCACTGAGACTGACACCCACAGAGGCCACACCTCCATCACTGAGACTGACACAGACGCCACGCCTCCTTCACTGAGACTGACACAGACGCCACGCCTCCTTCACTGAGACTGACACAGACGCCACGCCTCCTTCACTGAGACTGACACCCACAGAGGCCACGCCTCCATCATTGAGACTGACAGACGCCACACCTCCTTCACTGAGACTGACAGATACAGAGGCCACGCCTCCTTCACTTAGACTGACACCCACAGAGGCCACGCCTCCATCATTCAGACTGACACAGACGCCACACCTCCTTCACTGAGACTGACACAGAGGCCATGCCTCCTTCACTGAGACTGACAGATACAGAGGCCATGCCTCCTTCACTGAGACTGACAGATACAGAGGCCACGCCTCCTTCACTGAGACCGACAGGCACAGAGGCCACGCCTCCATCACTGAGACCGACAGGCACAGAGGCCACGCCGCCATCACCGAGACCGACAGGCACAGAGGCCACGCCGCCATCACCGAGACCGACAGGCACAGAGGCCACACTGCCATCACCGAGACCGACAGGCACAGAGGCCACACCGCCATCACCGAGACCGACAGACACAGAGGCCACACCGCCATCATTAAGACTGACAGACACAGAGGTCACGCCTCCTTCACTAAGACCAACAGACACAGAGGCCATGCCTCCATCACTAAGACCGACAGACACAGAGGCCATGCCTCTGTCACAGACACAGAGGCCACAACTCCATTACCAAGACCGACAGGCGCAGAGGTCACACCTCCTTCACTAAGACCGACAGGCGCAGAGGTCACGCCTCCTTCACTAAGACCGACAGGCGCAGAGGTCACGCCTCCTTCACTAAGACCGACAGGCGCAGAGGTCACGCCTCCTTCCTAAGACCGACAGGCGCAGAGGTCACGCCTCCTTCCCTAAGACCGACAGGCGCAGAGGTCACGCCTCCTTCCCTAAGACCGACAGGCGCAGAGGTCACGCCTCCTTCCCTAAGACCGACAGGCACAGAGGTCACGCCTCCTTCCCTAAGACCGACAGGCGCAGAGGTCACGCCTCCTTCCCTAAGACCGACAGGCGCAGAGGTCACGCCTCCTTCCCTAAGACCGACAGGCGCAGAGGTCACGCCTCCTTCCCTAAGACCGACAGGCGCAGAGGTCACGCCTCCTTCCCTAAGACCGACAGGCGCAGAGGTCACGCCTCCTTCCCTAAGACCGACAGGCCAGGGCTCGAAATTAACTTTTTGTCTTTGTGTCCCCCAGTGGTCCCGAATTCTGTGTTGTATTGTCCCGAATGGAAGCAATAGTGTCCCCATTTTTTTCCTCTCTGAAATAACCAGTGGTTAATATTATCATATGAAGTTACTATTATATTTGTAACTATGCGATTTTGAACCCTTTATATCATTTTTACAATAAGTCACAAGACACAAGTGACACATGTCCAATACATCATCTACTTCAAAATTACAGTTATTGCATTTTCAGTTTATTAAACTTTGGCGATGTCACTGTATGAATAGATACCCGTTTATTTAAAGGGGCCAACTAGCTCATTCAGAAAATGTTTCAACTCCCTACATCTGCAGTACACTTTAGTTGAAAATAAGACCCCTTTTATGTTCATTTCATCTACTTATACCTTGAATATCTGTTGGCACTTATAAGGCCAACTTATCATTTTCACCATTACCGTTATCCATTTTTTCCGTTATTCATTTTATCCATTTTTTCCGTTATCCAGCCACATCATTCCTGTTGTATTTTATAACGTGTCTAACAGTGTTCATTAAGTTCATTCAGTTGCTAGCGTTGCCTGCAGACCAGGCGATGACACTTCGGATCCTGAAGGTCCCGGAGACGTTATGTCTGGGCTTTCAGTTTCTTCCCCGCGGTCGGTCCGCTTCAACCACTTCAGCATTTTTGTTCTGGCAAGAGTCGGCGCAGCGTGTGCGGTAGCAATTCCATTCCAAGTCCATATAATGCGGACACCGGCCGAAGATTCTAGAACAGAATGCGCTGCTCTGTAGCCTACGGATGCAGGTGCATCGAAAGTGTAGCTACTATGTATTTTTCGCTGTTAACGTTTTAAAATTAAAATTGACAAATTAGGTGAATGTCTACGTATGTGTTACGGCTTTGTAAATAATATTAATGTAGAACTTTTTTTCTAGATCTATTTTTTTCCATTGTCCCGGGATTGTCCCAGATATAATAATTTTGTGTCCCGATGACATTTTTTATGGTCCCCGGGACGTCGGGACACCGTTAGTTTCGAGCGCTGCGACAGGCGCAGAGGTCACGCCTCCTTCACTAAGACCGACAGGCGCAGAGGTCACGCCTCCTTCAGTGGGACATGACAGTGACTCATTTTGCTTGCCAGTGTGTGATGCAGGTCATTTTGGGGACACACAGTCCATCATGTGGTTCACATTAGAACCGCAGATATATGAGGTGCGTATGAGAATGAGAGCTTACAGAGCGGCACAGGAATGAATATCTTCTGAATGGATTATTTGGTGAGGATATGTCTGTTAGAGTCACATGAACTGTATCACAAAGGAATGCTCACACACACACACACACACACACACACACACAGTGACCCACAATTAAACACATGCACAGTTCAGCTCAACACAAAATAGATGAAGTCAAAATAAAGGACAAAACACGAAACAGAGGAACATTACAAAAAGAAGTATTATGATAATGATGTTGATGGTGTGTGTGTGTGTGTGTTTAGTCCCAAGACGCTCACATCTATAGAAGAATCAGATGTGTACCGCATGCTCCAGGAAGAGGGAGAGAAAGAGCCTCATGAACCCCGCCAATCAGGATCTTTCAAAGCCTTACAGGACTACATCAACAGTGAAGGTAACACACACCCACACAGTACAGCAGTATATCATCATCTCGATTGATGGAAATGTTTGACATTTATCTGATTGCCAGGAACACTTCCACTCATGACGAAGACGGTGCAAGCACCCACCACTAAGCCTCTCTCACCTGGAGGAAACCTGCACAAACTGCCCATGTGCGACAAGTGTGGTAACGGCATAGTGTGAGTGTGACGAAGGAAACCACAGCTTGTAAGATGATCCAAAAATCATGTTGTGTTTTAAAGTTGCCTAATAACTTAATGAATATAGATAAACAAAATGATACTGTATATGGTTTCTCTATGAAAAACACAATACAGTGTGCACGTTGTTAGAATGCAGGCACTTACAGATGTATGTGCAGAGGAGAAAAGATTGCAGAATGTCAACAAAGCCAAGCCAAGGGACTGGAATCGGTGTTTGTAAACTAGTGAGAGTCGGGCAATCAGTGAACAACGTAACGTAGGAAAGACAAAGAGCGAAAATGTGGAGGAAATAGCAAAGGGTCAGAAATTTAAGAGGCAGTCAGAAAAGATACAAGGCTTGGTATAAACTGAACTAGCAGGACAATACTTCACAATGGTTTGTTTGTTAAGGGAGCTGAAATAGAGGAACAGGTGATTAGGGAAATGAGAGCCAGCTGAGATTCAGTAGGCTGGAGACAGAGGGTGCGGTGTGTTTTGGGAGCTGTAGTCCAGAGTGTCCATGTTTGTAGTTTGCTCTTTCTCAGTGGGCTTACTGACAGAACCCCACCCCCACCCCCGAGGAGCTACTTCCGGGAGCTACATTCCTTCTGGGACAACCCCTACCTCTGGGTGCTGGTTTATTAAGATACTGGGTATGGAATTGGGCGACAGTCGAAGGCAGGGGCCTCGACGACCTGATCCCCGAACACAGCGGCTAGCTGTTGGGACATGGAATGTCACTTCGCTGGGGGGGGAAAGAGCCTGAGCTTGTGCGGGAGGTTGAGAGGTACCGGCTAGAGATAGTCGGGCTCACCTCCATGCACAGCTTGGGCTCCGGAACCCAGCTCCTCGAGAGGGGCTGGACTCTCCACTTCTCTGGAGTCGCCCATGGTGAGCGGCGGTGGGCTGGTGTGGGCTTACTTATAGTTCCCCAGCTCAGCCGCCATGTGTTGGAGTTTACCCCAGTGAACGAGAGGGTCGCCTCTCTGCGCCTTCGGATCGGGGAGAGGGCTCTTGCTGTTGTTTGTGCCTACAGGCCGAATAGCAGTATAGAGTATCCGGCCTTCTTGGAGTCCCTGGGAGAGGTACTGAGAGGTGCTCAGACTGGGGACTCCATTGTTCTACTGGGGGACTTCAACGCTCACATGGGCGACGACAGGGACACCTGGAGGGGCGTGATTGGGAGGAACGGCCTCCCCGATCTGAACCTGAGTGGTGTTTTGTTATTGGACTTCTGTGCTAGTCACAGTTTGTCCATAACGAACACCGTGTTTGAGCATAGGGGTGTCCATAAGTGCATGTGGCACCAGGACACCTTAGGTCGGAGGTCGATGATCGACTTTGTCGTTTCATCTGATCTCCGGCCCTATGTCTTGGACACTCGGGTGAAGAGAGGGGCTGAGCTGTCAACTGATCACCACCTGGTGGTGAGTTGGATCCGCTGGCAGAGAGGGAAGCCAGACAGACCTGGCAGGCCCAAACGTATGGTGAGGGTCTGCTGGGAACGTCTGGCCAAGCACTCTGTCGGGGAGGTCTTTAACTCCCACCTCCGGGAGAGCTTCTCCCAGCTTCCAAGGGAGGCAGGGGACATTGAGTCTGAGTGGACCATGTTCTCTACCTCCATTGTAGATGCAGCTGTTTGGAGCTGTGGCCACAAGGTCTCCGGTGCCTGTCGTGGCGGCAATCCCCGAACCCAGTGGTGGACACCGGAAGTAAGGGATGCCGTCAAGCTGAAGAAGGAGTCTTATTGGGCCATGTTGGCCTCCGGGACTCCTGAGGCAGCTGACGAGTATCGGCAGGCCAGGCGTGCTGCAGCTCGGGCAGTTGCGGAGGCAAAAACTTGGAACTGGGAGGAGTTCGGTGAGGCCATGGAGGAGGACTATCGGTCGGCCTTGAAGAAATTCTGGCAAACCATCCCGCGCCTCAGGAGGGGGAAGCAGTACTCTGCCAATACTGTTTACAGTGTGGGTGGGGAGCTGTTGACCTCGACTGGGGACATTGTCGGGCGGTGGAAGGAATACTTCGAGGATCTCCTCAATCCCACAGTCACGTCTTCCATTGAGGAAGCAGAGGCTGATGACTCAGAGGTGGACTTGTCCATTACCCAAGCCAAAATCACTGAGGTGGTTTGCAAGCTCCTCGGTGGCAAGGCACCGGGGGTGGATGAGATCCGCCTTGAGTATCTCAAGTCTCTGGATGTTGTGGGGCTGTCTTGGCTGACACGCCTCTGCAACATCATGTGGCGGTCGGGGACAGTGCCTCTGGAGTGGCAGACTGGGGTGGTGGTGCCTTTTTTTAAGACAGGGGACCAGAGAGTGTGCTCCAATTATAGGGGAATCACACTTCTCAGCCTCCCCGGGAAAGTTTATTCCAGGGTACTGGAGAGGAGAATTCGGCCGATAGTCGAACCTCGGATCAAGGAGGAACAATGCGGTTTTCGTCCTGGTTGCGGAACACTGGACCAGCTCTATACCCTTCACAGGGTGCTCGAGGGTTTGTGGGAGTTTGCTCAACCAGTCCACATGTGCTTTGTGGATCTGGAGAAGGCATTCAACCATGTCCCTCGTGGTATTCTGTGGGGGGTGCTTCGGGAGTATGGGGTTCGGGGCTCTTTGCTAAGAGCTGTCCGGTCCCTGTACGAACGGAGCAGGAGTCTAGTTCGCATTGCCGGCAGTAAGTCAGACCTGTTCCCAGTGCATGTTGGACTCCGGCAGGGCTGCCCTTTGTCACCGGTTCTGTTCATAATTTTTATGGACAGAATTTCTGTGGTTCTGTTTGGGAATCACAGGATTTGATCTCTGCTTTTTGCAGATGATGTTGTCCTGTTGGCTTCTTCAAACCAGGACCTTCAGCATGCACTGGGGCGGTTTGCAGTCGAGTGTGAAGCGGCTGGGATGAGAATCAGCACCTCCAAGTCCGAGGCCATGGTTCTCGACCGGAAAAGGGTGGCTTGCCCTCTCCAGGTTGGTGGAGAAGTCCTGCCTCAAGTGGAGGAGTTTAAGTATCTCGGGATCTTGCTCACAAGTGAGGGAAGGATAGAGCGTGAGATCAACAGGCGGATCAGTGCAGCCTCCGCAGTGATGCGGTCGCTTTACTGGTCTGTCGTGGTGAAGAAGGAGCTGAGCCAAAAGGCGAAGCTCTCAATTTACCGGTCGATCTACGTTCCGACTCTCACCTATGGTCATGAGCTTTGCATAATGACCGAAAGAACAAGATCGCGGATGCAAGCAGCCGAAATGAGTTTCCGTCGCAGGGTGGCTGGGCGGTCCCTTAGAGATAGGGTGAGAAGCACAGTCACTCGGGAGGAGCTCGGAGTAGAGCCGCTGCTCCTCCACATCGAGAGGAATCAGCTGAGGTGGTATGGGCATCTCTTTCGGATGCCTCCTGGACGCCTCCCTGGGGAGGTGTTCCAGGCATGTCCCCCCGGGAGGAGGCCCCGGGGAAGACCCAGGACATGCTGGAGGGACTATGTCTCTCGGCTGGCCTGGGAACGCCTCGGTGTTCTTCCCGAGGAGCTGGCCGAGGTGTCTGGGGAACGAGAAGTTTGGGCTTCCATGCTCAGACTGCTGCCTCCACGACCCGGCCCTGGATAAGCAGATGAAGACGAGACTAGATGAGATGGGTATGGAATTCCTGCTTAAGAAGTGGGTCGAGGATGTCCCTGGACTTGACCCAACCATGTTCCTCTGGCCCATATCCTTCCCAATCTACCAGGTACTCGACTTGGCCTCCTCTTCGTCTCGAGTCGAGGATCTTGTTGACCTGGTAGATGGGCTCTCCCTCTAGATTGAGTGCAGAGTGTTCCTGGGTAGGTGTGTTGCTGGCAAGGGGCCCCGGGATAGCAGGTTTTAGGTGTGAGACATGAAATGTAGGTGATACTCGGCTGTGAGGGGGGAATTCAAGACTGTATCATACTTCATTGACGCAGTGCAAAACTTTAAATGGCCCAATGTAGCATGGCTGGATTTTTCTATAGGTGTTGATTTCTCCCAAATTCTTAGTGGCCACCCATACTCTGTCACCAGGGAGGAAGTTAGGAGTGTCTCCTCTATGCTTATCTGCATATTCTTTGTACTTGGCGCAGACTAATTCTAGCCACTGATGGACCTCCTCCCAGATGGTTTGACTGCATCTGAACCAGTCAGTCATCGATGGCTTGTACCTGGCTGGGTGCGTCGTCCCAGGGAAACAAGGGTGGTTGGTAGCCGAGTATGCACTGACACTGTGTCAGTTGTGTGGCAGTGTTTAAGCGAGTTTTGTGCATACTCAGCCCAAGGAAGAAAGTGCGCCCAGTCCCCCTGGTTGCACATGCAATAGATTCTTAAAAACACCTGATCTCCTGGTTTGCTCTCTCTACTTGGCCGTTAGACTGGGGGTGATAGCTGAATGTGAGGCTTACTCCCAACCTCTCCGTGAAGCTTGTCCAAAAACTTGAAATGAATTGGGGTCTCTGATCACTAACTATATCTTCGGGGATACCATAGTACCTGAAGACTTGCTGAAACAACAGTTCTGCCGTCTGAGAGTCTGTGGGGATGCCTGGCAACAGAATGAGTTTCAGTGCTTTAGAAAATTGATTGATGGTTACCATTATCATGGTGTTGCCTTGAGAGAGAGGGAGATCTGTGATAAAGTAAATTGCTAGGTGTGACCAAGGTCTTTGGGGAATTGGTAGAGGGCATAGTTTGCCGGCAGGGGTGGGGGGGTGTTCTTGGAACCTTTGCTTGAGCGCATTCGGAGCAAGAGGCAATGAACTGGTTGATTTCTGAAAGCATATTCTCCTACCAGTACCTGTTCCTTAACATTTGGTGCATGCATTGGCTACTCTGATGCCCAGTGGTGGGAGATGTGTGCACCCAGGTGATGAGTCTGCTGCGAAGATGGTTGGGTACATAGAGAAGGCCAGATGGGAGATGAATGGGCAGAGTTTGAGGCTGTGACTTGCTTATTTCCTTGTCCAGTTCCCAGGTGATGGACTGTACGAAACACTGTGGTGGGATGAGAAACTGAGTCATGGTGGGATGGACCTAATGCCCTGAATAAAGCATCTGCCTTGGTATTCTTGGAACCCAGATGGAATGAAATTATGAAGTTAAATCGGGTGATGAATAATGCCCACGTGGCCTGACGTGGATTCAATCTTCTGGCTTTCCTAAGATATTCTAAGTTCTTCTGATCTGTGAGGATTACAAAGGGGTGAGTGGCTCCCTCTAACCAATGCCGCCACTCTTCAAGGGCTAGTTTAATAGCAAGAAGTTCTCTGTTCCCCACATCATAATTCCTTTCTGCTGAAGTTAGTTTCTTAGAAAAGAAGGCTACTGGGTGTAGCTTCTGTTTTTCCCCGAAATATTGGGACAGAATGGCCCCTACTCCAGTGTCAGACACATCTACTTCTACAATGAACGTCTTTGTAGGGTCAGGGTGCTGGAGTATGGGCACAGAAGTGAAGGCCAGCTTAAGCCAATTAATGGCTTCCTCAGCCGCTGGGTTCCACTGCAGGCGTTTGGGACCCTTCTTCAGCAAGGTGGTTAGAGGGGCTGCCAGAGTGCTGAAACTTCGAATGAACAAGCAGTAAAAGTTTGCAAAGCCCAAGAATCATTGAAGATCCTTTATAGATTTGGGTGTTGGCCAGGACGTTACAGCTGAGACTTTAGACGAGTCCATGCATACTCCTTCAGTGCTGATAATATAGCCAAGGAAGGAGATCCTACTCTGATGAAACTCACATTTCTCAGCCTCATGTAGAGGTTGTTCTCTAGTAGTCACTTGAGAACTGCTCTGACATGTTCCTGGTGACTCTGGACATCTGAGGAGTATATCAGGATATCATCAATATAAGCGATGACATTTGCCCAGCATGTCCTGTAGCACGTCATTAATGAAGTATTGGAACACACTGGGTGCCGAAGAAAAGCCATAAGGCATGACCCGGTATTCAAAGTGTCCAGTGGTAATACTGAAAGCTGTTTTCCATTCATCGCCCTTCTTTATCCTGATCAGATTGTAAGCACTGCGCAGATCAATCTTGGAAAAGATCCTTGCGGATCGGAGTTGTTCCAGAGCTGCTAGGACCAAGGGGAGAGGATAAGGATACTTGACGGTGACCTGGTTTAAACCTCTAATCAATGTAGGGCCTTAGTCTGCCCCCTCATTTCTCCACAAAAAAGAAACCAGCAGATGCGGGAGACTTGGAAGGGTGGATGTATCCCTGTTTGAGGCCCTCCTGAATATACTCCTCCATGGCAGCATGTTCCTTTTGGGATAGGGGATAAATATGATCACGTGGAGGAGACATACCTGGCAGTAAGTCAATAGCACAGTCGTATGGCCTGTGTGGTGGTAGCCCACAGGCCTTCCCCTTACTGAAGACTTCTGAAAGGTCCCAATAGCAATCAGGAACGTTGTCCATGGAGTCAGGTTGAGGACTTTCCACAGAGGTGGAAGATACTTTGACCTGGGGACGAGAAAGACAGCTCTGGAAACATGTGGGTGACCATTGAAGGATTTCTTTACTTTGCCATGAAATAAGAGGGTCATGAAGTTGTAGCCAGGGATATCAGAAATCAGAAACACTTTTATTGCCAGGTGTGTGGACACACGAGGAATTTGACTCCGGTTCACTTAGCTCTCCTAGTACAAAAACAGATAAAGCGTATACACAAAACAAACAAACAAGCAAACAACAACAACAAAAATAGGTGCATAGTGCAAAGTAATCCAGGTAAGTCAAGTATGGAATAGTTAAATAAATATAAAGTATACAGTGTGCACAGAATGACTGTATAAGTGTTCAGATATTTTACAAGTGATATTACTGATATATGAATCTGGATTTTAGCTGTTCATCACAGAAAAGATTTCCCTTTTGGTGCGATATGGTGCATAGTGCAAAGATGAATAGTAAATTTAAATAAGTAAAAAAAAATTTATATAAAACAGTGAGCACAGAATGACAGTATGAGTGTGCAGATATTTTGCAAGTGATATTACTGATATATGAATGTGGATTTTAGCTGTTCATCACAGAGACAGCCTGAGGGAAGAAACTATTCTTGTGTCTGGTTGTTTTAGCATACAGTGATCTATATCGCCTCCCTGAGGGGAGAAGATTAAACAGATTGTGACCAGGGTGTGATGGGTCCGCAGAGATGTTACCTGCCCGTTTCCTGACTCTGGACAAATATAAGTCTTGGATGGAGGGCAGGTTGACACCAATAATTTTCTCTGCAGTCCTTATTGTCCGTTGCAGTCTGTTCTTCTCCTGTTTGGTGACCGATCCAAACCAAACAGTGATGGAAGAGCAAAGAACAGACTGAATGATGGCAGAGTAGAATTGTGTCAGCAGCTCCTTAGGCAGGTTGAGCTTCCTGAGCTGGCGCAGAAAGTACAACCTCTGCTGGGCCTTTTTAATGATAGTGATTGTGTTTGTCTCCCACTTCAAGTCCTGAGAGATTGTGGAACCCAAAAACCTGAAGCTTTCAACGGCAGTCACAGTGTTGTTGGTGATGGTGATGGGCAGCAGAGTGGGGGGGGGTTCCTCCTAAAGTCCACTGTCATCTCCAAAGTTGAGCATGTTCAGCTCCAGATTATTCTGACCACACCACCAGACCAGCCATTCAACCTCCCGTCTGTATGCAGACTCGTCACCGTCCCGGATGAGGCCGATGACTGTTGTATCATCTGCAAATTTCAGGAGTTTAACAGACGGGTCTCTTGAGGTGCAGTCGTTGGTATAAAGGGAGAAGAGCAGTGGGGAGAGCACACACCCTTGGGGGGGGGGCGCCAGTGCTGACAGTCCGAGTGCTGGATATGATGCTCACCTGCTGCTTCCTGTCAGTCAGGAAGTTTGTAATCCACTGACAGGTGGAGGAGGGCACAGTGAGCTGGGTGAGCTTGGTGTGGAGGATGTCTGGAACAATGGTGTTGAATGCCGAACTGAAGTCCACGAACAGAATCCTAGCATACGTCCCTGCAGAGTCAAGGTGTTGCAGGATGTAGTGCAATCCCATATTGATTGCATCATCCGCTGACCTGTTTGCCCGGTAGGCAAACTGCAGGGGGTCCAGCAGGGGGTCTGTGATGTCCTTCAGGTGTGACAACACCAGTCTCTCGAAGGACTTCATGACTACAGATGTGAGAGCTACAGGCCTGTAGTCATTCAGTCCTGTGATGGTGGTTTTCTTGGGAACCAGGATTATTGTGGAGCGTTTGAAGCATGAGGGGACTTCACACAGCTCCAGGGATCTATTGAAGATCTGGGTGAAGATGGGAGCCAGCTGATCAGCACAGACCTTCAGACAGGAGGGTGACACACCATCTGGGCCAGGTGCCTTCCTGATCGGTCTGCAAAAAAGCTGACAAACATCCTCTTCACAGACCTTGAGTGCTGGTGTGGGGTCAGAGGCGAGAGGAGGCAGAATAGCAGGGGGTGTGAATGGGTCTTTAATGTCTGAGGGGGGGAGAGGTGTGAATTTGTCGAATCTGGAGTAGAACACATTCAACTCGTCAGCCAGTTGATGGTTCATTGCAGTGTAGGGGGATGGTCTCCTGTAGTTAGTGATATTCTTCAGGCCTGTCCACACTGATGCCGAATCGTTGGCTGAAAGGCTGTTTTTGATCCTTTCAGCATAGCTCCTCTTAGTTGATTTCACCTCTTTCGTCAGTGTGTTTCTGGCCTGTTTGTACAGGACTCTGTCCCCACTTCTTTAGGCCCCCTCCTTGGCCTGTCGAAGCTGTCTAAGTTTTGCGGTGAACCAGGGTTTGTTATTGTATGTGCAGAAGGTCTTGGTGGGCACACACATATCCTCACAAAAACTGATGTAAGATGTCACAGTATCAGTCAGTTCATGAAGGTCTGAAGCTGCAGCCTCAAAAACAGTCCAATCAGTGCAGTCAAAGCAGACTTGTAGTTCCACTTTGGCCTCATCAGACCATCTCCTCACCGTCTTAACTACAGGCTTAGCAGATTTCAGCTTCTGCCTGTAGGACGGGATAAGATGAACCATACAGTGATCAGATAGTCCCAAGGCTGCAAGGGGGACAGAGTGGTATGAGTCCTTTAAAACAGTGTAACAATGGTCCAGAGTGTTAGAGTCCCTGGTGGGACAATGTGCTGTTTATATTTTGGCAGTTCATGGCTGAGGTTTGCTCTGTTAAAGTCCGCCAAAACAATGAGCAAAGAGTCCGGGTGGTTTTTCTCCACGTTGTTTATCTGGTCAGCCAGGTGTTGTAATGCCTCATTAACACACGCCTGAGGGGGGATGTAAACTCCAACCAGAATAAACGAGGAAAACTCTCGCGGAGCATAAAATGGTTTGCAATTTATGAATAATGACTCCAGATGAGGACTGCATGATTTATTTAGAACTGTGACATCAGTACACCAACCTTTGTTAATATAAAAGCAGACTCCGCCTCCCCTCATTTTCCCCGTGAGCTCCGTTTCGCAGTCCACTCGGTGCAGGTGAAATCCAGGAAGGTGGAGAGAAGAGTCCGGGATGTGCTCACTGAGCCAGGTTTCGGTGAAGCACAAGGCAGCAGATCTGTTAAAATCTGTGTTGATTGTGTTGAGGAGCAGCAGTTCGTCCATCTTATTGGCCAGAGAGCGGACGTTAGCCAGGTGAATAAACGGAAGCGCAGTGCGAAACCCCAGCTGCCTCAGTCTGACGAGCGTGCCGGCTCGCTTCCCCCGGTGTCTCCGGCGTCCCCGGCGTAATCCATAGAGAGCTGCTGCTCCCCCGACAAGTAACTCTGAAGAACTTTCCGGATTGATGAAAGCCGATGAAAAAACTTTACTGGTGGTTAAGCCAACGTTTATGAGTTCTTCTCTAGAGTATGTGACAAGCGAAGAAACACAAGAAACACAACAAAAACGTAGAAAGTACGAGAGAGCGAAGTACCAAAGCAACCGTCCGCAGCGCCATCTTGGTTTTATTTCCAAGAATAATGTCATGATTATTCTTGGAAATAATTAATAATAATAATGACATTATTCTTGGAAATAATGTCATTATTATTATTAATTATTTCCAAGAATAATATCATGATCAACGGTTGTCGTTACATACAATGAGATGAATTCCTTGTACAATGCTCCTACTTGAATCTGTACTGGTTGGGTCCGTGAAGTGACCAGCCTGTCGCCTATGGGTCCTCCATCGATGGCCCTAATGCTGAGTGCACTGTGCAGAGGGGTGGTAGGCATGTTGAGCTTCGGCATGATGGTATTACTGATAAACTTCCCCTCTGCCCCTGAATCAACAAAAGCAGATAGGACATAAGTGGAGGACGCCACCTTTAGTAAAACTGATATCTTGAAGGATTTTGAGTTGAACTCTCTCACTAGACTCGTAGATCTTACTGGTTTCTCTGCTGGGGTTTCACGAGCTGGTCGGATCGGACAGTGCTGGATGTTATGTTCGGGGCTCCTGCAGTAGAAGTATAACCCCTCCTTGTGTCGTCTAGTGCACTCAGCACGGGTTAACCTAGTGTGTGAGACCTCCATGGGTGAGCTGTCCTCTGACCGCTGAACAGGTCTGGTACAATCGTGGATAGACGGTCGGTGCTTTAACAGTTGGTCGAGACAAATAACTAGGTCTATGAGGGAGTCTAGAGTGAGGTTCTCATCTCTACAGGCCAGTTTGCTGATGATTTCAGGACGTAAACCTTGGCAAAAGACTGCATTCAGAGCTGGGTTGTTCCATTCACTAGCGGCTGCTAGCGTCCTGAAGTCCAGGGCATATTCAGCAACACTTCAAGAACCTTGAGAGCTGGCAAGTAGGCTCTCTTCAACCTCTATTCCCTCTGGTTCATGGTCAAACACTCTCTTGAATAGAGAGGAACTGATCGTATGACTTAGTTTGCTCACCACCCTTGTTCCAAATGGCAGTAGCCCAGCGGAGTGCTTTGCCAGTGAGAAAACAAACTTAGCAATTTTATGCTCATCAGATAAGTTGGCATGGTGGCAAAATACATAGAACATCGCAGCACAAAACCTTTACATGTGATAGCGTCTCCGGCAAACTTCTCCGGACTGGGAAGTTGCAACGCCGGGCTAGGAGGAGACTCGGGGCATGCTAGGAGGGCCTGCAACATCACAGTTGCAAGCTGTGTCATCCGAGTGTTGAGATCGGAGAGCATCTGTTGATGTTCTCCCAGCAAACACCCCTGCGCGTTAAGAGCAGTCTGTTTAGTGTCCTCCGCTACATCCATGTTGGCGAAGTATCCTGTTTGAATGCAAGCACTTGCAAATGTATGCGCGGAGGAGAATAGATTGCAGAATGTCAACAAAGCCAAGCTAAGGGACTGGAATTGGTGTCAGTAAACTAGTGAGGGTTGGGCAATCGGCGAACAACGTAACATAGGAAAGACAAAGAGCGAAAACGTGGAGGAAATAGCAAAGGGTCAGAAATATAAGAGGTAGTCAGAAAAGATACAAGCCTTGGTATGAACTGAACTAGCAGGATGATACTTCACAATGGTGTGTTTGTTAAGGGAGCTTAAATAGAGGAACAGGTAATTAGGGAAATGAGAGCCAGCTGAGATTCAGTAGGCTGGAGACAGAGGGTGCTGTGTGTTTTGGGAGCTGTAGTCCAGAGTGTTCATGTTTGTAGTTCATTCTTTCTCAGCGGGTTTACTGACATACGTCTATTTTATAATCTATACTCAAATCCATACACATTTTTCAAAAAGTCAGAAATTTAATTGTCAGTGGATCCTGCAACAGTAGTATCGATAGTGTACTACATTAAGTGGCATCCAAAGGAAGTTGTTAAAGATTATAAAGGTTATTACAAAGTTGACATAAAGGTGAAGTGTAACATGCTGGAGAATGAGGAAGGATGCAAGTGCATATAGTCAGTGTTGGTTTTATTTGGGTAAATCCAAAAATGATAGTGAGTATCCATATCCACATACATCAAATGAGGAATCAACAACATTTATATATGGAAATGAGTCAGAAAACTGGAATAAACGTGGAACACAAAATAAGATTCAGAACTGAATGATACAACTGACAAGACTTCGCAAGGGTACTAAGCAGAGGTGGGGACTTGAGACTTGGGGACTTGGACTCGAGTCGACTCGAGTCACTGTTTTCATTACTTGTGACTTGACTTGACAAAACATGAAAATACTTGAGACTTGACTCGGACTTGGACGTTTAAGACTCAGGACTTGACTTGACACATGATGACTTGAGTGACTTGAGTGTTATTTCCATCGTGTTTTTATTGTGAAAATAAAATGTAATATGCACATACTTCAGTAATTTTGATTGCACTGCCGTTGCGTTGTCACCGCCCTGTCCATCAGGCACGCTCTTTGCGTGGGCTATATACTGGCACGCCCCATGCCACGATGTGTTCACAGATTTCACATCATATCATCATGTCAGCCATCCCAAGAGTAATCACTTTCGGCTTCAAGGGCTACTGCCTAGAAGGTAAACGACGAACGGCGCAGTGCAAGATTTGCAACGTGACGATTTCTGACAGCCAGACCACGACCTCCAATTTCGTCCGGCATTTGAAGATCCATTCTGCCCAGTAAGTTTATTAATGTGTTGTTATTTGGTGATAGCAGCTAAACTCCTCGTTAGCCAATGTTAGCCACGAGAGTGAGCGGTAGGAGGATTTTAGCCGTTGCAGATGTAGCTAGGGATTCAGTTTATTATTGTGAAATTCTTATGTGAATGCTGGTAAGCAATGTAGTTACGTCAAGTTTAATGATATTGTATATCAGTAGTAGTAAGTTGATTGTGCACTTTGCAGTCGTGATGCTGAATAACATAAGCAGCTTCCTACCCTGTTGTTCTGTTTCAGGGTTAAGCTAATGGTCAGCTTGTGAACATGTACACGTTCATGAGCAGTACAAATTCGTGTAAGTGTGTTCGTGTACATTAGCCAGACTGTCCATAGGGCATAGAGGCTGGGGAGTTTATCATAGCCGTTTGAAATAGCAGTGCAGCAACCTGCACATTTTTTTCGTCACACTACCCGATCAAAAAAGAAAAGAAAACTCCGTCCCACTGCCTATCATGCACTATTGAAAAAAGCGCCACAATTTGGATTCACCGGCATGCCACTCGCTGTTTGAATACAGGCTAGCAGCAATACTAAACTCTGCAAAATAGGCTGACTGTGCGCGGGAGTCTTGGTTCCTGCTGTAACACAGTGTTACGAAAATAAATTGTGCAGTTATCCAAACCATGAATTTACATTTAGTATATCAGGCTACCAGGCCGCCAAAACAATGGTTTGAATGACTACAATTTAGAGAGCACAACTCTGTAACCGAACAGGTGCATTGGATATTTCCCAGTGAGGTAATTTAAACCCTTTGGTGACTGACCCCTTGAAAATGGTTCCTCCAGGAACGATGACGTTTCAGTTGTCAAGACAACGGAAAAACTAAAATACAAAAACAGAAAGATACGTCACAATGCTCTTGTGCACAAAACAAAATGCTCTTGTATTTGTATTTGTATTTTAGTTTTTCCGTTGTCTTGACAACTGAAACGTCATGGTTCCTGGAGGAACCATTTTCAAGGGGTCAGTCACCAAAGGGTTATAAAGTCTCTGGGTAATTGTTCAAGGAAAGATGAATCCCACGCACTGTCCTTTCCATATTGTTCCCGAAACGTTGCACTTGTGGTAAGGAGGACAGTGCATTAGCCACGACCGAAACATTGTGAGCAAAGTTCCTGTGGAAAGGAATGCGCGGGATGCATATTTCATTTAACATTTATTTTCGTAACAATCTATTATAGCGGGAACCAAGACTCCCGCGCCAAAGTCGTATGTCCACGCTCCGCACAGGCTGAGGCAGCCTCGGAGAGAGAGAGAGCGAGAGAGCACTTTTGCACACACCTCTGTAGCTTGTCATATGGGGTAAGATGATGTCACTTTTGCACGGGCGAACAGGTCTTCTTTTTGAGACCTAAATTATGTCTGACACATTTCTCTATCCTTTGGGGTTTTTTTTTTACTGGCGCAAACATACATCGAAGTCACTTCAGGTTTCTCCACGTGTATCTTATTAATAATAATCATCTCATCTGACGTGATTAGAGATTGGAGGAGCTCATGCCCCTGTTAACCCAAGGTGTCGTCCTACCCTCTTTTAAAGGGGTACCAAATATAATATATACAGTTGCTGATGTGACAAAGTAACGTATTCTTAAGTATTCTATCAAATTTATATACTAGAAAACAACGAAATATCTTGGTAATTGTAAATATAATACTTTATACGCTAAACCGCACAAGAGTCGCCATTTTTAAAAGACCGTGACGTCAGCGCTACCCACTGCACTAGCAGAACTCTCCGAAATAGAGGAGATAAGCGTGTAATCATGGCGTCGGGCGCATCAAGTGAAAGCGACAGCTCTGTCGAATCATACGAAGAGATCCCGCAAGACACACTGCAAGCAGGCTATGGCTTAGAAGGGTACCAGTTTGAACCTAGAAGTACTATGTAGTGGAAGTTCATTATGTCTAACTATTAAAGCTATTTTAAGTTCGTTTCTTAAGACAAGGATTTTTTAAGATGTTACCTTGTTGACAGTTTCGGTGAGAATCTTCCGCCTTCTTCAAAACAGTCACCAGATGTCGAGTGGTGACGTGCCTTATCAGCTGATGTTACGCTACGGAGGCGTGAACGTCCCGCCCAATTTGACAGGTAGTTCACGCCTCCTGCTGTCAGGTCGCTCCCCCAGGACACATCTGGTGACTGTTTTGAAGAAGGCGGAAGATTCTCGCCGAAACTGTCAACAAGGTAACATCTTAAAAAATCCTTGTCTTAAGAAACGAACTTAAAATAGCTAGGAGAGGTACTCTCGACTCCGGTGATGAAATAAGAGAAGAAAGCTTGGATGACGGCGAGGATGAGACTGATGCTGACCATGGGCATGGCGAGCATGGGGCAGAGCGTCTGCGTGCAGGTGACACGGCGTGGTGCTCGTGCGGAAAATGTAACGTGGAGTTGCTCACGAGTCCAGCAGAATTTATTTGCTGCAATGAGATAGGCGCCACCCGTGGACTTGCGAAATTGTCGCAAGAGGCAGAAACAGGTATTTCACACGTGCTATTCCCAACCTCAATGAGCCAACACAACTGGGCACATACATACGTCATGAGTGTTACGCAGAGAAAATGAACGTGCATTCTGATTGGATAAAATTAATATCATGGCGGGCTGTTCAAACTGCGGAAATAGTTTGCTCGAGCTACTTTCAAAACACTATAACTTTCCAACCTTAGAACAAAAAACTTTTGTAAATCTTGAATAAGGTTCGTTAATGTGTGTTTTATTGTTATATTTACTCTATATATTGCCCTCTGTTCCCCTTTAACTACGCGCATAAGAGTGCCAATTCTCTGTTTATTTTTCTTTATGGCTGATGACAATGTGAGAAACTTAGTTGGCTTTCAATCTTGCAATCAATTTTGCCATCAATAAATAACTTTGTGACATTATTACTGTTTTGTTTTATGTATTTTACAGAACATGAGTATTTAAAATGCAAATATTTAACAGGTTGGGCACATGTGCCAGGGATGTTTACTGACATTTACTTATGTATTGCCTTTTCAATGTATTAAATTCATATTCTACTGCTAAAATTACGCCAATACGCCTAAGGTGACTTGACTTGGACTTGACTTGACTTATTATAGGACTTGACTTGACTTGACTTGACTTGACTTGACATAGCCTGTGACTTGACTTGACTTGCCCAAGACAAAAAAGACTTGGGACTTACTTGGGACTTGAAGGTTAAGACGATACAGCATGGTATACAGTTGTGCTTGAAAGTTTGTAAACCCTTTAGAATTTTCTATATTTCTGCATAAATATGATCTAAAACATCATCAGATTTTCACACAAGTCCTAAAAGTAAATCAAGAGAACCCAGTTAAATGAATGAGACAAAAATATTATACTTGGTCATTTATTTATTGAGGAAAATGATCCAATATTACATATCTGTGAGTGGCAAAAGTATGTGAACCTTTGCTTTCAGTATCTGGTGTGACCCCCTTGTGCAGCAATAACTGCAACTAAACGTTTCCTGTAACTGTTGATCAGTCCTGCACACCGGCTTGGAGGAATTTTAGCCCATTCCTCCGTACAGAACAGCTTCAACTCTAGGATGTTGGTGGGTTTCCTCACATGAACTGCTTGCTTCAGGTCCTTCCACAACATTTCAATTGGATTAAGGTCAGGACTTTGACTTGGCCATTCCAAAACATTAACTTTATTCTTCTTTAACCATTCTTTGGTAGAACGACTTGTGTGCTTAGGGTCGTTGTCTTGCTGCATGACCCACCTTCTCTTGAGATTCAGTTCATGGACAGATGTCCTGACATTTTCCTTTAGAATTTGCTGGTATAATTCACAATTCATTGTTCCATCAATGATGGCAAGCCGTCCTGGCCCAGATGCAGCAAAACAGGCCCAAACCATGATACTACCACCACCATGTTTCACAGACGGGATAAGGTTCTTATGCTGGAATGCAGTGTTTTCCTTTCTCCAAACATAACGCTTCTCATTTAAAACAAAAAGTTCTATTTTGGTCTCATCCATCCAAAATTTTTTTTCCAATAGCCTTTTGGCTTGTCCACGTTATCTTTAGCAAACTGCAGATGAGCAGCAATGTTCTTTTTGGAGAGCAGTGGCTTTCTCCTTGCAACCCTGCCATGCACACCATAGTTGTTCAGTGTTCTCCTGATGCTAGACTCATGAATATTAACATTAGCCAATGTGAGAGAGGCCTTCAGTTGCTCAGAAGTTACCCTGGGGCCCTTTGTGACCTCGCCGACTATTACATGCCTTGCTCTTGGCGTTATCTTTGTTGGTCGACCACTCCTGGGGAGGGTAACAATGGTCTTGAATTTCCTCCATTTGTACACAATCTGTCTGACTGTGGATTGGTGGAGTTCAAACTCTTTAGAGATGGTTTTGTAACCTTTTCCAGCCTGATGAGCATCAACAACGCTTTTTCTGAGGTCCTCAGAAATCTCCTTTGTTCATGCCATGATACACTTCCACAAACATGTGTTGTGAAGATCAGACTTTGATAGATCCCTGTTCTTTAAATAAAACAGGGTGCCCACTCACACCTGATTGTCATCCCATTGATTGAAAACACCTGACTCTAATTTCACCTTCAAATTAACTGCTAATCCTAGAGGTTCACATACTTTTGCCACTCACAGATATGTAATATTGGATCATTTTCCTCAGTAAATAAATGACCAAGTATAATATTTTAGTCTCATTTGTTTAACTGGGTTCTCTTTATCTACTTTTAGGACTTGTGTGAAAATCTGATGTTGTTTTAGGTCATATTTATGCAGAAATATAGAAAATTCTAAAGGGTTCACAAACTTTCAAGCACCACTGTAAATGGATAACACTAATTAAGATCACAGAACAGGTGAACACATTAGGGCAAAGAATTCATGACAGGAGGGTGAAAACACGACTACAACCAAAACAAAGGTTGTGTTGTTCATATCTTAACGCCATTTTGTTTATAATATCTGTCTGTCTGTTGTCATCGTCATAGTTGAGGGCCTGTGATCCAGGAAGCCATCAACTAGCTTCCATGAATTCTCTTGGGTGATTATAGCACACTAGAGAGACCCAAACCCTCACCTGGTGGAGGGTACACATACATGGGCAATTTAGAGTAGACAATTGCTGGGTTTCACATGATGTCACATCTGCCTCATTAGTTATTCAAAACTTTAGCTGGTGGTCCATCAAAGCTCAGTTGACAAAGCGTTTGTACGGAGAAGGTGCATTGCTCACGTGAAAAATGCCTTATGCTTGCGTTGTTTTAGGTTGTTTGAATCGATCAAACCATGAAACTGATAAAAGTTTCTTCAGGGCTCCCCATGAACTAATAAAAAAGGCTGAACGAACACAGGATTTCACAAAAAGACGTCGAGAAAGGTGGCTTTTGAACCTCTCACTGAAATCTAAGGGAGCCGATTCGAAGCATGCTCAACTTTGCAGTGATAACTTCATGAAAGGTTTGTATATCCCTCTCAGCTATGTCCTTAGTGTTTTCCAAGTACTTTTCTTGCTATGTGTCGTTATTTTATGGTACTTTTTGTTAGTTAGTTTGTGATAAAAGTTTCTTCAGGGCTCCCCGTGAACTAATAAAAAAGGCTGAACGAACACAGGATTTCACAAAAGAGCTAAAGTCCCCAGCTGTTTCTTTGTTTACTCCTCACTCCTCACAAAGTCCGTATGCATGAAGGTCTCGACAAAATTCTTACCCAGCCATACAGCTACAATGCGCTGTGATCACTTCTCCTTCTTGTTTAACTAAGATCCAGGTCTTTAAAGGGGTTTCTGATGAGCTTTGTGAATGATTTACCTGAGAGATAAGAGCGAACACAAGTAAGAATCAAGCGAACTGTTGTTTGCTTGTTTACACTTCAACTTGCAGTGCTTCCTTGTAAAGACGTGAATGAACAGCTTAAATAAAACATACTTACACGGGCAAAAACAATACAGGATTAATTCGGCAGCAACTTGATACCGAGGTCCTTTACCCAGTCACATATAAAAAAGCTGTAAGCCTCTATACTCTTCCAAGCTTTCATCTGTTTTGCGGTGTAGAAGGATGTCTGCAACACCAGATAGTTTGAGATGTCGGGGAACTCAACTGAAAGGTAGTTTTCAAGATCGTATGATAAATCCTCCTTTTCCAGACTGTAGGGGTCGATTCCATTGCACATAGCAATCTTCTGAATATATCTAAAGTGAGCAGCGGCTTCTAGATTATGAGCATACTCTGATAATCGTTAGTTGTTTGCACTACAGCAGCCGTTTAGACCACCAGCTATTTCACTTCTGGTAAAACCGCTAAAAAAAGTAATGTGACTGAACCCAGCAATTGAACTAATCTGTATGCCTTTGAACTGTGGGAGGAAACCGGAGCACCCGGAGGAAACCCACACAGGCACAAGGAGAACATGCAAACTCCACACAGAAAGGCCCCAGTCAGCCACTGGGCTCGAACCCAGAACATTCTTGCTGTGAGGCGACAGTGCTAACCACCATACCACCCTTTATTAATATCAATGACACCTAAAACATTAAATATTTTGTGTATATATAACTGTTCTTTGTCTTTCTCTCTTCCTGTCTTTCTCAGTGGAATGGTAGTGAAAGTTCATGATAAGTATCGACACCCTGGCTGTTTCGTCTGCTCAGACTGTGAGGAGAACCTGAAACAAAAAGGCTACTTTTTTATAGATGATGAAATCTACTGCGAAACTCACGCACATGCTCACGCAAAACCTCCCGAAAGTCCAGACTTGTAGATACTACATGCACACACAAACACGCACTTACATCCGAATATTATAAAATAATAATAACACTATACTCACTTAGGAGTGCACTCACCTCGAGGTACACATACCAGACACAATCAGCATGGTGATTTATTGAGAAAACACAGCAAGGTATTGATTGTATGGAACATCAGTTTATTTGTGGGTTTTGAAATGTGTATACACTGTGCTTTATACATACTGTAGGAATAAGCTGTTGTGGCTAAAGATTTCAATAAAATGAAATTTATAACTGTGTGATTATCAGCCTGGTCTCATCTCTCTCTGGTACAGGACATTCCATGTACTGTGTGTGTGTATTGTGTGCATGTGCATGCGTGTGAAACTGCTAATCAGGTTACAGTACAGTCAAGAAATATCATTAAAAAAGTTTTAAAAAGTAGATTTTCTATTCGAATTTGACAGAAATTTGTTTCAATTTCACTCTAGTAAAAACAAGTCGTCACCAATTAGTATAATATGAATGATATACTATTTGGCAGCTAATGAATTTTATTCTATCCACATTCACTGGATATGAGCAATCGCGCACGCTGATTGGCTACTCTACTACTAGGCTATCAGCTTATATACCGTGAGTAGAGAAAAACAAAATGGCAGAGTGTGTTGCTGAACCAATTGAGGATGAAATAATAACTCCACTCAAAAACAAAACAAAAAAATACAAAAAAAAATCAACAAAATATGAAATGAAAGTATTTAATGGTAAGAACATATTTTTATTTTTCAAGAATTATTACTATAGCATTTTTCACAAATTGCTATTGTCAATTCACTGGTTTATTTACATTCTAAGCGGAAATCATTTTGTCGGACGTTTTGCATAAAATTTTTATTCATCAAATTTGCAAGAAATAAAAATACTCTATTTCTCAAAGTCCAGTGAATGTAGATAGAATAAAATAGTTATTCTGCTCAATCTCGTTGTACATGGCTTATAGTCGATTCGGCGCTATGCACCTCGTCGTACTCACGTACAACTCGATTTTGTGGAATAACTGTTAAATATTTAGCAACATTAGCATTGCTTTAAACAAGTGTTATCATAAAAAAGAGTTATGATAAAAACAATAAGTAGAGTTCAAGTGTGTTTGCCTCACAGCAGAATTACTGTCTAGACACAGTAACAGTTATGGAAGATTAATCAGCAGGTTAATTAGAAACCAATCAGGAGTGAAAAATGTTGTGTAAAAATTTCACTCCTGTGCCTCAGTATAAAACTGTTAGCAAATAGCTTCAGTGTATTAACAGCAAAATTAGCATTTTTGATACACCTGACCTTTCAGATGTTCGTCCAGAATTATTTTTCCAGACTGGGAAATACCTTGTGTTAGAAACAGAATTCTCCAATTTCTAGAAAATTAGATCATTTACAGGATTAAAGCTACACGGCCTTTCGATTTCATAAAATCGGTAAAATTTTGTTCCCTCTGAAATTTGGTCATTGTGATTTTTGTTTATTTCTGTAATATTTCACAAAATATCAGGCCATTCTGTGGCTGGGAAGTTATTTAATTTGAGGGGATTCCGTAGCAAATAATGTGCATGAAATTGCTTGCTTTGCACAGTCAAGCAGACAGAGGAAGTCCATGTGATCATGTGCAGGTTTACCTTCTTCTGCTTCTTTTTCTTCTTCTTTTGGGTTTTACAGCAGCTGGCATCCACAGTGTTGCATTACTGCCATCTACAGGTTTGCCTTGACCGTGCACTGACACTTACATCATTCTGTTGCTAAACGAATAGCTGATCACACCTAGGTGCTCGCTGACCGCCGATATTTATTAGTTTGGTCCTGCATTTCCTTTCCATTACTGTAGTCGGTCTTTCACATTTCATTCGCACACTCACATCTGCCATTGTTCTTTCCTGTTTCAAATTTGTATCCCACAATGCCTTGCGTGAACAGAGAAAGCCCACAACGTGATGCATGATGTAGTATCTTGAATTGGGTCATGGTGAAGCAGTAAAAAATAGCAGAGAATTTAGAGCCACATGGCCCTAAATTCATTAATTGTTCTAGTTTTTTTTTTAAAACAATAAAATTGGAAGTTTGTGATTCGAATTCAGTAGCTTTCAGTCCACTAAACAAAAATAATTGGGCGTCAGGGAAAATTCTTTTTATGACCTACACTTGAAAAATTTGAAAGGCAGTCTAGCTTTAACAGGCAGCCATTTTGTGCAAAGACAAACATATAGACCCTTTTCACTCATGTGACCTTCGTAAACGCGACCGCCATTTTGGACATGAAGAAATAACGGTTTATGGCACAGACCCTTTCGGTTCTCGCTCATCTAGCTGCTACAATGACTGCTTAGACTGCAACAATAATACCTAACACACATTTAAGTATCCGTCGTAAAGATGTGAAACTTGTCGAGTGACAAGTGTGTTCATTGATAAGCTAACACAATCTAAAAGTAGACATACCATCACACTGCCCTGGCGCTGTGTACAGTTTACCTTCTATGGTTTGTGCACTCACTATTTGCCATTACTTTCTCCAACCCAGTGTTCGAACTATGCCGATATTTTCGGGGGGTCCCTTTTTTCCCTTGGGGGGGGCTTGCGCTTGTCTCAGAGCGCGGATCTCCAAACACATGAGAAGCCTATCTTATGCACATATCACGCGGACTCCACACCTCCACACACGCATCACGTCTGAAGTCATAACTCATCAGGGGAAATCGTGTCCGCATTGGCATGTTTAAAAAACAACCTCGCGTCAACAATGATACCACACGCAAGAAAAAAAAAAAACAGTCAGGCTACTCAACACATCTGATCCACAGCAGCACCAAAGCATCACTGGAAATCATGTCAACAACCAATCTTCCATTTCAACGCGCATCAACAAACAAATGGCACCACAAACATGAACGAATCGGTCAGGCTACCGATTCCAAACCCACAGCAGACGAATAATTAAATGCATCTTACCTTAAAGCAGAATCGACCACAAAGGAAGTGTGTTGGCACTGTTGGCACACTTCCTTTCTACTAGTTTGTGTCCCCAACCTGGCAGCAGCAGTCGTTGTCATATCAGTTTATTTTATCTTTGATGTAAACACAACACTTCGGATATGCAAATGCTTCCCGTTACACACAATTGCTATGTCAATAAACATCATTTTGCCAATATTTTAGAGACCATCCATCTTCTCCGTCGGTCAGCATCTGTCGGGATCCGATAAAATGATAAATCTTACCTTGTGTGTTGATGGTTACTACATCCAGGTGCACAACAATATAATGGCATGATGGAAGTCTTGCTGAAAGTAAAAACTTTCTTTGATGGCTATATTCCTTTCGATGCTTCGCCGTCGTTCCTCGTTGTTGGCTGTGGTAGACTACTGGTAGTTCATGTCCAAAATGGCGGCCGCGTTTGTCATGACGTCACGTGGGAAGGGTCCATACTTCTCCAGAGAGGTTTACCAAGAAAATAGCAGTCCAGTAGGTTATATCTTTTGATAAATGTGGTGTGATGTAACTGAAATTTGACCTTGATTAACTTTATTACACACACACACACACACACACACACACACACACACACACACACACACACACACACACACACACTTTTCCCCCCACATTTATATAAGGGTACTTAAATGTCCCTTTGTATAAATGTATAAATATGTTACTGAGATGAGTAAAGTAGAGTAAAGATGTGAGAATGTAAGTTTACCTTTAAAAATCTTTTAAAGAACATAACTGGGACTTAATAACCATCATGGTATATATGAAGGATATATTTACAGTATTTATATCTTGGTAAACACAACTGGAGATTAGTGTAGTTAATTGTTTCTGACTCGATTTGAAAAAAAAAAAAAAACTTTTAAAATCAATGCGCTTTCTGACGGCCACCATACATTTGTTACCACAGCAAGAGGTTGACAAGGTCTAGATGTGGCAGGCTGATAGACTCCGACCCAAAAAGACTGAATGCTGTAATTAAATCAAAAGGTGCTTCAACAAAGTATTAGTTTAAGGGTGTGCACACTTGTGCAACCAGCTGATTGTATGTTTTTTATTTTTTATGTTTTCCCCCTAACAGATTTGTTTGTTTTTCAATTGAATTGTACAGGTTATAGTTCAAGTTCAAGTCAACTTTATTGTCAAATATGCTATACATGCTTGACATACAGCACAGATGAAATTTCAGTCCTCTCTGACCCACTGTGCAAACAGGCAGTGCAATAAATAAAAATAGAATAACTGAAATAAACAATATAAACAGTATAAACACTCTAGATAAGAAAATAGACATAGATTAAACACTCACATAGATTAAACACACACACACACACACACACACACACATATATAAATTGGAGCAAAGGGACATAAAATAAACAGTCAAGGGCACTTGAGGTATAGCAGGTAAACATGAAATAAACAATAAACTAATAGCTGTAAAGGTGAGGTAGTGCAGAATAGTGCAAATGAGCGAGGTAAAGTGAAATGTGCAGTCCCTGAGTTCGGTGTGCGAATGAATGTTGAGAGGGTGTGTGTGTGTGTGTGTGTGTGTGTGTGTGTGTATGTTGGTGGGGGGGGGAGACTGTGAGGGTGACATGATGTCAGATGCTGAAGGGGGGGCAGGGGGTGTGCGGGCAGAATCTGTGGCAGGGGGCAGAGGGGGGAGGAGGGGCAGAACAGGGAGGGAGCTGAGCCTCCTGACCGCCTGGTGAAAGAAACTGTCCTTGAGCCTGCTGGTTTTGGCCTGGAGACTCTGCAGTCTCCTCCCCGATGGCAGCAGGCTGAAGAGGCTGTGAGATGGGTGGGTGGGGTCACCTGCAATCCTGATGGCTTTGCGGGTGAGGCAGGAGTTATAGATATCCATAAGAGAAAGGAGAGAGACACCAATGATCCTCTCAGCTGCTCTCATGATGCGCTGCAGAGTCTTGCAGCAGGACACGGTGCAGGCGCCGTACCACACGGTGATGCAGCTGGTCAGGATGTTCTCGATGGTGCCTTTGTAGAATGTGTGCATGATGGGGGCCGGGGCTCTTGCTCTCCTCAGTTTGCGGAGGAAGTACAGACACTGTTGGGCTTTTTTGGCCAGTGATGCGGTGTTGTTGCTCCAGGACAGGTCTTCAGAGATGTGCACACCCAGAAACTTGGTGCTGCTCACTCTCTCCACTGCAGCACCATCGATAGTTAGTGGAGCATGTTGGGTGTGCACTCTCCTGATGTCCACAACAATCTCCTTCGTCTTCTCCACGTTCAGGCGGAAATTGTTGTCCTTGCACCACATGACCAGGCTGCTCACCTCACTCCTGTAGATTGTCTCATCACCATTGTTGATGAGACCCACCACAGCCGTGTTGTCTGCAAACTTAATGAAGAGGTTGGAGCTGGATGTTGGTGTGCAGTCGTGGGTCAGCAGAGTGAAGAGGAGGGAGCTCAGCACACATCCTTGGGGGGCCCCCGTGTTCAATGTGATGGTGCTGGAGGAGTTGCTGCCGACCCGTACAGCCTGTGGTCTCCCCGTCAGGAAGTCCAGCAGCCAGTTGCACAGGGAGGTGTTGAGTCCCAGCTGGTCCAGTTTATGAATGAGCTGCTGAGGAATGATTGTGTTGAATGCTGAGCTGAAGTCTATGAACAGCATTCTGACATACGAGTCTTTTGTCTCCAGGTGGGTGAGAGCTGAGTGGAGGGCAGTGGAGATGGCATCATCGGTCAAACGGTTGGACTGATATGCAAACTGAAAAGGGTCCAGGGCGGGGGGGAGAGCAGACTTGATATGCCGTATGACTAGCTGCTTGAAGCACTTCATAAGGATGGGAGTGAGTGCGACCGGGCGGTAGTCATTGAAGCAGGAGGGAGACGGCTTCTTCGGGACCGGGATGATGGTGGTGGCTTTGAGGCATGTGGGGACAACAGCCTGGCTCAACGAGATGTTGAAGATGTCTGTAAAGACATCTGTGAGCTCCTCGGCACAGTCTCTCAGGACACGACCAGGAATGTTATCAGGACCTGGGGCTTTCCGTGCATTTGTCGTCCTCTGAGAGCTCTCCTCACGCTGTCTGGGGACAGCGTCAACACCTGGTCGCCGGGAGGTGGTGGGGTCTTCTGTGCCGTGGTGCTGTTGTCTGCCTCAAAGGTCACATTAAAGGTGGGAAAAGTTTTGAAATTATTTATCGTGGTCTCATTTTTTTTTACATCAGAAAAACCTATCATTTTAACAGGGTGTGTACATTTTTTATATCCACTGCACATATAGTGCTGTTGAATACTCAAATCTGATTGGTCAAAAGGTGTTGAGTAATGTTCTATAGCAGCAGCTCTGACTGTAGTGCTGCTGCAAATCTGGACAGTCTACATCATCTTAACATCTTAGCATTAGTGACAGTTAGGTTTAAGCTTTATTCTAATGACTGGGCTTTTTTTTTTAAATAATTGTTTTTAACACAGCAGTGATGACCGAGCAGAGAAGAATTCATTTTGAGAAGCAACCACAAGTCTGAATCAAAATTTCTGAATGAATGAAATTATTTGAAAAAGAAGTTGAAAATAGTTTAATATGTCAGAACAGATTTAGACTGAAGATCTACTTTCACTGAATGTACATTACTCATTTCTTTTCTTGGTTCTGTACTATGAAATAAAAAAAATCTCATTTGGTTATGAGTGTATCACTTGTGAAATCTTTCTTTCTGTTCAACACTCTTTTGTCATGAGGGAATAAGAAATATTGGGATACAGGAGTTCAGGGGTTGCAACAGGAATAAAGGGAATACAATCAGAGACAGGATATAGATTTAGATAGGCATTTTTTTAAAATGTAGTTTTAGTGATTCTTAGAAAAATAGATAAAGTATAATAAAATACAGTTTAATAATCCATCCATTATCTGTAGCCACTTATCCTGTACAGGGTCGCAGGCAAGCTGGAGCCTATCCCAGCTGACTATGGGCGAGAGGTGGGGTACACCCTGGACAAGTCACCAGGTCATCGCAGGGCTAACACGAGACAAACAACCATTCACACTCTCATTCACACCTACGGTCAATGTAGAGCCACCAATTAGCCTAACCTGCATGTCTTTGGACTGTGGGGGAAACCAGAGCACCCCACATGGACACAGGGAGAACATGCAAACTCCACACAGAAAGTCCCCTGTCAGCCGCTGGGCTTGAACCCAGAACCTCACAACCTTCTTATTGTGAGGTGACAGTGCTAACCACTACACCACCAGTTTAATAATAAAATAAATAACAAAAAAGACTACACTACTGTCACTACTGTCTAAAAAATGTAAAAGGTGAAATTCATAATCAGCCTTTTATTCATCTAGTTATTCTTCGTTAGATTTTGAAATCTCATCTCATCTCATTATCTCTAGCCGCTTTATCCTGTCCTACGGGGTCGCAGGCAAGCTGGAGCCTATCCCAGCTGACTACGGGCGAAAGGCGGGGTACACCCTGGACAAGTCGCCAGGTCATCACAGGGCTGACACATAGACACAGACAACCATTCACACTCACATTCACACCTACGGTCAATTTAGAGTCACCAGTTAACCTAACCTGCATGTCTTTGGACTGTGGGGGAAACCGGAGCACCCGGAGGAAACCCACGCGGACACGGGGAGAGATTTTGAAATCTCATCTCATCTCATTATCTCTAGCCGCTTTATCCTGTTCTACAGGGTCGCAGGCAAGCTGGAGCCTATCCCAGCTGACTATGGGCGAAAGGCGGGGTACACCCTGGACAAGTCGCCAGGTCATCACAGGGCTAACACATAGACACAGACAACCATTCACACTCACATTCACACCTACGGTCAATTTAGAGTCACCGGTTAACCTAACCTGCATGTCTTTGGACTGTGGGGGAAACCGGAGCACCCGGAGGAAACCCACGCGGACACGGGGAGAGATTTTGAAATATTTTGTCATATTCATTAATATGTAAATTAAAGGATTCGTTGGATGAAGTTATGCTTATCCACTTGACTGTTATTGACAGTGTGTGTGTGTTTTCAAATAATAAAAAAGGACTTAATTAAGAAGGAAAAATTGGCACTTGATTTTCAGGTTCAAATGGGTGTATGTTTCCTCCAAACCGACAGGTGGCGGTGTGGCGCCTTGTATAACTTTACACCTCCGTATTAAACCCACGAAGAAGTGACCTGATCCGGATATTGATATTATTATGATGATTATCAGGTTTTTTGAGCGAAATGGTTCAGTGTTTTGTCGCTGAATGTGACCACAGTTACAGTAAAAACCAGTGCAGTTTTTTCCGTTTGCCCTCCAACATCAGAACGAGGCGGAAATGGGAGCAACTCTGCGGGTTCGTGCTTTATTTTAATTCACGTTCGCTTTGCTGTGCGATAGAGGCAGGTGTAGTCCCAAACCACTTCCTGGTGGAACGGAAGTGCACTACATAGGACGCAGGAGCGGTGGTGTGTAGTGCACGTGTATAGGGAAGGGGAGACATTTTGGATTGAGCCATTGCTCATGTCCCTGGTGAGTGATCTTATGGCCAGAGATGGGCTACTGTACAAACTTTGTCTCAGGACTGTGTCCTAAATGGTCCCTTCTCTCTACAAATGCACTTAAAAGTTGTAAATTAAATACCGTAATAATGTCAGAAAACAAAATATCGTTAATTATATTTTCCATGTTATTGAAAATTCAACATATTCTCGTTTATTGCATTTTTTTTTTTTTTTTACTGCTAACATGTCTCTTAGGCTGAATCTTAAAATATGTGCACTATCTAGGGTATGAAATGCACTCTTAGTGCACTTTGTCAGCCCTTTCAGGAAAATATTCTATGGTATTTAGTGCACCTTTATAAGGTGATTTTAAGATTCAGCCATCAGGGATTGATGATATGTTTTTGAACAAGCACTTTAGATGTCAAGTGCACTATAGGGTTGAATAATGGATGATGGACCTTTTTATATGTGAAGAAGAGGAATGAAATTGAAAATAGGTCCTTATTGGACATTTATATTATAAAACAAAACCACGACCAACAACAACTACTTTCTGTTTTCTAGTGTACTTAGTATACTGTATAAGAAGCAGAAAACTATTTGGAATTTAACCAATTAAATGGAGCCTACCACTAGAGCTAGTGCTCTTTATCTTTTTCAGGCTGTATCCTAAATGCCAGCTAATAAAATGTTTGCACTACACGTAACACTTATAGTCCATCTAGTGCACTTCACATCAGTAATGGTGTTTTTAAAACTTTCTCATCAAGCTCCTTTATACGGAGTGGGGAGTGATTTGGGACACAGCCATCACTTGTACCCTCAGCTACTAGAGATATGCATTTAAAAAAAGATTTTACAAAGGAATGTAGATGTATATTAGTGCACTACGTAGGGAGAAATAACAAGCTGAGGAGTAAAATCAGAAATACCTCTTTACTGGATGTGATAATATACAGTATATGAGTGATTCCACGCTTATGGGTACTGAAATGGGGACATGAACTTATTCACCTAAAACCATTTCTTTTTTTACCATCAGGTCACAAAACATGTAATCTTTAATGAATATGTTAAAAGATAACTTTAATTTTCTGAGATGTAATAAAAACATATTTATATGCCAAAGTCAAGCCTATGAGTTCCAAAATGATGTCTGTTACATTACTTCTGTTACGATTGTCCATCTCGCGTCTGTTACAAATTAATTACAATCTAGCTATATACCATGTTAATCTTATTGAAAGAATGTGTATATTTATTCTACTACACATGTTTATTAATTATATTTGCTAAAACATCACCTTCCTATGTTTCAAAAAGTAATTCTACATTGTTAAAATTGAGAATATATATGTCCACAACACTTCTGTTACGTTCTGACTTTGGCATATAAATATGTTTTTATTACATCTCAGAAAATTAAAGTTATCTTTTAACATATCATTCATTAAAGATTACATGTTTTGTGACCTGATGGTAAAAAAAAGAAATGGTTTTAGGTGAATTTTTAAAAATAAGTTCATGTCCCCATTTCAGTACCTATAAGCGTGGAATCACTCATATGACACTGTATAGTTGACTAAATAGTGCACTCACAGATAAAGGAGGATGCTATTTGGGCATGAACCAGTGTATGTAGTGATATTTTTGGCTTGTTGCCTGGCAACATCTTTCTTGATGGAAGGAGTTGCCAGTGTTAGAGATAAAGCTGTTAACAAGTGTGCAAGGAGACTTTTGTTCGGTTTTGTGTGTTACCGGATTGTAGGCGTCCTCCGGACTGCTCCAATGAAAACTCGAGGATTTGCAGCTGTCACTTTGTAGGCGGGATGAAGTCTGCAGCTCCTAGTGTGTTTAAATGGAGTGAGAAGAAAGTGTCCTGCGTCACAGTTTCATATACTGACCTGAAGGTAGAGTGAAGAACTTATACACTGTGTGTGTGTTTGTAGCATTGCATGCATCAAACGACTCATACATGTGAGTCGACTCATTCACAAGCAACAGGACTCATGTAACAGTGGCTTCACCTCTCTCTCTCTCTCTCTCTCTCTAGGAGGAACCTGAGGAGAAGGACATCATGAGTGCAGCTCCAGAAGGCACCGTGTCTCTCAGCCCTGCAGGTGAGCCTCTTTCTTTCTTTCAAATTTAAACTTTCCACTCCACCTGGAGGAGTTTGAGTCAGGACCATGATGAAGGTTCAGTTGTTCCTGAACCTCCAGAAGGTTCTGGTTCTCCAACACCAGAAGGTTGTGGGGTTTGATCCCGCAGAACCGCTGTCAGACCCCTGTTCACTGTTCCACTTCCCGCACATGGAGTGTGATTTGTTTTGTGGTTGTGTTCTGCAGGAATAGAGCAGAAGATCACGCACTTTAAACAGGACGAAACCGAAACGGAGATCAGCTTGTTTCAGACAAATCCAACTCCAGCAGGAAACCAGAGGACCTCCGATCAGAATGTGTCTGAGAGTGTGTGTGTGTAAAAGAGAGTGTTTGAGTGAATATACAAGTGTTTCAAAATGTGTGAGAATATTTGAGAGAGTGAGTGAGAATATATGTGTGTGGTTTAGAGAGAGAGAGAGTGTGTGTGTGTGTGTGCACGCATGCATTTCTGAGTGTGAGAGAGATGTGATAATATTGAAGATTGAGGTATTATTTCTGCTTTATGAATGTGCAATTTTACTGTCCGGGAAACTACACAATCAGTTGTCCTTTTTAGTGAATGAATAATTAGTTAATTGTAATATATTTAAATCATCCTGGTGATGAATCATTTTTAATTAAAATAATACAACAGATGGACTGTTTTGCTGCCTTTTTAACTGAATATATAAATAGAAATGTACAGTTTAATTCACAGTTATGTCTTGTTTGTTTTTAAACCGCTGAAATACCTCCTGGGAGCTCTTGTGTTGCTGTAACACATACCGCCGTGTCGGCAGGTGGCGCGCTAACATAACTTTCCCATACAACAAAGAACCGGAAGCGAAATTTCAAATCGTAGGAGACTCCGGGGTAAAGACATGAATACTCATGAAGCAGCACGCACTGCGGTGTGTGATTGGTTGAAGCGGGGGCGCGTGGTGGCCAGAAACGCTGCTGGAGTTTATTTCTGAGAATCCGCTTTTTAAATCATGGTTTTGACTGAGTGTAAAATTTGCAGCAAAGCTGAAAAAGTCATTGACACACAGAATCTGACATGTTTAGAGGTAAGAAAAGTTGTCACGAGTCAACGATATCATAATTATGGACCACAATGGAAATAAGTGTTTTCACTTTCTTGTGTCATCCATGTATTTATAATTGTTTGGATGTATTTACATTGGATTTACGACGTAAAATTAATTGAAGTAAGTAGACATCAAGTTAGCTAGATAGTGTTGCTTAGAATTAGCATACAGTAGGATGACTGAGACATGAAATTACACATGATTTTATGTTTAATCTTAAAATAATCAGCACATCAGTTGGATGTTTTTCAATCTAAACAAGCATTCAGGCACGAAAATAGTCTGAAGTCATATCACCAAAATAAAACAAAAATCCCAAAGCTGAGTACAGACCAATAATATTACTAGTTCGGTATATTGTTGATATTGCAAGATTTTACTACAGTACAATGTTTCGCTAGTATTTTAAGTATCAGTGGTTTTATAACTGTATTATTACACACTAACAATTAACTCATCTCATCTCTAGCCGCTTTATCCTGCTCTACAGGGTCGCAGGCAAGCTGGAGCCTATCCCAGCTGACTATGGGCGAAAGGCGGGGTACACCCTGGACAAGTCGCCAGGTCATCACAGGGCCGACACATGAGCACCCCACATGGACCAGAGCACCCCACATGGACACAGGGAGAACATACAAACTCCACACAGAAAGTCCCCTGTCAGCCACTGGGCTTGAACCCAGAACCTCACAACCTTCTTATTGTGAGGTGACAGTGCTAACCACTACACCACCAGTTTAATAATAAAATAAATAACAAAAAAGACTACACTACTGTCACTACCGTCTAAAAAATGTAAAAGGTGAAATTCATAATCAGCCTTTTATTCATCTAGTTATTCTTCATTAGATTTTGAAATCTCATCTCATCTCATTATCTCTAGCTGCTTTATCCTGTCCTACAGGGTCGCAGGCAAGCTGGAGCCTATCCCAGCTGACTACGGGCGAAAGGCGGGGTACACCCTGGACAAGTCGCCAGGTCATCACAGGGCTGACACATAGACACAGACAACCATTCACACACACATTCACACCTACGGTCAATTTAGAGTCACCAGTTAACCTAACCTGCATGCCTTTGGACTGTGGGGGAAACCGGAGCACCCGGAGGAAACCCATGCGGACACGGGGAGAACATGCAAACTCCGCACAGAAAGGCCCTCGCCGGCCACGGGGCTCGAACCCCTTGCTGTGAGGCGACAGCGCTAACCACTACACCACCGTGCCGCCCATGTAACAATTAGCTGACATTTAAAATCACAATTTTACTGTCTGTTGGATTTTTTTTAAATATCAGGAATAAAACACTTTTGTGCTGTTATAGGAAAATAAAAAAATGAGTTGCTATGATGAAACAGAGTGACTGTTACCATCCTGTTGCCATGATTTCTCTCTCTCTTTCTTTCTTTCTTTCTTTCTTTCTTTGCATATTAAACTTTTTTTATCCACTTGTTGCATTTAATGTAGTGGAAGTTAGTTTGTGTTCTTGTGTATGTTATAGCAGCTATAAACAGTCATCTCACCAGACTCTGTTTATTTCCTCTTTCTTGAAGTTAATAAGCCCTATCAATAAGCATATGTGTGTTTCTCCCACAGCGGATTCTCCCTCCAGACTACACCCATCACCTTTGCTCTTACACACGTTCAGGAGACGAGCCCGAGTTCGGTGCCGTCTTCAGGTGTCAGTTCAGAATGATGTTAAAATCTGAGGGGGAGCTTCTGCAGTGGCTCAGCAGGTTTCAGGAGCAGTCAGGTCTCACCTGGAGGAAATCCAAAACCTACCCTGCTGTCGGCCCCGTCACCAAATTCAGGGTGAGAGGAATTTCTAGGTGTTGGCGATTTGACCAACATGGAACGTAGCCAATACGTAACACGAGCTTATAGCTCCTGGTTTCGCTGAAATCATCATGCAATTGCACTCATTTATCAAGCTGGATACTAACCAATTTATTCGTAAATTGTTCACAGGAACATGTACACAAAATAGTTGTTCACAAAAATCTCTGACACTGCATGACATCAGATTCATTTAGGGGCGTGGCCTGAAGTTGCACAGTGGTGCTTGAAAGTTTGTGAACCCTTGAGAATTTTCTATATTTTTGCATAAATAGGACCTAAAACATCATCAGATTTTCACGCAAGTCCTAAAAGTAGATAAAGAGAACCCAGTTAAACAAATGAGACAAAAATACTATACTTGGTCATTTATGTATTGAGGAAAATGATCCAATATTACAGGCAAAAGTATGTGAACCTCTAGGGTTAGCAGTTAATTTGAAGGTGAAATTAGAGTCAGGTGTTTGCAATCAGTGGGATGACAATCAGGTGTGAGTGGGCACCCTGTTTTATTTAAAGAACAGGGATCTATCAAAGTCTGATCTTCACAACACATGTTTGTGGAAGTGTATCATGACATGAACAAAGGAGATTTCTGAGGACCTCAGAAAAAGCGTTGTTGATGCTCATCAGGCTGGAAAAGGTTACAAAACCATCTCTAAAGAGTTTGAACTCCACCAATCCACAGTCAGACAGATTGTGTACAAATGGAGGAAATTCGAGACCATTGTTACCCTCCCCCAGGAGTCGTCGACCAACAAATGGCCCTTTTCCACTACCCTTTTTCAGCTCGCTTCAGCTCACTTCAGCCCGACACGGCTCGCGTTTCGACTACCAAAAACCAGCACGACTCAGCTCGCTTCAGCCCTGCTTAGCCCCTAAAACTCGCACGGTTTTGGAGTGGGGCTGAAGCGAGCCAAACCATGCCGAGTGAGGCTGGGGGCGTGAGCAGACACTCCCCTGTGCACTGATTGGTGAGGAGGAGTGTCCTCACATGCCCACACACGCCCCGCGAGCGCGCTGGGATCTGTAAACACCGCAAACCCGGAAGGAGAAGAATTACGAATTACGAGAATTTCTGAAGCCTTATGCGCCGCCTCGCCTCATCTATACGCTCTTGCCAGTATCTGTTGGCGTTGTCGGTGACAACAAGCCACAGCACCAAGACCAGCAACACTAACGACTCCATGTCCTCCATGTTTATTGTTTACTATTCGGGTTGTGAGACTACCGCTTAAAAGATCACTGATGTCACTGTTTGCGCTGCTTAACGACATCACCTGACGTCCACCCACTTTCGCTAACTCCACCCAGTGTGTCCACCCACTTCCAGCCAGCACGGTTCAGCGCGGTTGTAGTCGAAATGCAACTCCAACAGCCCCGCTCAGCCCGACTCAGCACGGCACGGCTCAGCCCGACTCAGCCGCGTTTGTAGTGGAAAAGCGGCAAAAGATTACTCCAAGAGCAAGGCGTGTAATAGTCGGCGAGGTCACAAAGGACCCCAGGGTAACTTCTAAGCAACTGAAGGCCTCTCTCACATTGGCTAATGTTAATGTTCATGAGTCCACCATCAGGAGAACACTGAACAACAACAGTGTGCATGGCAGGGTTGCAAAGAGAAAGCCACTGGTCTCCAAAAAGAACATTGCTGCTCGTCTGCAGTTTGCTAAAGATCACATGGACAAGCCAGAAAGCTATTGGAAAAATGTTTGTGGACGGATGAGACCAAAATAGAACTTTTTGGTTTAAATGAGAAGCATTGTGTTTGGAGAAAGGAAAACACTGCATTCCAGCATAAGAACCTTATCCCATCTGTGAAACATGGTGGTGGTAGTATCATGGTTTGGGCCTGTTTTGCTGCATCTGGGCCAGGACGGCTTGCCATCCTTGATGGAACAATGAATTCTGAATTATACCAGCAAATTCTAAAGGAAAACGTCAGGACATATGTCCATGAATTGAATCTCAAGAGAAAGTGGGTCATGCAGTAAGACAACGACCCTAAGCACACAAGTCGTTCTACCAAAGAATGGTTAAAGAAGAATAAATTTATTGTTTTGGAATGGCCAAGTCAAAGTCCTGACCTTAATCCAATCGAAATGTTGTGGAAGGACCTGAAGCGAGCAGTTCATGTGAGGAAATCCACCAACATCCCAGAGTTGAAGCTGTTCTGTACGGAGGAACGGGCTAAAATTCCTCCAAGCCGGTGTGCAGGACTGATCAACAGTTACCGGAAACGTTTAGTTGCAGTTATTGCTGCACAAGGGGGTCACACCAGATACTGAAAGCAAAGGTTCACATACTTTTGCCACTCACAGATATGTAATATTGGATCATTTTCCTCAATAAATAAATGACCAAGTATAATATTTTTGTCTCATTTGTTTAACTGGGTTCTCTTTATCTACTTTTAGGACTTGTGTGAAAATCTGATGTTGTTTTAGGTCAAATTTATGCAGAAATATAGAAAATTCTAAAGGGTTCACAAACTTTCAAGCACCACTGTAGGTCAGGTGGAATTGTATGTCAGAAGCATAAATGTGACATTTGCATGATGCTAAACTGCTAGCTGTGAGCTTCCATTACGTATTGTAGCTCCAATGCAGAACGAAAGAAACACGAGCGGTGCACACGGAACATTCAGGCTGATTTGATGTAAGTGGTTGTTCATGTGTAGGTCGACCTGCGATGTCACCACAACACAAGGGCGAAAATAGAGAGCTCCAGGAGGACAAGAAACACAGGCTGCCCGGCAACTGTGTACCTAGTGGTGAAAAATACAACATACTCCAGAGGCAGGGAGTCCAGGTTAGTGGTTTTTTTTTCTTCCTTTTCTAAAATCCAGACATGTCATACAGTAACAAACCATATAGGCCTCACACTGTCTAATCGTGTAATGTTCAGCGCTATCTGCTGTCTATGGGGTGAACTGCAGCTACACTGAAACTTGACATGATAAAACATTGCTTACGCAAATCGCTCATGTCCTCATGCACTGCGTAATTTCATTTCAGTTTGTATAAACCTTCACAGAGCTAATATGGCAGTTTCTTTTAAGGCTTTTTGCACATATAAGAAGTGGATTAATATTTAAAATTGAATTAAAGTCATTTCTATAGTTGTTTTTTAGTTACCTTAGTTACTTTGTCTTACAGCATCTTAGCTAACACTGCATGTTTATGCGATGAAGCATTTCAACTAGTGTATGTTTACGTTAATCAGCAATTCTGTTCTCTATCATAGTATTCAATGTAGTGCTATTGATTTGCCATAAGATACATTGAGGACCATTTTGAACACAGCATATGATTGGAGTTGAATTGAAAGATTTTTGGGAAACAAGCTGTTTCTCCATTCGGGGGCAACATTGAGTAAAACTCAGGGCCGTAAACTTGCCCTACTGACAAAATACAGTATGTTGTTGATGTGTTACTGGTTTACTAAACTGACGTGAATGAGTGTATTGTGACCCGTTCACCAAAATGAGTTTGCCATTCCCTTTTTCGAGTTAATATAAGCAGTTCATGTTCAGAATCTGTGACTGAAATGGATTCATTCAGACAGGAATATGATGCAGGTCTGGAGATTCTCACCTCAGAGAAGGTTTGTCTGCCGTCATTACCCTCCGACATGAACACAACCACCACGTAGCAGCCACAGACCCTCTGTGCTGGAGCAACATCTCAGCTGCTACAGCAGAGAAGCTCAAGACCCTGTTTCAGAACGGGCACTCTCCATCGTCCGCTCTGGAGACGCTGAAATACGATTTACAGGAAGAAAATGGCGATAATTTGGCAAATCGATCTGTGTGTCCTGATGTCCACTACTGCCACAAGTAAGTCAGTTTAGCCAAAAACGTTTCACTTTTACATCTTAATGTAGTCAGTCAGTGAAGACATGGCTGCTGTGTGAACCTTACAGCTTATAGTGTCCAGTTTAGCATTGTGTACACACTGTGCTCAAAAGACAGCATGTGGTTTTTTGGTGAAACCATTTTTACATCAACAAATCTGAGTAGTATTCTCATCTAGATCATTTGAAACTTTAGGCTAGGCCTCAGGGCCGGCACGGTGGTGTAGTGGTTAGCGCTGTCGCCTCACAGCAAGAAGGTCCGGGTTCAAGCCCCGTGGCCAGCGAGGGCCTTTCTGTGCGGAGTTTGCATGTTCTCCCCGTGTCCGCATGGGTTTCCTCCGGGTGCTCCGGTTTCCCCCACAGTCCAAAGACATGCAGGTTAGGTTAACTGGTGACTCTAAATTGACCGTAGGTGTGAATGTGAGTGTGAATGGTTGTCTGTGTCTATGTGTCAGCCCTGTGATGACCTGGCGACTTGTCCAGGGTGTACCCCGCCTTTCGCCCGTAGTCAGCTGGGATAGGCTCCAGCTTGCCTGCGACCCTGTAGAACAGGATAAAGCAGCTAGAGATAATGAGATGAGATGAGATGAGGCTAGGCCTCCTACCTGAGTCTGATGCTGGTGCGGAGCTACACTAAATTATGTTCTGAGGAAGGTGGGAATTGATCTACGACTGTTTTTAGCTCTACAATGTCGTTTTGTGCATTTTTTTTTTTTATAAATAACAATGTCATAGGCCACTTTGGAGCAGAACAATGTGATCTCAGTATTGTCATCGATAATGCCGCAATGTTTTTTCAGTGTTACGTGTCTATTACATATACACCGGTTAGTCCCGCCCCCCAAAAAGTTGACTGGTTTAAAAGTGTTAACTACTGTACCTGCTACCCACTACTGACCACCCTTGAACTAACAGAAGTCTCAATGACAGACATTTCTCACGTAGCTTCTCGTACAGCATTTGATATCTGTTGTGCACATTTCTGGCCACAAGCTTCGGAATCACTTCTGTGAGCTGGTATCAATCAGTGAACTTTTTAGAGAGAGAGAGAGAGACACACAGAGAGAGTCAATGGATTGCATCGCATCTTCAGAAATGATTAGAGATTTGCTTGAAATAGTCCAGAGTGAGAAAAACATGGAAGGTCTTTGGTTTTGACAAAATGTACCAGACTTTCTCGCGACAATGCGAAGACTGGTTAATGACACCAAGCTAACTGCATCGTCCACCCTATTTCAAGTTGCTAGTGTCAGATTACCATTAATAGTTAGCACAATTTGCACTAGTGATGCAGTATCAACTTTGGTTTCAATATTCAAAGTACTTTCTCACTTAGATATTGCATTAAACACAACAGTTTTGTTTTATTGCAGAATGCAGTTCGACTCTTTCACAAAGCTACAAGGTACTCAGAGTGAAAATCTCCAATAGATAAAATAGAACAGCTGAAGAGCACACAAACTTTACTCATCACGAACGAAATTTTTTAGATCAGCTTGAAACATGTCTTGGCTGATTGACTACATTTGCAGTAAATACTATTTCTGGCCAAATAGTTGTTTTGACGTTCTGTAATCTCCTGTGCAGACTGTACTTTGAGATCTTTCAGAAAGCATACCAAGTGCCTTCGTGGGACAAAATCCTCCAGGACATCCGGCAGCAAATTGACAAACACAACTCTGAACAGAGAGAAAACAGCGCAGCTGTGCACACTACTGAAGACGGCCAGGTTGTTGTTGCAGTCTGCACCCCACTCATGAAGCGTGTGCATACTCGCATTGCAGAGAGTGGAGACGTGTTATTGATCAACTCATTCTGGAGCTGTGATGACAAGAATCTGAAAATATTCGTGTTACTCTGCCACTCTGTAGAAAGAGGGCTGCCTCTGGGGGTCATCATCACGTCTGAAGAAACACAGTCCACCATTTCTGCAGGTCTGTGGCTACTGAAGACTCTCATTCCCAGCAGAAACTTCTTCGGATGCCATGGAGGTCCATGGACCATTGCCTTGTCGGAAGACTGCACGCCTTTGCACCATGTGCTCCAGGAGGCGTTTCCCGAGGCTTCGTTCTTGCTTTGTGCTTTCCACCTCATGCAGGAAATGCGCCAATGGCTGAGGGACAACAGCAGCAACATCACCAAACCTGAACGGTCTCAACTCCTGGATTTGTTCAGACGACTGGTCAGTGCAAGGTGCAAGGATTTCCTACAGTCTCATTATGAAGCCATACGCAGCAACCCACTTGCATCAAAACACCCAGGATTCATTCAGCACCTAGAGGAAACATATAAGCGAAGAGAAACCTGGGCTGCCTGCTTCCGAGATAATTTGCCAAGTGGCTATGCAGTATTTGCCAAGCGGATCCTCAAGGACAAGGTCCTCCATCAACTGAAAGCCTTTAATCTCATTCAGATGGTCCACTTTGTCCAAACTAGGATGGAGTCGCATTACATCCGTCAGTTAACACTTGTAGTCAACATTGGGAATCTCTGTCAACAGTCAGAGACGTACATCAGTGAAGCAGCTCAGACTACCATTGTGCAAGTATGTTTCTTCACTGTTTTCTGTTGTGTTTAACTTTAGTTTATTAGTTTATTTAACAGGGGCAATACCAGAGTTAGCTAATTTTCATCTGTGGTCCCTGGGCAGGGGGCTTAAAACAAACAAACAATATAGACAATACATACACTACTATTGCCACTACGACTAAGGTGGGGTTTACATTAGACCGTATCAGTGGATCATCAGATTAACGTTTTTAAAACGATTAGTGTGCACACAGCAACGCCAATACACGATTCGCGTGCACACAGCAACGCCAATACACGGATACGCTCGGCTCCGCAGGCATCCTGCGCTCCAAATCACTCCGCCCTGAACAGCGAGTGCCCTCTGGAGGGTGCGCACTCCGGCCCTGCGCAGCTCACAGAGCGCGCGAGTATAGCGCACGAGCAGTGATTCGGGACTGAGCCGCTGTGTGTGTAATCTCAGTGCATGTCGGGCATGCGCGTCACTTACCACTTGCAAGTGGAAGGATGGCAAGCCTAAAGACAATCATAACTACACAATGGGCAGTATTTGCATCAGTATTTGCAGTATTTTCATACTTTTATACTCTTTAATGAAAGGTGATACAAGGCGGAAGTCCGCACCGTTTTTCAGCAGTCGCGTCACATGACCAACGCCAGCGAATCAGGAAGGTGGATGTCACAGTGACATTGTCCAATGACGACGCCAGCTAGAGCTCAGCACAGCGTATCCGCGTATCTCAATGTTTACACAGCACCGGACCAGACACGATCTGGATTGAATACGTGGACGCTGGCGGATTCCCGTTTCCCGGCGTTTCCAGGCGTTTTAATGTAAACGGACAGTGCATCCGCGAAGAAAACGAGACAGATACGGTCTAATGTAAACTTGGCCTAAATATACACTAAAAACAGCAACATCATACTAGGACAACACAACATGTAACAATGACACAAGAACAACACACCTACACAGTACACTACTATCAATACACAAATGACAACACATAGGGCAGCACACATCACACAATAATAAATTAATGATCACATCTTTGATAAGCCTTCAGCCATATCTTCAAGGATTTTTTAAATTGGCTGAAACTTGTACAGTCTCTAATATGAACTGGAATTGAGTTCCATTTTTCTACTGCACTGATAGAGAAAGCTGATCGGCCAAAGGAAGTCTTCCTGAAACTCCCATAACAATCACCTTTCACTGAAGACCTAGAGACCCTTAATTTATCTCTGCAAAATGATATGTATTGCTTGAGAGGTGGCGGTGCAAAATCATGGATGAGTTTATACATCAAGCACATATCAGCAAAACAGATAAAACTCTCAAAGGTTAGTAAGTTTTGTTATGATGGCACAATGATGGTAATTTCTTGGTTTTTTTTATTAAGAACTTTTATAGCCTGTTTATAGAGGGTGGCTAAAGGTTGTAAGATAGTCACCCCTGCCTGGGACCAACTTGTAGAGCAGTAAGATAGGTAAGCGTACCCATTAAGCCCACCAAAATCTAAATTTCTTTATTTTTCATCCATATTCACACAATGTTTTAGTGAAATGATTTGCTAAATAGTAAGATTTACCTCTCATCTCAATGCTTATTGATGAGTTGATGTGAATTTCAAAATACACGATTAAGATATTTTAGTAAAAAAGTCAAAAGTCTGGCTGGGCTTACCATCGATACCCTTTAAGCCCACTTGTGTTCCTAATAAGCCCACTTCAACATATTTCATAGAATAATGTTGTTTAATGAAATATAAATATATCAATACATGAAATAACAATGAAAGTGTGCTGTAAACATTCTTTTTCATAAATATGACCATCTGATCAACTGACAACAGGGATGTGATTTGGGGCTGGTGAAATTATCTGAAAATTTTAGCCGGGGGTCTGGGGGCCGCAGGCCCCCAGCTGGTCCAGGGCAGCACCCTGGTGGGGGGACAAGGGGGGAAGCCCCCTGAAGCTCCTGGGTTTTGGAGTTTTCTGACTTAAAAATTGTACTAAAATGGCAAGCAAACATACAAGAAAAAACTTGTCATGATTAACAAATTCAAGCCAATTTAATGGTCAACATGCAACTCTGACACACACACTCTCGTGCGCGCTCTCTCTCTCACTCGCGCGCGCTCTCTCTCACTCGCGCGCGCTCTCTCTCTCACTCGCGCGCGCTCTCTCTCTCACTCGCGCGCGCTCTCTCTCTCACTCGCGCGCGCTCTCTCACTCGCGCGCTCTCTCTCTCACGCGCGCTCTCTCTCTCTCTCTCTCTCTCACGCGCGCTCTCTCTCTCTCACGCGCGCTCTCACTCACGCTCACAATCTCACTCGCGCGCTCTCTCTCTCACTCGCACACACACTCTCACTCACACACCCCAAAGAACCAGCGCGGCAGGGCCCGCTAGCCCCGCGCCTTGGGACGTAATTCGCCCCGAGGCGAGCCGCGGCGCTCCGCTTAGGTTTCGTTTCTATCCCGGTCTCCAGCCCGACTTTGGACGCTCGTAGCTTGGGCAGGGGAGGTCCCAGTATCCCCAAACTTGACAGCCAGAGACAAATCTGAGGCTGTCATCTTTCAAACAAAGTCGGAACGAATAGGATACGAATGTGGATTTGAGGGAAAAATCGGAAACATTTTTTTTTTCAAGTTTTGAGGTGAAAAAAGCGGAATTCCGCGAATTCGCGGAAAAATCACATCCCTGTGACAAACATGACAAAACAACACAGAACAATGAATCATTTCATCTAATTTTGTTTCATTTCAGGCAAGTGGATCAGCGAGCGGATTTGATCATCTTAAGTTTTTGTTTGTATACATTTTCCACCTCAGTGTAGTTGCTGAGGTAGAATGGGCCAGCTCCCACTAGGTTTGCCTTGCACAGTATGAACTTTTTTTCCACATCTTCAACCTTCTCCCTTGAAGGGAGATGGTGCGTGTTGTTTGGGCCCCGGTCAAGAAATTTCATGACGTAAGACGTCTCACCCTCTGGTGGCGTAGACTCATTGAGGACTCGCGCTATATAATATTTCGCAGGCTTGGTAAAAAGCACTGCGTAGTAAGTGTCTCTCTCTATAGTCAACTCGAGATGAGCACTCTGGCATTCATCCTTCTTGTTCTGGTCAGCTCCTTTTGTTTCTTTCCCTTGTTGTTTGTTTGTTGTTGTATCTTCATTTCCGTTGTATTCAATCTTTCTAATGCCTGTTCGGACGTGAGAGCCTCTCTGTATTTCATGGTGGATATTCTCCGTCTTTTCTTGTCTCCTGCGTTTTCTTGTGGCATGATGCGCTTCAGAAAATACTCCTTTATCTCAGAGAGTGGTGCACAATTGACTGCTGTAGACGTGCTCGCTGTTGCTGCAGGCACAGGCAACGGCATAGCTGGAGGCACAGATTGAGGAGTGGACAGTGGGATGGCTTCAGTGGGGTTGGAGGATTGATCTTGTGTAAATGGTGTGTTGGTCTTCACCCCCCTGATTACACCACTGGGGTTAAATGGATATATCCCAGTGCTCTGGAAACCGCTGATGATGTTCGCTATTATTATGTTAATAGCGCTATTTCGCGCTGCCGTCGGGGGCAGTGCTTCAAAAATGATGCTGCTTGTAGCACTGCCCCTTTTGCCTAGCATTTGCTAGCTGTAGTTTGCATACATTTCAATGGGTGGTACCATTTAAGCCCACCTGTACAAAAGGCTAATTTATGTAAACACACAACTAAACAGGGCCTTTTATGATACATATATTTAAATATCAATGTTAAACAAATCATAAAATGGTCACTATTTCTATCTAACAACTTTAACTGTTCTGCTGGAGAAGGATTAGCAGCACTAGCGTTTTTTTTTTTTTTGAGAGGTTAGCTACTTTTGCAAGCTCACAAAACTCATCTTTTCATTAAAAGAGAAAATATATAATTTAAGAAAACACATCGTTTTTTTCAATAAAAATCAGCACATTTGCCTCTTATTTGACATAATATCAATATACTTACCAAAGATGTAGCTGAAAAGTGTTGAAAATTGGGGATTTCTAACAGGTTGCAAAAGTGCAAAGTTTTTCTGTGTCTTCTCGTCAGTTGTCCTGGGACTGTATACACATGGGCGGGGCTAATTCAACCATACAAAATGTTATTGGTATGCAATAAAAAACACTTCGTAAAGAACAAATTATTTAATTGAATGAAGTAACTTTTGGCAAAAAAAAAAAATGTTTTCTTTTTTTGTAATTTGACCTCAAAGTTGAAAGTGGGCTTAAATGGTACATGGGCTTATTGGGTACGCTCGCAGATGTGGAAAAAATCATAGAATGTAAAAACAATTTAGCAGCGGGTAAGGGCAATTGGTGCCTAATATGCCTAAAATTAGCTGGACTAGCTCTGACATTTTTGGATATCTTTTTTATATGCTTTTTAAAAGTTAAGTTAGAATCAATGATAACACCCAGATACTTGAAATTATCAGCAGTATTTATCACCTCTCCCTTAACAAGGATATTAGGTTGTTGTTTTGGGTCATGCCTCTTGATGGAAAAATACATGGCTACTGTTTTACTCACATTAAGAGTAAGACAGTTAACTGTCAGCAAATCAGACACTTTATTTAAAGCTGCAGTAAGTTGTGTTGCAGCTTGTTCACTCGTTTTGGCATGTGTATAAATAACTGTGTCATCTGCATACATCTGAATGTAAACTTCTGGGCATATCAGAGGTAAGTCATTAATATATAGACTAAATAAAATCGGTCCTAAAATCAATCCCTGGGGGACTCCAATGGTGCTATTATACCCTGTCCACACTAGGGATTTTGTACCGATACGATACTACTTTCGTACCGCAACACCTGTCCACACTAGCAACTATACCGGTACTGTAGCGGTATAACTGTATCGGTACGAAACCCACAAATGTATGGGTTTCGTACCGGTACAGTATCGGTACTGTAGCGCTTCGCTGTAGTGTGGACAGATGAAGCGGTTCTGTATCGATACAAATATAATGCGCAAAGTCACACCTCAATCGATGTCTTCGCTGAATAAAATAGTGAAGAACGGAGATTTGTTTTCTTTGTTTCTTTCTCAACTGCCTCGCGTGTTTTATACGATTCGACTGAATAAATGACCACCAGAAATACAGACTGTACATTGACAACAAAAAGCACACACACATTGTTTCATCCGCCATATTCTCGGAAGGAAGTTACTCAGTAACCACGGAAACATTTCGTGCACGCGCATTTCAACTACTGTGAAAGAAAACCGCAAACATTTCTCGCTAGTGTGGACAGATGCACTAAACTGTACCGGTATACTTTGTATCGATACAGTTATACCACTATCGTACCGGTATATATGTGAACACAGCTTTAGATAGGGAAGAGTACGTGTCCATAATTCTTGTACACTGCTTTCTTGAATCTAAGTAAGATTCCATCCATGTCAGAGCATTAGAAGAAAGGTTGAACTTTGAGAGTTTGTTTAATAGAACATTATGATTAACCGTATCAAACGCCTTTTTAAAATCAAGGAAGACAGCACCAACAACACCTCCCCTGTCAAGTCTGGATTTAATTTGCTCAGTAAAATAAAGTGCTGTTTCTGTTGAATGATTCTTCCTAAAGGATATGGGACATGGATTTTTACCTGGGCATAATTATGTATAAAGGACATAAGAAATGCCATCTAAATCACTGCAGGGCGTCAAAAATGTGAAAATCATCACATTATTCAAGTTTTCTTATACATCAGCGTAAAACAAGGATTCGTTAATGAGCTAGGTGGTCACGTGACCCGTGACGTCACAAAAACTTTCCAAGGAGCCAGCGCTTGGGAATCTAATGTAAACAGGTTACCGAAATGGACACCATCGACAGTGACATTCCCGATGTTTCACAGAGACGTGAAGTTAGACCCTATCAATTTGAACCGATAGCTGGAAATTCACATGAACATAGAGCTTGTCTTTACTCTGACGGGTCAGATGATTCTGAGAGTGAGAGTTCATTCAGCCCTCATGAAACTGAAAGCGGTCGGCTCGATAACACTTCCTGGTAAGTTAAAAACAATTCTGCTCAAAGGCTAATGATCTGTTGAAAGAAGTATTATTTTTGTATCATACATTGAAAGTTCATCATAGATCTAGCTAAAGTCTGTTGCAAGCTAGTTTTTTTTGCTGATATTTTTCGAGATTGATTGAGATACAATGCTTCCAGAGTCCGAGATGAAAACATTCAAAATGGCGAAACGAGTCAGAATTATGATAATCAATAATTGATACACCCAAAATTATAATACTAATCCTTACCTCGGCTTTCAGTCGCTTAGCGCAGAGGTCTTCAACAGGGGGGTCGCGAAATCACACCGGATCACTCATATCAACAAAAATATTCCTGCCCTGTCCCCTGGCCTCCGGGCAGGGATGCAAACAGCGCGCCTTTTGGCGGATGCCGCCTTTTTCACGGCTGAATCGCGCAGATCCGATTTAAAAAAAAAAAAAAAAAAAGCGATATTAATTCATGAAACATGAAGTATAAGGATGAGAAAAAAACAGTTTAAATCAGGAAGCTGCGCACATTTGTGCAGCCTGGCGCAAATGTGCGCAGCTTCCCGATTTAAACTGTTTTTTTTTTTCTCATCCTTATACTTCCTGTTTCATGTTTCATGAATTAATATCGCTCAGTACCTGAGTATTAATATTGAAAGAATCCTCAGTGAAATGGTCCGAACACAGTTTGTGGGAAACAGTAGGTGCAAAGTTTTTCCAACAGGTGTTCTGTAAAGTTATCCTACCTCTTGGATTTGTCCTACCAAGCCTACTGCACATGCGCGAAGCCTACTGCGCATGCGCAGGTGAGCCCACACTTTCCTCAGCTTCGGGTCCTTGGGGAATGCAAAAAAACTTACTCCAGGGCATTTCCCATTGGAATTATTGCAACCATAAGCAGCACAATACACCATGATGTCCAATGTATGATGTCCAATGTACTTTAAAGACTATAAAAACAATTTTCTTGTCATCCACTTCTCCATTCATCTACCCGCTTGTGCTGTGCCCGAAAGTTTTTGTTACGTATGATCACGTGACAGCGGCTCTTCCGGTTGCAAAAAATGCATATTGGAAGTCGAGCAGAAATGCCATATAATCATCACGAATATAACGATTTTGCTGAATTTAATAGATGATTTTGTATTTGTTGATGCAATTAATTCATATTTTTAATGGAAAGAAACTGATATAGCGTGCTTTTATGTTTCATGTCCCATATCCTTAAATCCAAACTGCATGGGGTGTAGTGGAAAATTACCATCTAAATAGGCTATCAACTGGTCACAGACCACTCTTTCAGCTACCTTAGGCTACATCCACACGACAACGGCAACGAGATTTTATTAAAAAAAATATCGCGTCCACATGGGCAACGGATCAGTAAAATATCAGGTACATATGGCAACGCAACGCTTGCTGAAAACGATGCAATACACATGCCACACCTCTACGTGCGCTGTAAGACGGTCCCATCGGAGACACCAGAACAATAGAAGAAGTAGGACGCATGCGCATAAACCCCTTCTTCTACCCGGCGTGAAGCACTCAGGAACAAACACACAACAACAAGAAGAAGATGGCTGCGACTACGCGAGGAAATCGTGCCTTCTGTGTGTACAAATTAGTTTTATTAGTGTGCATAGTTTTATATAACTTAATTTTCTTATTGTGTGTGAACATTTTGAAAAGCAGTCTTATCCAGTAAAAAAAAGAAATCCAAGAAATGGTTCAGTTACTTGTTTATTTAAAAGAAAAGCTGTATACAAAAGTGAATGCAATGCAGTGGTTCATACAAAACAGCGAGAGTGCTGCTTGTTCTAGTCATGTGGTTGTGACGTCATCGTAAACAAATCCGTTCTACTCATCCAGATGACTTCGCAACGGCGCCGTTGCCAGATTTTTCCACTCTGGAACCCGTTCTCGTTTTGGGGCACCCAAAACGCCGGTGCCGTGTGGACGCCAGGCCGAAACGATAAACAATTTTATCAAATTCACCTGAATCCGTTGCCGTGTGGACAGCCTCTTAGAGATGGCTGGAAGAATGTTAAAGGGCCTATAATTTGTAACATCAGTTACATCACCTGATTTAACGATAGGGGTTATTACTGCTGTCTTCCAGGCATTAAGAAAATAACTTTGTTGAATGGACAGATTGACCAAGTGAGTAACTGGAGAAGAGAAAATGTTTGCATACTTCCTAACAAATGCACAATCACAGTCAAAAATATCTTTTGCCTTAGAGTTCTTAAACTGGTTTAAGATTTTAGTTACAGATGATTCTGGTACTTCTAAGATGTTAAACAATGGGAGATCTTTATTTGGTAATATAATGACCTTCTCTCTGGGACCAAAGCTTAGTGCTAGATTTTGAACTGAATCAATAAAGTAACTATTGAACACAGAAGAAATTTGGACATTATCTTGGGTAATAATCCCCTGCGGGCGGCACGGTGGCGTAGTGGTTAGCGCTGTCGCCTCACAGCAAGAAGGTCTGGGTTCGAGCCCCGTGGCCGGCGAGGGCCTTTCTGTGCGGAGTTTGCATGTTCTCCCCGTGTCCGCGTGGGTTTCCTCCGGGTGCTCCGGTTTCCCCCACAGTCCAAAGACGTGCAGGTTAGGTTAACTGGTGACTCTAAATTGATCGTAGGTGTGAATGTGAATGGTTGTCTGTGTCTATGTGTCAGCCCTGTGATGACTTGGCGACTTGTCCAGGGTGTACCCCGCCTTTCGCCCGTAGTCAGCTGGGATAGGCTCCAGCTTGCCTGCGACCCTGTAGAACAGGATAAAGCGGCTAGAGATAATGAGATGAGATGAATAATCCCCTGCACTTGTAATTCATACCCTTTATCTCTTTTATTATTATCTTTCTTTAAAACTCTATTAATATTTTGCCAAATTTTCTTGCAGTTACCCTTTGATTCATTTATAATGTTAATAAAAAATGTGCTTTAGCCTTTCTCAATTCATGTACCACTTCATTGCGCAACTGCTGAAAAGTTCTCCTATCATTGGGTAATACAGACTTAAGTGCAGTTTTCAATGCATAATCCCGTCACTTCATTAAGTTCCAGACTTGTTCACTAAGCCAAAGTGAGTTTTGCTTTTTTCTGGAGTATGTAATATTTTTACTAAATTCATTTTTAACCTTATCAATCATGGTCATTAATCTCTCAGAAGCATCATCTAGGTCCCTAATGGAACCAATCTCGTTCCAATTCAGTTGCTTAAGCTGGCGTTCAAATTCACTAATGAGCCTCTTTGGTACAATTTTTAAAGTCCTTCTGCTTTCCTGCCGGTACATAAACCTTTGTTTTGTTAATTTCCTTGATATCAATGTCAAATTATGATCTGATAATCCGGTCAATAAATTGAATGTTTTTATTATTCTTTCTGGTTTGTTACTAAATATTAAATCAATCTGTGTTTGTGTTGATGGTGTAATTCTGGTAGGACCTTGAATTAATTGTGTGAGGTTAAATTGATTTGTTAAGTCTTTAAGTTTCTTTCTTTTCGACTTATCAGTCCAATTTATGTTAAAGTCTCCAAGTAAAATTAATTCTTTATTTGTGTTCATTTCTTTCAAAATGTGTCTTAGGTGTTCATAAAACATAGTATTTGATGAAGGTGGTCTATATATGTGAATGACATATTGGAAGATGAAATCATTCTTACTGCCATGCATTCCATGTCCATACAGTTCAATTCAATTTCATTGCAGTTTATTGACTAATGACGTTCTAGGGTGGTTCTGTTTCTAAGAACGGGTCACTTTTTTTTTTTGTAACAACTTGCATGCAGACTGAAAAATTAGGTTCCTTCACAAGGTTGTTCACTGTCCCTAATGGGATGAGGAGCTTGGCAATCCAGAAGAACCTCAGAATGGTATACTCTGCAATTCCAAAGCTCGTTAAGGGGGTGGAAACTTGAGCCTTCAACTCCGTAGCCCAAAGCTACCAGACCACGACCCTTAGTCACCATCTAAAATCAAATTTAGCTCTTTCACAGAACGTTGATTATATAATTGAGAGAGAAATTCTGCTGTTTCTAATAACAGTTTTCAAAATTCATCTTCACATCTTGTTTCTTCTACAATCAAAGAAAACACCTTTAGTTACTTTAGTTGTCGTCATTCTACTGATATAATCCCTACCCCAGGGCTCCTACATGACGACTGGTTCTGCAGCATTTTGTAGGAGTTCTGGTTCCAGATTAGGCAAGATAAATCCAGGAGCATCACTGGAATGTTGAAATTGTCATTGATCTTTATCTCTGATAAGAATTTCACTTATTGGGTGTATACCAATAAGAATTTCATGACCTGTATGTGGTTCTGAAAATAAAATAGGAAATAACAATTTCTTATAAAAGCAGAACATCCTGCAACAGAAAAATAGCATGTTTTCCAAAAAGTACCCCTTTGTTACAGAACCAGAAGTCCAGGTGGTGGAATTGGACCTGATTTGAACCCCTTCTTTTTGGGCAGAGTCAAACGAAAACTCCAGGGAGTGGAATCAGACCTGACTGAACCCCTCCTACCTAGGCAGAGTCAAACCAAAAGTCCAGGGAGGTGGAGTCAGGCCTGAATGAACCTCTCTTACCTGGCAGAGTCAAACCAAAAGTCCAGGGGGTGGAACCAGACCTGATTGAACCCCTCCTACCTGGGCAGAGTCAAACGCAAATTCCAGGGGGTGGAATCAGACCTGATTGAACCCCTTCTACCTGGGCAGAGTCAAACGCAAATTCCAGCGGGTGGAATCAGACCTGATTGAACCCCTCCTACCTGGGCAGAGTCAAACGCAAATTCCAGGGGGTAGAATCAGACCTGATTGAACCCCTCCTACCTGGGCAGAGTCAAACGCAAATTCCAGGGGGTGGAATCAGACCTGATTGAACCCCTCCTACCTGGGCAGAGTCAAACGCAAATTCCAGGGGGTGGAATCAGACCTGATTGAACCCCTCCTACCTGGGGAGAGTCAAACCCAAATTCCAGGGGGTGGAATCAGACCTGATTGAATCCCTCCTACCTGGCAGAGTCAAACCCAAATTCCAGGGGGTGGAATCAGACCTGATTGAACCCCTCCTACCTGGGCAAAGTCAAACCAAATGTCCAGGGGGTGGAATCAGACTTGATTGAACCCCTATTACCTGGTAGATTCAAACCAAAAGTCCAGGGGGGTGGATACAACTTGATACAACACTGTGTGCTGTACAGTGTCTTGTGGGTTAAGGTTAGGAATTGGGGTTATAGGAGGGGTTGGATCAGGTGCATTAATGAACCCCTCCTCCTGTTCCTATTGGTACATGCTAATACAACCTATAACCTCATCATTAGAGTGGCAGGGTTGCTAGCTTGGTAAATCCAGGGAATGCTAAGGACATATGTTAGCTAACTGTGCTAATTCTCAAGAGAATGTTATGAAATCAGTGCTTTAACAGATAGACGTTGTCACGTAGATGTAGGAAGGTGAATTAATAACCATTTTGTCCTTGGTTGCATTTAGGCAGATGATTAAAATGGCAGCAGCAGGAAGACAGAGTTAAAATACAAGTCTAATTTCCAGTAAACCACTGTTCTTCACCCAGCAGGATGAGGAAAACTACATTATTGTTGATGTGACATCAGATATTCAACACCATGTCAACATCACACTGAGGACCTGCACCTGTCCTGTGGGCGTGGCCACAGGAAGCTGTGAACACCTGAATGCCGTGCGAAAGCGACGCCTTCAGGAAGTGTTTGATGAATTTACTAACAGTGAGTCCTTCCTTTTCTTGCCATATAGCAGGAACCGGTGTGGTGAACGTGATTTCTTCTTGTGCAGGATGTTCTTGTGTTAACCTCAGCTAATCACTGATATGTGATGTCATCAGTGTGCACTTCTTACTCCCACGCATGAGCTGTTTGAAAAATTCCCTCCAATGAGCAAGACAACTTGCACACAGAAAGCCAGTGGTAGTGAGCTGTCCAGCTAAAACAAAAGGCCTTATTTTAGGAAAAAGACATTTTCAATAGCTGGCTAACTTACGCTAGCTAACTAGTTAAGACAGAATAAGGAACAAAATCCGTATTTCTGGTCGCTCCAAGTGTGTGGGTTTTTGTTTTTTTATTTATTACATAAATAGTGTTTACTTGTGTATTTTGTTATTTAATATGGGTTTTCTGGTCTCTTTCATTGTCTAGAAAATTTGTAGGTGGGTCCTTGGAAAAATACCTTAAGTACTTTTCTGATCTGGGTTCTCTGGTCGGTCTTTCAGCCAACTAGCTACATATAGACTGGCACCAAAATTCAAAAAAGTGCTTATTTAAGGAGTTAAAGGCATTTTTGAGACAAAGTCGGCAAACAGTCTTATTTTGTCAATTTGGGTGTGCCGAATTCAAATCTGCAATATGCCGAGCTCTATCTGACCTCTGTTGACCTCTAGAGGTCATTGAACTTTGGGCCTGTAAACGTCTCAGCTGAACCCAGTTTCTCAGCTTTCTAAGGAATGAAATGTACTAAAATGATTAATGAAGTTAGCAAATGGCCTTGTTTGTTAAATGTTTGGGTGCTGAATTCATTTTTCATTTGTAAAACGACATATGACCTCTGATAACCTCAAGGTCATTAAACTTGGCCTATAGGCCTATGCATTTAACGGCATTTTTAAACTGACTTTACTCCCCCAAAAAGAATATACAGGGTATACAGGTTAATCAGGGTTAGTATATATGAGAGTTTTTTTCTTTGTTGTTTGTTTTGTTTTGAACGGGGTAAAGCCTTTACAAAAAACAAACAACAAAGAAAAAAACTCTCATATATACTAACCCTGATTAACCTGTATACCCTGTATGCCCCCACATTTTGTATGCTGCTGAATCTGTCCTTTTTTCAGTAGCTTTGTATAAACAATAACCGCTAAATGTAATGCAATGTTATGTAAGGTGATCGCCTAGGCATTCTCATTGTGAAAAGTAAGTCACATGTACATGTACTGGCATTTAATTAGGGCCCGAGCCCTATGGGCGAAGGCCCTATTGTTCTTGTAAGAGTTCACTATTATTATTCTTCTTCTTCCGTCTTCTTCTTCTTCTTCCGTCTTCTTCTTCTTCTTTATTTTTCTCCGCTGTTGGGCCATTTTCGGGGCGCTTGCCATGGCCGAAAACGCACGAAATTTGGCACCAGTTCCGAGAATTGGCACCGCTACTCAGAACCAAAAGCCCAATCTTGGCTGGGGCTCAGGGCCTCTATAGCGCCCCCTAAGTCGTTGTGATTTTGGCCTCCCGCATTAAGGTGCCTGGTTGCCATATAGTTTGTAGTAGTGGCATGCCATTTGGTACGCATATGTATCTCACTAAGCCGGACAAAAATGTAATGCCAATGCATTAGCCTCGCCCAACAGGAAGTGAGGTAATTTCACTTTTGTGCGAAATGCATGGCCAAGAAGACGGCGCAACTCCTCCTAGACCGTTCATAGGAATGTCACCAAAATTGATACACCTCATCTACAGACATGGCTGACAAAAGTTACTAAATACGTTTCACGTAGGATAAACCGTTCAGAAGTTATACGTCAATCAATTTTCACTTAAAAATTTTACATGCTAAAAAATTCATAACAAATCTTCTAATTGCTCAAAACTGCTCATACTTTACACGCAAATCACGCATTGGGCTTCTGACATGTTACCCAATTTCTGTGTTATTTCGCCACTGGGGGCGCTATTTTTGGGCAAAAATTCCAATCTTTCCTCAAATTTGGTCAAACTTCACGGCCACCCTCTTACTACCTCCCATGTCATGTATTCCACATTTTGGGAATTTTCGTCCATGGGGGGCGCTGTTTTTGGCCGACGCAATTGCTCCAAAACGGGTTTTTGGTAAATAATTCCATACTGCTTTTCCTTCACACCACTACCTTGTGATAGTACGTTGCTGTTGTAGACACTTATTTTTCCAACTCATAATCGCTCATGTACAGCATAGCGCCACCTACTGACATGGGAAAAACCAAAAAATTTATTCTTCAAAAATCTATATCTCATCTTCTATTTACTCAATTGTCATCAAACTTCATCCGCAAACTCTTCATAGCTCACCTGGCATGTACGCCAAATTTTGTGCACTTTCGCCCCTGGGGGTGCTGGTTATGGCAGAAATGATATTGCAGCTTCTGATTTGTCAAACTTGGCAAGCAAACTCTTTACAAGACCCTTATTGGGGCGCTTGCCATGGTCGACAACGCACGAAATTTGGCTCCTTTTTCTTAGACTGCCACCGCTACTGAGAACCAGAAGCCCAGATCCAGACGGGCCTCAGGGCCTCTATAGCGCCCCCTAACTCATTGTGATTTTGGCCTCCCGCATTAAGGTGCCTGGTTGCCATGTAGTTTGTAGTAGTGGCATGCCATTTGGTACGCATATGTATCTCACTAAGCCGGACAAAAATGTAATGCCAATGCATTAGCCACGCCCAACAGGAAGTGAGGTAATTTCACTTTTGTGCGAAATGCATGGCCACGAAGACGGCGCAACTCCTCCTAGACCGTTCATAGGAATGTCACCAAAATTGATACACATCATCTACAGACATGGCGGACAAAAGCTTCTAAATACGTTTCACGTAGCATAAACCGTTCAGAAGTTATACGTCAATCAATTTTCAATGCAAAATTTTACATGCTTTAAAAATTCATAACAAATCTTCTAATTGCTCAAAACTGCTCATACTTTACACGCAAATCACTCATTGGGCTTCTGACATGTTACCCAATTTCTGTGATGTTTCGCCACTGGGGGCGCTATTTTTGGGCAAAAAATCCAATCTTTCCTCATATTTGGTCAAACTTCACGGCCACCCTCTTACTACCTCCCATGTCATGTATACCACATTTTGGGAATTTTCGTCCATGGGGGGCGCTGTTTTTGGCCGACGCAATTAACAAATCTTCTGATTGCTCAAAACTGCTCATACTTCACACGCAAATCACTCATTGGGCTTCTGACATGTTACCCAATTTCTGTGACATTTCGCCACTGGGGGCGCTATTTTTGGGCAAAAATTCCAATCTTTCCTCAAATTTGGTCAAACTTCACGGCCACCCTCTTACTACCTCCCATGTCATGTATACCACATTTTGGGAATTTTCGTCCATGGGGGGTGCTGTTTTTGGCCGACGCAGTTGCTCCAAAACGGGTTTTTGGTTAATAATTCCATAATGCTTTTCCTTCACACCACTACCTTGTGATAGTACGTTGCTGTTGTAGACACTTACTTTTCCAACTCATAATCGCTCATGTACAGCATAGCGCCACCTACTGACATACTGACATGGGAAAAACCAAAAAATTTATTCTTCAAAAATCTATATCTCATCTTCTATTTACTCAATTGTCATCAAACTTCATACGCAAACTCTTCATAGCTCACCTGACATATACGCCAAATTTTGTGCACTTTCGCCCCTGGGGGTGCTGGTTATGGCAAAAATGATATTGCAGCTTCTGATTTGTCAAACTTGGCAAGCAAACTCTTCACAAGGCCCTTATTGGGGCGCTTGCCATGGTCGACTACGCACGAAATTTGGCTCCTTTTTCTTAGACTGCCACCGCTACTGAGAACCAGAAGCCCAGATCCAGGCGGGCCTCAGGGCCTCTATAGCGCCCCCCGAGCACCGTACACTGCCAGACCCTATTGTTACCATGTGTCCAATTCTGTGCTTTGTCGCCATTGTGGGAGTAATGGCTCTTGCCGAAGAAGCTGTGGAAGTTATTTCGCGGGGACGCGTGCCCCCGCCCCCCTTGGCCGCTGGCGCGAGGGCCCGTCGAGGCCGCTTGCGGCTTTAATGTTGTATTTGTTCCTTTCTATTTGTTTTTTGTCTGTTCATATTCTTTTTGGGGGAGTAAAGTCAGTTTAAAAATGCCGTTAAATGCATAGGCCTATGGAGCACTTGCATGTGACGTCACAGCCAATCCAGATTGTGACAGACGCCATCTTGTCGGTCAAACGCCATATTCCGCCTTCTACTTCTGCTTTTACTTCTACCTTTTCTTCTGGAAAACCCTACTATATACAATTCTACTACAACGGCTGCGGCTACAAGCTCTCCCTACCTGTGCACGTTTATGTTTTTTGTGTGTATTTTTGCGTGTTGTTCGTCTGTACCGGACTTCAATATCCACTACAACCGTATGGACTTACTGGACATTGGTTTCCAGCAGAAAATGACGGTTTGTAGCGATTTCCATCGCATACACAACATTCCGGACGAGATAGCGAGACCAGCGGGGTCTCCGTGGATTGTTATCGGAAGCAAAGCGAAGGAGGCGGTGCTGGGAGCGGAAGCAAAAGCGAGGCTGCAGAGCCGGCCTGTTGACTAAGCTCAGAAAACAGCCACTCAAACCTCCACTGCTAAGCCTCTATCTCTCCAACGCCAGATCCACGTAAACAAGATGGACGATTTGGAATTACAGCTGGAATTACCTTATTCTATTCTATAATCGGCTGGTCAGTGCTATACTCAATACTTAAATGACTTACCCATCCAATGAGGATTCTTGTTTACAAGATGCCATATCTGAGTCGCTGACAAATCCTGAATTTCTGTAAAGAAAACTGTCCAGAGATTTATAAGCACGCAGTGCTTCACCACTGAACAGCGAGGGAAAGTTAATGAGGTAATTATACACGTCCGGGTATTCCGCTGGCAGTTCAAAATCCGGTCGTGAAAACTCCGTCCGGTAAGCCATAAGGGTCACTAATCTGTAGATCGTTTATTTTAGACATATATCTAGTTATCTGTTCATTAGAAAAATGAGCCGTGTAGTCCGTCGGTTGAAATTGATCCATTCTGTACACGAGTGCAGCGGTATTCAGCGGTGTTTTTGACCAACAAGATGGCGGTTGTGTACTTTCCGGTCACGTGACTGCAAGATCTCTATAGGCCAAGTTTAATGACCTTGAGGTTATCATAGGTCATATGTTGTTTTACAAATGAAAAATGAATTCAGCACCCAAACATTTAACAAACAAGGCCATTTGCTAACTTCATTAATCATTTTAGTACATTTCATTCCTTAGAAGGCTGAGAAACTGGGTTCAGCTGAGACGTTTACAGGCCCAAAGTTCAATGACCTCTAGAGGTCAACAGAGGTCAGATAGAGCTCGGCATATTGCAGATTTGAATTCGGCACACCCAAATTGACAAAACAAGACTGTTTGCCGACTTTGTCTCAAAAATGCCTTTGGGTGTCACAATTCTGGATTTTGGTACCAGTCTAATAAGCTGGCTAGCTCCTTGTCATTGCCTCGGTCAGCATCTTGGGGGAGGGTCCAGAAAATTTTAGGGCGGGTCTTTGTACATACTTAACATACCAGGGTTCAAGTTAAAATGACGAAACACCCTTAAGCCCCAGTAAGGCCACTTGGAAGTTTGTAACCTAGTTAAGATTTAGGGGGTTAAGGTTGGGGTGCAGCCATGGCCTGAAGGTTAGAGAAGCAGCCTTGGGCCCAAAGGGTCACTGGTTCGATTCCTGGAATCGGCAGGAAAAACATGACAGGAGTTGAGTGAATGAACGGCACTTTCCACTCCCTCTGTATCATAGCTGAAGTGCCCTTGAGCAAGGCACCCAACCCTCAACTGCTCCCCGGGCGCTGTAACATCTCTATCCACTGCTCTGGGTATGTGTGCGTGCGCTCATTGTTCACTTGTGTGTGCGTATGTTCACTGCTTCAGATGGGTTAAATACAGCAGAGGAGCTTGTGTACATGTGACAAAGGCTTCTTCTTCTTCTAAAGAAGTCATAGCTCATTGTAGTTGTGTGTTTATCTGATAGAATGTGTTTTTATTTAGGGAAGAATTCTCCTGAGGACTTGTTTGGCAGCATGGAACCCGAGCAGCACCTCAGTAATTCCAGCACGTTGTCTCTTATATGTAAGTTCATTAAAAGTAGACGGCCTTTTGATTTCATAAAATCAGTGAAATTTAGTTCCATCTGAAATTTGGTCATTGTGATGTATGTTTATTTTTGTACTATCTAAAAAAAAACCCAGGCCATTCTGTGGCTGGGAAGTTATTTAATTTGAGGGGATTCCCTAGCAAATAATGTGCATGAAATCGCTCGCTCCGCGCAGTCAAGCAGACAGAGGAAGTCCGACCTTAGTCGTTGTCGTCTTCTTCATCTTTAGGGTTTTATGGCAGCTGGCATCCAGTGTTGCATTACTGCCATCTACAGGTTTACCTTGACCGTGCACTGACAATTACATAATTCTGTCGCTAAATGAACAGCTGATCGCACCAAGGTGCTCGCTGACCGCCGATATTTGTTAGTTTGGTCCTACGTTTCCTTTCCTTCACAACATAACGTTTTTTCTTCTCACTTTCTGTTACTGGAGTCGGTCTTTCACGTTTCATTTGCATACTCATGTCCTCCATTTTTCTCTTCTGTTTCAAATTTGTATCCCACAATATCTTGCGCGAACAGGGAAAGCCCACCATGTGATGCATGACGTAGTATCTTGAATTGGGTCACGGTGAAGCAGGAAAAAATAGCAGAGAATTTGGAGCCACATGGCCCTAAATTCATTAATTGTTCTATTTTAAAATTGGAAGTTTGTGGTTTGAATTCAGTAGCTTTCAGTCTATTAAACAAAAATAATTGGGTGTCAGGGAAAATTCTCTTTTTATGACCTTCTTCTTCTTCTTTTGGCTGCTTCCGATTAGGGGTCGCCACAGCGGATCTTTCGTCTCCATTGCTCCCTGTCTTCCGCATCCTTCTCTATCACACCTGCCACTTTTATGTCCTCTCTCACCACATCCATGTATCTCCTCTTCGGCCTTCCTCGTTTTCGTGTGCCTGGCAGCTCCATCCTCAACATTCTCCTTCCAACATGCTCTGCATCTCTTCTCAGGATGTGCCCGTACCATCTCTGTCTCATTTCTCTTAGCTTAATTCCCAAGCTCTCCACATGTGCTTTCCATCTGATGTGCTCGTTTCTTATCCTGTCCAACCTGGTCACTCCCATCGCAAACCTTAACATCCTCAACTCCGCCACTTCCAACTTTGCCTCCTGTCTCTTCGTTAAGGGTACTGTCTCCAATCCATACATCACAGCTGGTCTCACTACTGTCTTATACATCTTACCTTTCACTTTTGCTGGGACTTTCCTATCACAAATGACTCCCGAAATCCTTCTCCAACTGCTCCACCCTGCCTGCACTCTCTTTCTCACCTTACTATCGCAGCCCCCATTTTCCTGCACAGTTGACCCTAGGTACTTGAATTCAAGTACTTGGGTCTCTTTTTATGACCTTAACTTGAAAAATCTGAAACGCAGCATACTTTTAAATTTTAAAAAGAAAAAAAATCCCCCAGGGAATTACGATTAAATCACATTACAGCACCTCCATTTTACTTTACATTGCTTCTTCTTCTGGCATTCCTACCCTTCACATTCTTTACATCAATAACCAAGAAAAAAAGCACATCACTCACAATCGAGAGTGCGGAGATGAAATGAAAAGTCATCACTAGGGGGAGCTGTTTTACAAAACTGACAGGTCTGATTCGTCAGTAATGACTGATGAAGTATTTCCAATTCATACCACGTCGTGCTGATGCTTAGTGCCGTATCTGGGCGTATCCTCTTTAGTAATTGTGTGTATGTGTTTTTTAAATCTACAGATTCTGGTTGTACAATCAAGCAGGAAATTGAAAAGCCTGAGATACATAATGCAGGTATACAGTCAATTATACAAAGATTGAAGAATGAATGAAAACAGCCAAGACTGCAAAGTTTGACTGTATTACTATGATGTGATCTTTTTTTGCTCCTCCTACTCAATAGAGTAGGACGCTTCTTTGCTTTGCTCCTGCTTTCTTGATCTTTATTTCTATACTTTACTTTCTCATTTAATTTCCACTATTTTTTTCATTTTATTTTTCATCTTTATAAGCTTTTAATTTAATTTCCACTATCTATCTATCTATATATATATATATATATATATATATATATATATATATATATATATATATATATATATATATTTTTTTTTTTTTTCCCATTTTATTTTTCATCTTTATAAGAAGTTAGTTTTTAAAACAAAATGCCAGGGAGCAAAAAATCCTGCAGAAAATGCATGGAACTAGAACAGAGGATTTCTATTCTGGAATCAAAGATTGATGCTCTGCCAAAGACGGACGAATTAAAAGCGATATCTCAGGAAAGGAGTACAGAAACAGTGGCTGAGAATGCAGAGATTGCACTCCGACAGACCGATGGCATTGCAGATCAAGTGGATGAATTCATCAATCAAGCTGGGCAAAATGTGAGTACAGAAAACTGGCAAATGATGGGTGGCAAGCCCAAAAATAAAAACAGAAGAGTAATTACTTCAACACCAGCTCGTTCTACAAATTACAATAGGATCTACAATCCTATGGAAAATCCACAGCCCATAAGGCTTCAGAACAAATTTGAATGCCTCAGGGATGTGGAAGAGGATTTTTCAAGTGGACAAACACATAGTAAAAAGAGATCGCACCAAGATCGAAGAGCTGTGAGAAGAGGCAAAAAGCAGCTCGTAACACCACCTGATCCCACAACCCTTGTTCTTGGTGATTCCACTGTAAGACAATTAAAAGGTTATGGGATGATTATTTGTTGCCTTCCAAATGCATCCATCTCTGACACCAAAGACAGCATTTTGAAACTCATGTCCGAGCATAAAACTATTAAACATATTGTTGTGCATGTGGGAGCAAATGATTTTTTCAGAGAACAGCTGTTTGTCCAAGATGATTTCAGAAAACTTTTTTCTGAGCTCTATAAGACTGGAATTCAATCTTTTATCAGTGGCCCACTCCCAGCGAGAGGAAGTTTTGCTTTTTCTCGACTCTTCAGTCTTAACACCTGGCTTGGAAAAACTTGTTTTTCATTTGGTATGAACTTCATAGACAATTTTAACCTTTTCTGGAATCACAGAGAATTTTACAAGCCAAATAGCACTGAACTCAGCTGGATTGGAGCCAAAGTCTTAGTAGACCATTACAGACTTGCAATCTTTTCTCAGCCAGCATTGAGGAAAACAGTTGATAAGATGTCGCAGACTGACATAGTTACAAAGCCTAAACAATCTTCTTTGCAAGTCGTCATCAAGGACACACAGACATCTGACCTACAAGACTGCCAAAAATCAGAGGACCCCATTTCGTCATCTCTATCTTCCCCCCGGATGGATTTCCCAAATAGCATGAAAAAATTGCTCCCAATGGCTACACTCTCTTTTTCCAGCCCAAATCTGTCGCGACAAGCAGTGTACCCAGTTCATCAAAATTGTGTTCGCCCAGGACTTTCAGCTGGCTACAAATCTTTATCACTATCCAAAAGATACATGTCATCTCCAATCCTTTCACCCTCAAACCAAATGGAACATTTAGAAAGTCTTGTTTGATGTACTCTGGGTCCCTGCGAATGGGTGTAGTTTTGAAAACCAGCTGGGACCCAATGTGCCTATGCCATTCTCTATTCCTGTGTTGATAAGAAATAGAAAACATAGAGTACATTTAACCCTGGGGGTGAACCAATCTAATCTCCTTCCTGTTTTAAAACAACATCAGAGTGCACAAGCAGATATTACTTCTAGTCTTTCTGTAAAGCTAGCTCTTCTGAACGTTAGATCACTTTTAAACAAGTCATTTTTAATTAATGATCTTATTTGCAAACACAATCTTGATTTTTTGCTTCTAACTGAAACTTGGCTGGATCAAGCAAATAGTGCTACCACCCTTATTGAAGCAGCTCCCCCAAATTTTAATTTTTTGAATGTTACCCGACAAGGGAAGGGTGGAGGGATCGCAAATATATTCAAAGTCTCTTTTCAATGTAAACAATCCTCACTTGGTGATTTTACGTCCTTTGAACACTTATGTGCACTTGTTACATGCTGTCCTAACATATTATTATTAACTGTTTATAGGCCTCCGAGACATTCAGCCAAATTCTTTCTTGAAGAGTTTGGTGAACTGTTGTCAGTCATTTGCTTAGAGTTTGATTGTCTTATTATATCTGGGGATTTCAACTTGCATGTAGATAATACTGATAACACTTATGCCAAAGAACTACTTGCAATTATTGACAACTTCAACCTAGTACAACATGTACAGGGGCCGACCCACTCTCGTGGTCATACTCTTGACCTCGTCATCACAAAGGGTCTTACTGTTTCTACTACTGTTGTTGACCTGGCCTTATCCGATCATTTCTGTGTTTTCTTTGAAGTTTCTATGTCTCCTCACATTCAGAATAGCTCAACGACTATAGGGAGGAGAGTCATAACAGACAACACGTGCTCTCTTTGAGCAAGCTCTCTCTCAGAACTCAACCAAAATGTCAGACACTCTAGATGATTTATTGGAAATTTTTAATTTAAATATGACCCAAATTATGGATGATATTGCTCCATTCAAAATCAAGAGTCAATGATAAGCAGAAAGCACCATGGAAGCAGTACCCGGCAGTTAAACTGCTAAAGAGAGAATGTAGAAAGACTGAAAGAAAATGGCGCAAATCTAAACTTCACATCCATTATCAAATCCATAAAGAGATGCTTTGTAATTATAATTATGAAATTCGTAAAGCAAGACAGTCTTTCTTCTCCAGCATCATCAGCAGGAATATGAACAATGCCCGTGTGCTATTTTCAACAGTAGAGAAGCTAACTAATCCACCACCACAATTAGCACCTGAACTTCTCTCAGTTAATAAATGCAATGAGTTTGCATCCTTTTTCAAAGGTAAAATTGATAAAATACGGCAGAATATTCCTCATAATATATCTCAGTTGCAAAAAATTGAAAAACTGCAATCACCAATGACACAGATAGATAACTTCAACACAATGTCAGAATTTTGTTTAATTGATTATGAGACTCTTGAAAAAACTGTACAAAATCTCAGTTCCTCAACATCTGAATTGGACATTCTGCCCACCAACTTTTTTAAGTCTGTTCTTCATCTTATAATTACAGATGTGCTTCAAATTATAAATACATCCCTGGAGACTGGCGTTGTTCCTGTGTCCCTAAAAAAAAAGCCGTTGTAAAGCCCCTACTTAAAAAAAATAATCTGGATCCTTCAGTGTTAAATAACTACAGGCCAATATCAAATTTACCATTCATCGGGAAAATCCTGGAAAAAAATTGTCTTCAATCAATTAACTGCCTTCTTGATATCAAACAGCCGTTTTGATAATTTTCAGTCAGGATTTCGTGCCAATCATAGCACTGAAACAGCGCTGATTAAAGTTATAAATGACATGCGTCTTAATACTGATGCAGGCAAAACATCGGTCCTGGTATTACTGGACCTCAGTGCAGCTTTTGATACTGTTGATCACAACATACTGCTATATCGACTTGAACACTGGGTTGGATTGACTGGTAAAGTTATCAATTGGTTAAATTCATACTTAAAAGATAGAAGCTTCTTTGTTACCATGGGAAATTGTTCCTCAACGTCAATGTCCTTGACCTGTGGTGTCCCCCAGGGGTCGATTCTTGGACCATTACTTTTCAACCTTTATATGCTCCCACTTGGGCAAATTATCAATAACAATTCAATTTTGTATCACTGCTATGCAGATGACACCCAAATTTATTTTGCTCTATCACCTAATGATTATGCCCCCCTTGAATGTCTCTACCAGTGTATCGATCAAATCAACAGCTGGATGTCACAAAATTTTCTTCAGCTGAACACAGATAAAACAGAAGTAATTCTATTTGGAAAAAAAGATGAAAGACTCAGGATTACCACTATTCTTGACACAAAAGGGATTAAAACTAAAGAAATGGTTAAAAATCTTGGTGTTTTCATTGACAGCGAGCTAAACTTTGACAGTCACATGAAAGCAATCACTAAAACGGCATTTTATCACCTAAAAAAACATTTCCAAACTTATGCCGCTTTTCCACTACAAACGCGGCAGAGCCGTGCCGTGCTGAGTCGAGCTGAGTGAGGTTATTGGAGTTGCATTTCGACTACAACCGCGCTGAACCGTGCTGGCTGGAAGTGGGTGGACACATTGGGTGGAGTTAGCGAAAGTGGGTGGACGTCACGTGATGTCGTTAAGCAGCGCAAACAGTGACATCAGTGAGCTTTTAAGCGGTAGTCTCACGACCTGAATAGTAAACAATAAACATGGACATGGAGTCGTTAGGGTTGCTGGTCTTGGTTCTGTGGCTTGTTGTCACCGACAATGCCAACAGATACTGGCAAGAGCGTATAGATGAGGCGAGGCGCATAAGGCTTCAGAAATTCTCGTAATTCGTAATTCTTCTTCTTCCGGGTTTACGGTGTTTACAGATCCCAGCGTGCTCGCGGGGCGTGTGTGGGCATGTGAGGACACTCCTCCTCACCAATCAGTGCACAGGGGAGTGTCTGCTCACGCCCCCAGCCTCACTCAGCTCGGTTTGGCTCGCTTCAGCCCCACTCCAAAACGGTGCGAGTTTTAGGGGCTAAGCAGGGCTGAAGCGAGCTGAGTCGTGCTGTTTTTTGGTAGTCGAAACGCGAGCCGTGTCGGGCTGAAGTGAGCTGAAGCGAGCTGAAAAAGGGTAGTGGAAAAGGGCCATAAGAGGACTTGTGTCAAAAAATTATCTGGAAAAACTTATACATGCCTTCATCTCTAGTAGGGTTGATTACTGCAATGGCCTTTTCACAGGCCTGCCAAAAAAGACCATCAAACGACTTCAGCCGGTTCAAAATGCAGCGGCGAGGGTTCTCACACGAACAAAAAGAACAGAGCACATTACTCCAATTCTAAGGTCCCTTCACTGGCTTCCAGTAAGCTACAGAATTGACTTTAAAGCTTTGCTGCTGGTGTACAAATCTCTAAATGGTACAGGGCCCAATTACCTCTCTGATATGTTGCAGCGGCCTAACCCAATCAGATCTACCAGATCGCAGCAGAAAAATTTACTATTAAAACCTGTTGTTAAAACAAAGTGTGGTGAAGCAGCTTTTAGCTACTATGCAGTACAGCTATGGAACCAACTCCCAGAGGACATTAAAAATGCTCCTGCTGTTGGCAGCTTCAAATCTAGGTTAAAGACCAAGCTGTTCTCAGATGCTTTCTGTTAAATAATTAATATTGTCTTCTTTACATTTTTTATAATTTTTACTTTCTCTGCATGTTTCAAATTTACTTTAACTTTTTTTTTCTTTTTCTCCTCCTATTTGAACTACTACATTTTATTATTTTATTTCTACTATTGTTTAATTCTTATTATTTTCTTTTAATTTTTTAATTATTTTAATTAATTGTTTAATTCTTTTAATATTATATTAGTATAAAAATAAAATTATTTTATGTAATTTTATTCTCTATTGTTTACTGTTTTGTTTTTACTTCTGTAAAGCACATTGAACTGCCATTGTGTATGAAATGTGCTATATAAATAAACTTGCCTTGCCTTGCCTTGTGTAAACAGAAGTGGGCGGAGACACCACCAGAGAAGTGGATACGGAGCAAGCACAGGCTTCCCAACCTCCCACTGACACAAGTAAACCCTACACTATGGGCTCTTTATAACGTACACTTTATTAGTAACTTTATGTAAACTGTCCTAATCTTCGGTTCTCTACTGAAACCGTTGTAAAACGGACAGAATCAAGATGCAAAACTAGGTTTTGTTTGTAAATCGTGTGTGCAAATGTTTTCCTGGCTAAACTGAACTAAAATTCCTGCCAAATTTACAAAAGTTTTACTGATTTTCTTTCTGCTTGTGTGCGTTAGTCGATATGTTGAAATTACCCAGCACTTTTACGGCACAGCTTGTTTACAGTTAGCCACGCCCACTAAACTCCATAACGGGCAAAGAGTGCACACAGAGAGCTGAAAACAACAAAATCGCGATGAATGTGTAATTTTTAGAATGTAAAACTCCGAAGAGAAACATGTGATACAAATGTTTTTCCAAATAAGGACATTTATAAATACAATTGTCCAGCTTGATACATGTGGTACAATGTGGTGTAGCTTGAGTTTTGACTGGATGGAAAGCAGTTTTTTTTTTTTAATGAAGTGTAGAACATTTTAGTCACATGAACCTAAACCTGGTACACATGAGCAACTTCTCGTCACAAGCATATTGCAATTTTTGGATGCAAGTTTTCCCTCTCGGGTCGCTGCGTGTGCGTATTATCTTCTTCTTCTGTCGATTTATTGGCGGTTAACAATCGATGTGTATTACCGCCATCTACCGGGCTGAGGTGTGATCTCAAGGGATATTAGTCATTGCAAATGCCTGCATGAGAATAATTCAAAACTGAGCCTGTAGTCAGACCTTGAGCAGGTCATGTCCTGATAGTGTTCAAAAAGATATCAGTATTATGTCTCGAGCAATGTGTCATCACAACAGTACAGTACACAGTGAGACACAAGGTCACAGAAGAATTCTAGCCTTCTAGCTGAAATAGTAAAATAGAATGGAGTAGAATATTAAAGGTCCCATGGCATGGTGGTTTGTTGATGCTTTAAACGGGCTCGTGGAGGTTTCCGGATGTTATATCCGCAGCCTTTCTCGAAATGAACCCTCGGCACGTAAATATAGCCTCCTGGGAGAAAGCCCCATTTCAGCGCTTTTCCCAGTGCGCCGTTTTGCTAATGAGAAGCAGGAGGCAGGGAAGGGTAGAGGGTGGGGGCGGGCCATGGGGGGGGCTTGACCAAGCTGCACGCACACATACTCGCTGCTATCAGCGCCTGTAGCCACGCTGCTAAGACAAAACCCCGTTCTCCTTCGGACTCCTTTCGTAAACTCAACGTGACACAGAGAGTGAGAGTGTTCGGAGTGGTAGTTTACGAACGTATAATACCCTAGGCTTGAACATGCACTCCATAACCAAAGAGGATAGAAGCAGCAGCAACTACAACAACATTTCGCTTATCCAACAGAAGACATGCATTGCAGAGCAATAGTCAAACATAAGCTCATAAGTTACAGTCAATTTCCAGACTAAACTCAGTTTAACAGAGCATGCTGCATGCTCTTTAGTTTTGTAGCGCAGATTACCTGGCTAACTGCAGGAAGCGGTTAGCTGCACAGCTAATGTAGCCATTGCTAGGCTAACGCACCGATTTTAAAACACGGCAAAATGACTTAACAGTTATACACTTACTTGTTCGGTGTTTGTGGCTGATGTGGCAGGGATGCTTGGTACGGACCCAGGCTTCAGTGACAGTTGATGTGCAAAACCTGCCCTGTACTGTCCCAAGTTGTGGAAACATTCCTCAGGAAAATGCTTCCGACAAACATACACCGTCTTAGGTAGACTCGACGGCATATTATTGAAGTAAATAAAATTAAGCCACTGCGTCTTCAGGGGCTCTCCCGTCGGCAGTAAAAACAGACTCTTTTCTGTGTTGTCACATCCATGTACAGCACAATTTCCATGTTTCGCCCGCTTAGGTGATGCCATGTTGTTGTGTCCTCTATGGTCTCCTCCATAGACATCCTATTATTACGTAGACGGAGCGTTGGCTGTTCTGACGCGAGAAATGCGGTCGCCATCTTGGAGTGGTGAGATAAGCGCAAGATCATAGACATCCTATTATTATTATTATACTGTCTGCAAGGGGGTGTATGGGGGATGCAAGTGACCGAAAGGCAATGGAGGAATGGGTGGCCTGCTGTAAGTGTGATAAGTGGTTTCACAAGTCATGTTTTAATGTTGTATGCTAATATTATATATATTGTTATTAAAATGTTTATTCATATACTACCTTTTTTATTTATTTACTAGTTTTTTCATTTACTACATTGTTATATTTTTTATGTTTGACATTAATTTGTTATAAATAAATGTTTTGATATGCTTTAAAACAAAAAAAAAATGTTTGTGGTCAATATATGGTCATCACACATTGTCCTACATACCAAACAAAGTGCCCCACTCAACCTGAATACATCAGCTTTGCTGAAGGGGGGTCAGATTGTGTTGAAGGATGTAAAAGGCTCTTATAAATTCACTGACTAGATTAATTTCCCCTTTGATATGTTCTTAACAATCTATTTAAAGAAAACATACACACATTTGAATCATTATAATGGATTTAGATTGTTAAAACCGCATTTTATTTAAAAAAGTGTCCCACTTTACCTGAATTTACCCTATCCATTGCAACAGGTTGGTGGTTGTAGCCGATAGAAAAACGTTAAGGTGTTTATATCTAATGTATTTAGTATTCACACATTTTTTGTAGGATATTAATCACCGTTTCCTCAACTTCAACAATCTCCGACGTCTGTTCACTTAATATCAGGATATTCTATTAACGTGAAGCCAACTATGAATAATAACCCCGCCGCTATCCTTTATCATAGCTACATCTCATCTCATTATCTCTAGCCGCTTTATCCTGTTCTACAGGGTCGCAGGCAAGCTGGAGCCTATCCCAGCTGACTACGGGCGAAAGACGGGGTACACCCTGGACAAGTCGCCAGGTCATCACAGGGCTGACATATAGACACAGACAACCATTCACACTCACATTCACACCTACGGTCAATTTAGAGTCACCAGTTAACCTAACCTGCATGTCTTTGGACTGTGGGGGAAACCGGAGCACCCGGAGGAAACCCACGCGGACACGGGGAGAACATGCAAACTCCGCACAGAAAGGCCCTCGCCGGCCACGGGGCTCGAACCCGGACCTTCTTGCTGTGAGGCGACAGCGCTAACCACTACGCCACCGTGCCGCCCATCATAGCTACATGTATGACAAAATTTATTTTTTTATTAAAGAAAAATCAATTGGCAGTACATTACACAGTAACAAAAAAGATCAATGTCAATGTCATTACTAGTAATTACAAATAAGCACATTTAATAAAATTGTAATTGCTATTGCTATCAGGGGGTTACAGATTTACAGGCAAGTTAAAAATATATACAGAGTTCAGCGCAAGCATTGATAGTCCTATTAGCTTTCAAATTGGGGGAACACAGTATAGAATACACATATTGGCTCATTTCATTCTGAAAGGCACAGAATGATGGCTTGCTGCCCAGGAATTTACCTCTGTGTATGTGATATTTAGCCATTAAAATGATAAGGTTAATGATATATGTGTGTGTGTGCTGCTGTGTATGACAAAAAAATGCAGCCAGCGCTGCCAGCGCATTACACTGACTGCAGCGTATCACCACTCCAAGATGGCGGCCCTGCGTCTCGTCAGCGCTTTTAGAATTTACATTGGATGCTCCGTCTACGTAATAGGATGTCTGTGGTCTCCTCATTACAACTGGGCGGGGCAATCCATACAGTGGGTGGGAATCCAGTGGGGGGGCGTGGGGATCATCTCCCTTGCTGACGTGGTAAAGGGAAGAGCTTATCAACGCGCCGTTTTGACGCGCCATTCTCAAATGTTGGGCATAGTTTGGTTTACACATTATGAAATTTCTAGCCACTGGGGTGACTTAAGAAGGTCAGAGGAACTCATTTTAACGTTAAAAAACCTCAGAAAGTGAAAATTTCATGCCATGGGACCTTTAACAATATTAAGAGATGTATGCTTGAGTCAATCCTTGCTCTTCTTGACGTGTATTGGTGCTCAGAGGGCGGGCATGCCCTATCAGCCCTCGTCCCACCTCACCGGAGCTTAGAGAAACTCCGGCCAAATTGTCTAGAATTTGTGTAACCAAACAAAAATCTTCCCGTAAACCAATTACGAGGATAACCAAACAAAATCTTCCCGTAAACCAATTACGAGGATAACCAAACAAAAATCTTCCCGTAAACCAATTACGAGGATAACCAAACAAAAATCTTCCTGTAAACCAATTGCGAGGTGTGCGCGTTATCTGCGACCAGTGGGCGATTTGGGGAGGGGGATGCAAGTCACATGGAAATCACGTGACTACTTTGCAGGTGGGGATTGGCTTAGCCTTTGGAGGTGATCGTCTCATTATTGCAAAGACACACACACACACACACACGGCGATATCTCTGCACCAGGTCAGCGATTGGCAATTTTTTAAAATTTTTATTTCGAATTATTGTTGCAGAATATCAGGCATGTTTGGTACCTGCGATCTGTTGCAAGCAACAAAAAAATCGCTGTCGCAAATATTCGCACATGCAGCAATTTTTCGCTCATGTCAAAAAATTGCACGACCAAGTGACGGAAAATCGCTCGTGTGTGCCGGGCTTAAGAAAGGGATCTAGAGTGATACAAAGAAGTGCTAATATTAAATGAAAGTCCTGACACCTGACTATACCTTTAACGTTATCTCTGTCTGCTGTGTTTTTCTTATTAAAACCTTACAATGCTGGAATTCGCACGTTTTTTTTTTTCCTTCTTTTTGTTAACGCAGCCAGCCACCTAGTGGAGGAACTGATCCAGGTATTCGACTCAGTCCGAGACAAAGTCCTGGACAATCCACACACCTTCACCATCCCAGTGCAGAGGTTCATTTCTCGTTTTAAAACCATGAAATCAGACGCTGATCTGGCCTCAGCACTGTCTTCGTTCGGCACAAGCAACTGCAGACGGACGTCTTTTCGAAAGGCAGCAGCTGGGGGACACAGGACACTGCTTTCAGGACATCTTCTGAAAAGGATTAGAAGAGAGCACAATTATCCAAGGTGGACAAGGAAGAGAAACATGTCGCAGAGTTTCGAGTTCTGTATGGATCAGAGTACATCACAAAAGAGAGAAGGAAATAAATGTTAAAATCCTGCCACATCCTTTTCTTTTTCTTCTGCCTGCTTTACAGATTACAAGAGAACAAATCTAGTGTTTGTTCTGACTGTAATCATATTTCAGGCATCAAAAAGTGAATGCCAAACCAAACACACACACTATATAGACATGACGATTTCTCCGGTATATTGTTTTATACTACAGCGCTGTCGAAGTCTTGATTTGTTGATTAATTTTCTATAGCAGCAGCTGTCACAGTAGTGTAGGTTTATAATAATGAAACCTACTATACTATAGACCCCTTCGCATGTTTGTAAACAAACCGACCGTTGCCAGGATGTGCGCGCAGCCTGGACTCAGAAACAATGGTGCTGCCCATAGACCGGCATTATGAGCTGTCAGATTATGCAAAACAATTATTGTTACAAGATCGAGAATGCTACATAAATAAGTTAACTCTAACAAGTGGACATCGCCTACCGGATCCGTATTTAATTAAAGAGTGGACGGACGATGTTAGTAAGTTCCCTCCTCATTTTCCTCTGATACCTGAAGGCAGTCATACTATTTACAAAAAATATCAAACTCAAAAAAAAAAAAAACCTATTTACAAAAGTAGCCTGCCATCAACATTCTGGTTACAGCGAGACTACAACTTGATTAACAATGGGACATTCATATTCATTTTGTTTTAATCAAATTATGCCAGTGATGTGATGGCAATGTGGCTTTAGCTACAACAGCAAATACCAACACTAAACAGCAATTTCAGAGATGCCTACCCCAAATTTTGAATTTCAGTATTCTTGAAAACGTTTTTCAGTATTTTGGAATGACTTTCAGTAACATTAATTTATGCGCATTCCCATTATAAAGAGGTGTATATATACCAATATGTTTAACATGTAAATTATTAAAAAGTACTGTTTTGTGTGAATTGAATAAACAAAACACTAGCAGCCATCTCAACTGAATTTCCACTCAACAAATTTCTAGAGCATACAATATATCACATTTTTCTAAATACAATAGTGTTCCCTGTTTGCAGACATTACGGTTGACTACCAATCATTGGTATTGAATGTAACTCCTCAAAAGTATTATATTATATTGCCTGGCAAAATGTTCTACCTGTTAACGGATTCTAATAAAATTTTTTAAAAAAATTCTTATTTCATGCCAAAGAGAGTCCGACATTGTTATCTTAATGTCCCAATATTTATGTCCCAAAGTATTTACTTCAGCATAATGCTTCAGATGAGACATTGAATAAAATGACATTTATAATTGTATTTAAAACAGTGGAATGATCAATTTTTTGCCACAATCCCAACAGCACTAATCATAAAATTCTGTTTTTGATCATACTACATGTACATTTGCACTTGCAACACTGAAAAGACTTTGAATTAAAGAAGTACAGCCAGTGTTTGATATTTCAGTGAATAAAAATCAGACATGTAAAAAGAAACTGAATAAGTTTAACTCACATTTCATGGCACTAATCGGCAAGTTCAACTCCAAGCATAGGTCAACCATCACCGCTTCAGCACGGGTCACGTTCCGTGTCTTTTCACCCACAGATTTCGTAAAAAACTGCTGGATACCCCCAGATTTACTTTCCGCCAGACTTGCCATTTCAGCATCTCATCTCATCTCATTATCTCTAGCCGCTTTATCCTTCTACAGGGTCGCAGGCAAGCTGGAGCCTATCCCAGCTGACTACGGGTGAAAGGCGGGGTACACCCTGGACAAGTCGCCAGGTCATCACAGGGCTGACACATAGACACAGACAACCATTCACACTCACATTCACACCTACGGTCAATTTAGAGTCACCAGTCAACCTAACCTGCATGTCTTTGGACTGTGGGGGAAACTGGAGCACCCGGAGGAAACCCACGCGGACACGGGGAGAACATGCAAACTCCGCACAGAAAGGCCCTCGCCGGCCACGGGGATCGAACCCAGGACCTTCTTGCTGTGAGGCGACAGCGCTAACCACTACACCACCGTGCCGCCCCCATTTCAGCATACTCCATATTTTTTTTTTTTTTGGAGTTGACATGCCGCGTGCAGTCATCGCGACCACCATGAGTGATGTTAATGTCAGTTCTACACAGTTTGCAGTGCGCATATCCATTGCCCTTTTGACTGGGTGTAATGCACGGCCATTCTACCGTATATCGTGGGAGGAACACCTGAGACCTGTGTTTCACTTGTCCCGATACTGTGAGGCCAAGTTTACATTAGACCGTATCTGTCTCGTTTTCTTCGCGGATGCACTGTCCGTTTACATTGAAACGCCTGGAAACGGGAATCCACCAGGGTCCACGTATTCAATCCAGATCGTGTCTGATCCGGTGCTGTGTAAACATTGAGAATACACGGATACGCTGTGCTGAGCTCTAGCTGGCACCGTCATTGGACAACGTCACTGTGACATCCACCTTCCTGATTCGCTGGCGTTGGTCATGTGACGCGACTGCTGAAAAACGGCGCGGACTTCCGCCTTGTATCACCTTTCATTAAAGAGTATAAAAGTATGAAAATACTGCAAATACTGATGCAAATACTGCCCATTGTGTAGTTATGATGGTCTTTAGGCTTGCCATCCTTCCACTTGCAAGTGGTAAGTGACTTGCGCACAGCGGCTCAGTCCCGAATCACTGCTCGTGCACTACACTCGCACGCTGTGTGAGCTGCGCAGGGCCGGAGTGCGCACCCTCCAGAGGGCACTCGCTGTTCAGGGCGGAGTGATTTGGAGCGCAGCCGCTGAGGAGGAAGCGATGAGCCGCACTGACACATTTCAACTTACGTGCCGAATTAGTCATGTGATTAGCGTATCCGTGTATTGGCGTTGCTGTGTGCACGCGAATCGTGTATTGGCGTTGCTGTGTGCACACTAATCGTTTTTAAAAACGTTAATCTGATGATCCGCTGATACGGTCTAATGTAAACCCCACCTGAGTGTTTCATTTCCACGATTGAGAAGCAGCACCATGTGTGTGTGATGCCGAGCGAAAATAGCGCGAACAAATGTGCGGTATCTGCGCATGTCACACACAGCATGTGTGGTTGTCATAAAAACAAATGGCCGTGAATCGCGCATGGATTGAAAAAGTCGCTTGGACATTTAAAAACAACTCACTGGAATTTTTTAAGACTTTATAATAATTCCGTACAGAATAACACTGTTTGCCGTAACATCGTATTTATGTAACTTTTCCGTACAAAATACGGCCAATCCGTACTAGTAGGCATCTCTGCAATTTGCAGGAGGTAATGGCATGAAAGGAATGATAGTGTAAAGAGTGCAGCTAAGAGAAATCAGAGCTGCGTAAAAAGCGAGAGGCAGAGAGCAGAAATGAAACTGAACGGGGCGGGAGGTAGGTTAGAGCAGTCACCGTAAGTTGGCATTTAGAGTGAGGGCACACAATTTTACCTTTCCATCCTTGCTTTAAAATTGTGATTTTCGGCATACACAAATAATGATGGCACAAAATCTGGACTGCTCGAGTCAAGCGAGACCTCTCCTACAAACAAAATTGCATGCAAAGCTAAGTTAACATGCTAACAATATTCATTACATTGTGTAACTATGACCCAGCTAATCAGACAAACGTTACCAAAGTATTTTGCTACATCAATAAACGAAGATTAGAAAGAATAAAAAAGAAAGATTTAATAAATAGCCTGATCTTATCTGTGATGAAGTGGGCGCTGCAAACCCGCGCATAGTACTTTCATCCCAGTCTACACGTTTGATGGCTTGTAGCCATAGACGTCGGCGATTTTTTTGGAATGGGTGAGATGATCCTGCTGGAATTCTGAACATTTTAACCCCATCACTGCTACGATTCTGACACCCGACAACACAACAACTAGGCATTTCTTCCAAATATTTCTTCTCGTCTCTACCGTCGCTGAGTCTTTTTTGGGTCCAGGCTGCGCGCGCAATTTCCTCTTACGTATGAATGACGTTTACTGCGAAGGGACCTTTAAAGTTTGATGAAGTCAGTTTCAGGCTTTGGCAGTCCTGTGTGAAGTTGGCACCCCATATCTTGAAAATTTGAATAAAAACCTTTTCATTCGTTTGTGCATCGTTTGTGCAAGAGGTCTTTGGCAGCCCTGCATAGTCACTTGAAAATGCATCTTTGTCCACTTCGTAGGGGTCAAGTCCCCCAATCAAGGCCAGTTTGGCTGCATACCATTGTCGTGAGATGTCGTCTAATGTATCTATATATTTCTGTTTGCTTGATTTTGCTGACATTGATCTTTATTTTAGGGCGGCACGGTGGTGTAGTGGTTAGCGCTGTCGCCTCACAGCAAGAAGGTCCTGGGTTCGAGCCCCAGGGCCGGCGAGGGCCTTTCTGTGTGGAGTTTGCATGTTCTCCCCGTGTCCGCGTGGGTTTCCTCCGGGTGCTCCGGTTTCCCCCACAGTCCAAAGACATGCAGGTTAGGTTAACTGGTGACTCTAAATTGACCGTAGGTGTGAATGGTTGTCTGTGTCTATGTGTCAGCCCTGTGATGACCTGGCGACTTGTCCAGGGTGTACCCCGCCTTTCGCCCGTAGTCAGCTGGGATAGGCTCCAGCTTGCCTGCGACCCTGTAGAAGGATAAAGCGGCTAGAGATAATGAGATGAGATGAGATCTTTATTTTAGAAAACTGATTATATAACTTCATAAATTCGTCCGGGATAACGTAGCCGGTAGTGGCAATGGTCCGTTTTGTTTGCCCCCCAAGATGGCAGCTGGGGGACGTTCCCCGGAATGCCGTGACGTCAGTGAAAACTATCTATAGAAACAGCTCATTCGTAGGAATGAATACGTAACTGTTTATATGGTGAAGTTTTCGGTAAGACGTTTATTTAACATTTATGGAAGGAGTCTCCAGTGTCGACACACTTTGCAGTTTCTCGGTAACATGACGACAAACTGCGGTTTGTTTGTTTTTTTTGTCTTAACTTCATTCATCTCATTATCTCTAGCCGCTTTATCCTTCTACAGGGTCGCAGGCAAGCTGGAGCCTATCCCAGCTGACTACGGGCGAAAGGCGGGGTACACCCTGGACAAGTCGCCAGGTCATCACAGGGCTGACACATAGACACAGACAACCATTCACACCTTCGGTCAATTTAGACTGTGGGGGAAACCGGAGCACCCGGAGGTTTCACACAGGGAGAACATGCAAACTCTGCATAGAAAGGCCCTCGTCGGCCACTGGGCTCGAACCCGGACCTTCTTGCTGTGAGGCGACAGCGCTAACCACTACACCACCTGCCTTAACTTCAAGAGATAGAAATAAAGGGACTGGTGAGAGAATTTCCGTTGATAGCTGCTATAATGTAAGTGAGAACATGAGCTAACTTGTTTCATAGACTTTCTTATAGCTATAATAAACATAGCTATATGTCGAGAAAATGTAAAACTGTGTGGTCTAAGAGGAATGAATGAATAAATTATTCAGGACATGCTATCGTAGGACAGTAATCAACTTCATATCGAGCTACATTACACATCCTGTGGTCTTGTATTCCTTACATTTTGTATAATTTATTAAAATATTTATGTCACCTTCATATTTTCTTCTCTACACTGGAATGTTTTCTAGGAATGTTATAACTTGCTTTATTACTCTCGTAAAAGCTGTAAATTTAGTTTATGGGTCTCTAAACTATAAGTAGAGTGTTCTACAAACACACTAAAAATTTAAAGAAACATATTAAACGACGTTAAATTGATATTTGATGTTTTTACACATTAATGTTTTGACCTGTTGCCTCAGCAAAGCGGTTCCCGCTTTCAGCCAATCACGTGTCCGTGCTGCGCTCTTCGCAATGAATATTCATGAGCTTCCTGTTACCCCGGAACAAGCTCCTTGACGTGTTGTGATACGTCATCTGTAATGGCTGCTTCCTGATGACGCCTGCTGGGCTAGTGTTGGAGATTTTAGTCCGATAAAATGGTATGTAATATGTTTCTGACGGAAATACGTCACTGTTTATAAATATTTAATGCGCATGCTTGGATAGAATAACGTTTGTCTGGTTACTTTTGAGATTAACGCTATTACATGAGCTGAATCACAAATGGCTCGGTTCTTCCTACAGAAGTGCACTGTACACAGTTTAAAGTTAACCGCGTGTGCACACTATGTAGGGAGGGTTATGCTCCCTTTAGAGCGGTTTGAGAGCCTCCTTCGTTGCTGGAGTAAATGCTTTATTTTACCAGCTATCACAATTGTATTTATGTCTCTTTTTTTTTGTATTTTATCAGGTGCTGACAGAAAATAAGTTTATTTTTCGACTAAAGGGTGTTTTGGAGTTTTCCTGCCAGCTTGACAGCTCCACTGGTAAAGTTGCCTTGGCTAAACTATAGAGGCTTGGTGATATAACGGTACAACGGTATACCGGGATAAATGAATCTAATCTCATCTAATGATACCGTTAAAGACAATCTCTGCAAAATTGTGTTGTTTGGTAATATTCTGCATGATCAATCAGTATTAGGATCATTTTTAAAACCTTAAAATGCAAGATCTGCTAAACATGCAGTTGCAGTCAGAAGTTTACATACACAGGCGCATCTCCCATAACCCGGGACGGAACAGTACCATCACGTATTTTAATGTGCGGTCATTCCACGTCAATTCAACCGGGGCCCGCGCACTTAGGTCTCAAAAAATTCTGAAAAAAATCACCAGATGTACCCATGTTACCTAGGAGAAACACTGTAAATTTATTTGAATGTAAGATGTAAACTTTCCATGTTACAGCCAGTTTTACTGGGGGAGGGGGGGTCAATTTTGTTCAGACTTTTTTTTTTGTCAAAGTTCACAAGTCCATAGCTCAAGAACTAAACCATGTAGGAGGCTCAAATTTTGCATGCTGGTACATAAATAGGAATAGTATGTAGCAAAACTGTCATTTTGGGTCTGGATGATCCTGCATGGTCATAGCACTCCCTCAAAGATGATCAAAATTTTATTGGAGTGTTTGGCTGTGCTCTGTTTAGGCCTTCAGAAGACATATTTTTACCCAACATAGGCTCTTGATTTTTTTCCCTTATTGAGATAAGTAGAAACACTCAAAAAAAGCAATAAACAGAAAGGAAACTCTATCAGTGTTTGAACAGAAGACCTCACAAGTCTGACAAATCATTTTGGATGTCATTTTCAGAGCACCGTGACACCTTGTGGGAATGTGCGCAGATTTAAAAAAATTTTTCTTCTTTATTCTCAATGATCCCTCCTTTTTAAAAACACCAATTTGGCTTGTCTTACTCGAATCTCTCTCTTTTTTTTTTTTCCACCCTGAACATGGGCAAAATGCACCATTTGAGAGCAATATGTTTTCTGTAACATTAATGTAAAGAGTAAATAACCAAAGGCCAATTTTGCCCTGACATGATCACCTGAGAGTGCCTGTGCAGGGGTGGAGGGATCCTTTTCAATTTCAATGATTCAGTGATTTTAGGGGCACCTGTGGTTACTCTCAATATTGAGAGTAAAATCACTGAATCATCTTTTACCCCTTTTCCACCAGATCAGTTCCAGGGCTGGTTTGGGGCTGGTGCTGGTTCACAACTCGTTCAACTTGTGAGCCAGCTGAGAGCTTTTCCATAGCTTGCGGTGCTAAGCGGAGCCACGTCATTACGTCGCTGTATACGTCATTACGTCGCTGTATACGTCAGTTACGTCGCTACGTTTGCATAAACCTTGGCGCAAATATCGAAGCAAAAACAACGCGGAAGAAGCAGCAGCAACAACAACAACAATAATAATAATAATGGATGACTTCGCGTTTGTACAACTGCTGCTTCTCGCCGTTTAAAAATGGCGATCTTTTGCGGTCTTATTGTTGTTGGTCTTAACAACTCTGCCCCCCCTGCTGACGTAAGCGGTTCTTTCCTCTGGCCCAGCAGAGAGTTGGTGCTAGCCTGGAACCGGTTTTTCTGGCCCCAGAGCCAGTTCTTTGTCAGTGGAAACAGAAAACCCGGTTCCAAACTAGGCACTGGCCCCGAACCAGCCCTGGAACTGCTTTGGTGGAAAAGGGGCATTTGAGGGAGTGCTATGACCATGCAGGATCATCCAGACCCAAAATGACAGTTTTGCTACATACTATTTCTGTACCAGCATGCAAAATTTGAGCCTCCTACATGGTTTAGTTCTTGAGCTATGGGCTTGTGAACTTTGACAAAAAAAAAAAAAAAGCGTCTGAACAAAATTGACACCCCCCTCCCCCAGTAAAACTGGCTGTAACATGGAAAGTATACATCTTGCATTCAAATAAATTTACAGTGTTTCTCCTAGGTAACATGGGTACATCTGGTGATTTTTTTTTTTTTTTCTTCAGAATTTTTTTGAGACCTAAGTGTGTGGGCCCCGGTTGAATTGACATGGAATGACCTTGTGGTGTCACGTCATCTCATCTCATTATCTGTAGCCGCTTTATCCTGTTCTACAGCGTTGCAGGCAAACTGGAGCCTATCCCGGCTGACTATGGGCGAAAGGCGGGGTACACCCTGGACAAGTCGCCAGGTCATCACAGGGCTGACACATATACCCCTTTTCCACCAAATCAGTTCCAGGGCTGGTTTGGAGCCAGTTCTGGTTCACAACTCGTTCAACTTGCGAGCCAGCTGAGAACCAGTTTGCTTTTCCATAGCTCGCGGTGCTAAGCGGAGCCACATCATTACGTCGCTGTATACGTCAGTTACGTCACTACGTTTGCATAAACCTTGGCGCGAATATCAAAGCAAAAACAACACGGAAGAAGCAGCAGCGGCAACAACAATAATGGATGACTTCGCGTTTGTACAGCTGCTGCTTCTCGTCGCTTAAAAATGGTGATCTTTCGCGGTCTTGTTATTGTTGTTGGTCTTAACAACTCCGCCCCCCAGCTGACGTAAGTGGTTCTTTCCTCTGGCCCAGCAGAGAGTTGGTGCTAGCCTGGAACCGGTTTTTCTGGCCCCAGAGCCAGTTCTTTGTCAGTGGAAACAGAAAACCCGGTTCCAAACTAAGCACTGGCCCCGAACCAGCCCTGGAACTGCTTTGGTGGAAAAGGGGCAATAGACACGGACAACCATTCACACCTACGGTCAATTTAGAGTCACCAGTTAACCTAACCTGTATGTCTTTGGACTGTGGAGGAAACTGGAGCACCCGGAGGAAACCCACGCAGACACGGGGAGAACATGCAAACTCCGCACAGAAGGGCCCTCGCCGGCCACGGGGCTCGAACCCAGGACCTTCTTGCTGTGAGGCGACAGCGCTAACCACTACACCACCGTGCCGCCCGTGGCGTCACGTATTTTCTTATATTTGTTTTCCAGGTTTTTATATGCTGTTCTGTCCCGCAATACCATTTTTGTGACATTTATTTACATAATGTATAATCTTACCTTTTTTGTTCCAGTTTCACAGAGACATCCGTCACGTCCACCATTTTATTAATCGGTACTTACATTAGTCATCCTGCCTTTATAGATGAACCCGTCCCGTCATGTATGATAAATAAAGTTAGAAGAAAAACAAAATATGTTGTTTAGTTGTTGTATTGTCAAAACATATAACTTAACTGCTATTTATTCATCTATTTTACAATTTCTTGCCTCTTCCCCTGCCTCTGCCTTTTCATTTCTTCAGCTGACATTGTATACATTTCAAGTTCTTATCTTTTTTTTACCTGTGCTTCTGTTTTATGACCCACGTTTTCACAATCAGTGTGAAACCACATTTTACTCGAGATGGCGCTCGTTCCGCCACACGGGATTTCTTTGTGACGTCACACCAAGGTATATTCCATAATTGACGTTCCGGGCTTTTAGATCAATTTCGATTGAAAATATCATGAATAGAACGTTAATACAATGTGACTGGATACAATAATACTGGATAATCAAAGAATACATGACAGTGATACGTGTGAGTACAAGATGAAATCCTGAATATTTAGAAAGCGTAACATTATTGTAATGTACTGTCCCGTTCCGGTTCATACCGTACTTTCCATACCGGGTTATGGGAGACACCTACACAGGCATGAACGTCATCATGGACATGAATGTCATGGCAATATTAGGCTTTCAATTATTTCTTTGAAGTGATCTTTTTCTGTTGCAGAATGATTTTACAGCACACATCTTGAATTAAAAAAAATTGGTGCACAAGTTTTAATTTATTTTGGGTTTTCTGAAATCAACACAGGATCAAAATTATACATACAACCATTTAGATAATTAATTCTGTGGTGCTGAAAGTTCCAAAATGTCTTAACTTGCTGAGGCCTCTTAACTTCCTGTTAGTGATGATGACTGACAGCTGGTAGCTTCTCTATGCACAACGTAAAAAGTATTTGTTTGACACTCATTGGATTGACCAACAAACAGTACAGTGGGAAAGTCCAAGGAGCTCGGTGCAGATCTGAGAAAGACGATCACTGATCTAAACACTTGGGAATGTCTCTTGGAGCCATTTCTAAATGACCAGAGATTCCAAGACTATCAATTCAAACAACTGTACGTACGCAAATACAAGTTATTGGGAGGTGAAGCCATATTGCTGGAAGAAGATACAAACTGTCCCCCTAAGCCAAGAGGAAATTGGTTCAGATGCTCAGGAACCACCAAGGCACAGGCCTGCCATGAACAGGAAGCTGCCAGAACACTGTCTACAGTCAAGTGAGTTTTACATCACTTTAGACTGAGAGACCGCTGTCAAAGAAAGAAGCTCCTACTCCAAAATTAACACCTTAAAGTTTAACTAACTTTGCCGCTGACCACAAGATCGAGTTGTTTGGCCACCATAACCAGAGGTATAGAGGAACACTGTACCAAATGGAAAGCATGGTGGTGGTAGCATCATACTGTGGGGCAGTTTTTTTTTTTTCCTGCCAGGGGAACTGGTAGCCTGGGAAATCCCATGCTGCTTTGCACAATCGTTCTGATCTGAAAAGACAGCATGGAAACTATGGTCTAAAGGCTCGCCTGAGTTAGGGAGCCAATCAGAGAGTGGGGAGGGGTGGAAAGACGGTGACGCGTACTACTCGACAAACGGAAGCTTGTAGTTTATTTGGGACTGTTTACGGATCACATTTAACATGGCGGCGAGCGATACGAACCAAACTTTCGATCAAGCTTTGTCTTGCACAAACGGCAGTAATCGTTCGGTGCCATTGTTTTCCTATTTTTGTTTTGCCTTCTCTTTCTCTTTCCTTCTCTTCTTCGCCTCTTCGTCGCTCTAACTACGTCACCGGGTACAACTGCCATGATTGGCCATGGGCTACGTATACGCCAAATGATAGACCTTCGCAACGTCCAATAAACGGCCGTTGACAATCGTAAACCACACCTCCCCTACGAGAAATTCAATAGGCGGATTCCAGACCATATTTCACTTGTGATATGGTCTGGTGTTAACCAGACTAGGGAACTGGTGCATTGGATGGAATAATGAAGAAGAAGAAGGACTGCCTCAGAATCTTCAGCATAATCTCAAACCATCAGAAACTTGGACACGGTTGGGTGTTTCAACAGGACAGTAACCCCAAACACACATCAGAGCTGGTTGTGGAGGATAAGGTAGGCTAACATTAAGCTTAAAATAAGTCCTGACCTCGACTCTATTGAAAATGTGTGGACTGTGCTTAAAAGTTGGGTCGGTGCCAGGGGAAACCCACATTTAATTTCTAACCAGAATTCTACCAGAAGCTTATTGATGGCTACCAAAAGCGTCTGGTCAAGGTAAAGGGACATGCAATCAAATGTTAGGTGTGCTGTATGTGTATTTTTGAATTTGTATGTATAACGTTGCTTGTAGAAATCCCAAAATAAATGAGGACTTTTGCACCAAATTCTTGTTCGTTATATCATGTACATATCGCTGTTTCATTTCTTTAGAAGCCTACGGACAGAGCTCCATCTCTCAAGCCTTCCAGGTTCTCCGCTCCAGAATATCATCAGAGAGTCTTGTGTTTATGGTGTGCAAAAGCCCCATCCTGCTGTGGCCTAATAAAGCTTTCCACTCCACATTGGAGAGTCTGAGTGAGGAAACACCGTGCAGAGATGTCCAGCAGCACATAGAGTGAGTCCACATGGATTTATATGTAGTTTTACTTGGTGGTAAAGTCAGGTGATGAGTTTGTGAAGTTGTCGATTAACATTGTCGCATCTTGTTTGACAGGCTGGAAGATGGGCAGAACAGGAAGTCCTCAAAAAGAAGGGATAAAAAAGATGCCAGTCCCGTGAGTCCACATTTCAGTCACTTGCTCTGCTCCAATATCTCCTGGTTCACAGAACACTACCTCCTCCAGAACAGGAACTAAAAAAAGTTCTTGGCTTCTCCTGTCCAGGGCTTTGAACCGGTTCAAGGAACAAAAAACGGGAACTTTTTCTATTTCACATGGAACAGAAACGAAACCAGAAACTTTATTATTTTTTATGTTCCGGAACAGAAACGCTTATTAAAAATAATGGTAACCGGTTAATACCGGTTTTTATTTCGTTCCTCAAAGTTTCCGTAGCCTACAAATAAAAAAGTCATTCTTCTCCTGCGCAAGTTTCTATGACCCGCTGGGGTTCACTTCCTGTGTGACGTTCGCTGACTGAATGGAGAGAGCGGGAGGGTGGACTACTATCATGTCTCCACATCTTAAATAAGAGGTAAATATTGCAGTCTATTGTTATTCAAAAACGTCAATTTCAAACACGATATCAATATATTTGTCCACGTTAATGAGAGGCTCGCGAACATTAAATGACGTTAACCTCTGTTAGCCTATCAATGCATAGGGCCTAACTAGCCTTTGGTAACACACTAAACTAATTATCTTTCATTTTTGGCACTTTTTCTGTTTGTGTAGATGGGAAGACATACTGAGAATCCAAATCACCAACATTTGAAATAATAATTGTTTTGAATTATTTCTTGTCTTATTTAATGAAGGTTATAATAGAATTAGCCTACATTTGGCTTAAGCTGGATGAGACAGAGACATAATTTTATAGCCATTTGTTAAACAGCTGACAGGGAACGTAATTAACCGTTCCGGGAACGAAATTTTTTTGTTCTAACCGGTTCGGGAACGTCTATTTAATGGTGGAACCCAAAACCGGAAACGTTAAAATTCCGTTTCTGTTCGGAACGAACCAATAGGAAAAAAATTCTGGTTCAAAGCCCTGCTCCTGTCAAGCCTGAAGTTCACACGTTTCCACCGCAGGAACCTTTTCCTGAACTCGGAAGTAAGGGAAACATTCCTCCCTGTTGGTTTCTGTGTGTTTTTAGATCGTGGTGAATCTGAAGCTGTTGATGGAGGTCTCGGAGTCGGAGAACAGTGTTGCACTGAGTCTGTGTAGAATAACGAAGAAGCAGCGATGTGTGATGATGCCTCTCTGCATGGACTGTGTGATCAACGCAGGCGGCAACGACACTCTCGGCTCGTGAGTGGAAAGGATGTTTTTATAAACAGTTTTGTATTAATAATGTCAACGACATACAGATCTCTCCAACAATCCAATCCTGAAGGTGCAAATGTGAAAACTGGAACAGTGGGCATTTTGTTCTGATCCTGATACTGCATTTCTGTCTGTCCTGCAGTGTGTGTTCTGGCCTGGTGGCGGCGCTGCACGCTCAGCTCTCAGACATGGAGCAAACGGTGCTGAAATACAGGAAGGACAAAACTCTGCCTGTACCTCAGCCTTTTCACTTTCAGCTGCCTGCATCTGACAGCCTGGTTACTGTTGTTTATCCTGCAGGGTTAACGGACGATCAGCTGCTGCCTGTCAGAGAGGTAACACACACACACATCTCATCTGATCTCATCTATAATGTGAGATTATATAAAATGTCTACAGTCTTTTTTTTTTTGCCTCATTTTTGTTAAGGGTAGGTCATTTTTTCGTTACTTTTGCCAACATAATGTACTATAATATGATAATAGGATGCGTATAAACCATTCTCTTAAACACAGGAGCTGCACAGGAAGCACAACTTACTCAGTGACCGGCCGTATTTCCGCCGTGCCAACGCGCTCCACTTCCCAGGCGAGCTCTATAAAGATGGCTACCTGCGCAACCCACACACACACCTCACTGCCCCCAGTATAGAGGATGCCAAGGTGACGTCACACCCATAAAGTTAAATATTACAACATTAATTCACTTACCGGAGATGGAACTATTCTCCACAAAAATACCCCCCCCCCCCCCCCCCCCCCCATAAGTTCTCTCCATTTTTGCCTTCCAGCTGTACATGGTGCATGGTGTGTACAGTTATCATCACTACATGCAGGACCGGGTGGATGATAACGGGTGGGGCTGTGCGTACCGCTCACTGCAGACCATCTGCTCCTGGTTCCAGCAGCAGGGCTATACCGAGAGAACCGTCCCCACGCACAGGCAGATACAACAGGTACGCACATGTCATTAGAGGCGCACTCCGTCTTTGCGTATTTTTGATTTCCTCGGTGAATTAAACCTGGTCAGTGCAGTGTGTATTTGGTGTTGATAGTTTTATGGTGTGTATTCAGGCTCTGGTGGACGTGGGCGATAAGGAACCATCCTTTGTGGGTTCTTGTCAGTGGATTGGCTCCATCGAGGTGCAGGCTGTGCTCAGCCAGCTGCTGGGAGTCGACTCAAAGATCCTGTTCGTCAGGTACATCACCTGCATGTGTGTTTTTAGTTACACCTCCATATTGGGCACTTTGTAGGCATATAGTTACTGACTGTTGCACATTGCTATCCCAATGAAGGACGTCCCTAGTAAACTAGGGCAGAGCCAACGTTAAATATAATCAGCCAATCACAAAAATGATCAGATGACATCATGAGAATAGTGTATCTAGACTAACCAGACCCCTAGGTTTAATAAAACTGATTTAATTCATGAACGATTGATTTGAGCGATTTCTTCTTTTGATGTAGTCATGGATCTGAGCTGGCTTCCAAAGGCCGAGAGCTGGCCAGTCACTTCCAGACCGAGGGCACACCCGTCATGATCGGTGAGTCAAGCGTCTCTTCATTCTGCTTATTAATGCTAATTATTTAACGATTCACTTAAAGGAGATATGCAGAACCTTTGTTTTTTAGTGCTGTCAAACGATTAAAATATTTAATCGCGATAAATGTCGCGACTGTCATAGTTAACTCGCGATTAATCGCAATTTAATCGCACATTTTTGTCACATGAAAAACCATCGTAATTCTCTTATCAGCATAAAGTGAATGGGCTTGCTTTGTACCAATGTTTTCTTTTACTGCAAAGCATAACATGTCTTAACACAGCCACTGCAAAGTGAAACCTAAACCGAGCACCGGGGCTAGCAAAAGAACCATGAGTGAAGTGATCTACTTGAGTTAGTCTACAACTCTATTCAGAAAGACAGGTTACACAGTGACGGTAGGCTTGACATGCTTGATTATAATATAAAGTACACTATTATATTAAGTTTAAGTTGTTCGTTGATAAATATTGCATTGAATCTGATCTTTACTGTTTCAGCTCACTTAACACATTTTGTACTTTTACACTTTCTGCCTGTTGATGCGTCGCGCTGTCCAATCAGAGGCGGCCAAATTTGCATATTACAGGAAGGATTTCTGGGATAGCATTGAGTTTACAGTTCAGAGGGATCTGGCTTCTTAAAACTGAATAAATATTTAAAAAGAGCCAAATGAGCCAGTCTTTTGAACGGCTCTTTTCAAAGAACGGATCACAAAGATGCGGATCCCATCAAAGAGCCATAAATCCCATCTCTACTAGCGCGCCCTGCCCGCGCTGGTTCTTTGGGGGAGGAGGGCAGAGGACTCTGGCTGTGCGGGGCATTACAGTCTAGCTGCTATCGTTTTTCTAAGCAAAGTCTCTGTTCCAAGTTCCTGGCAGTTTCAAAAGCTTGTGAAAAACCTGCATCATGTCACAGAGCGTTAATCTCGCGATAAAAAAATTATCGCCGTTAAAATTGAGTCAAGTTAATGCGTTAATAACACGACATTTTTGACAGCACTATTATTTTTAAATACATTTCTGAGTGGATAGTATCTCCATGCTTGATTCTTGTATGCTGCATAAATGGGAATAAAAAATATATATATTTTTGAGAGTTAAAATCGACCGCAAAGTTGGCATTCGAGCTGCCCCGCTGAGCCAGCCAGCCCTGAGTGCGTGACGTCACAGCAGGAACCGGTTTTAAGGTCGAGGCCTTTTACAGCTATAGACCAAAGTCATATAAATACAAATTTATGGTGAAAGTAAGAAATACCGTTACCGACTTGCTCAACTAAGGCTGATTTGACTTCATTGATTGTGGGTTGACTTTCATTAAAGCAGGATAGGTGTTATAACTTAAGCAACATACATGTACATGCATGCATTTTCACTGATAAAACGTAAAAGGCTAATTAAATAATCAGATGAACTGAGACAATCACATTCTGAAGCAAATTAAATAATCTTATACCGGTAACTTAAATACACAATACAAGTTACATGTATTAATCTAAATGCAGGTAAACATGTTTTGTATCCAAATGAGAGTCGGAGTTTACCCGTCTGTGTTCTCGCTTCTTGAAGGCTGATCTTGTGGCCGATTGTTTTGAAACAATCTGACTTTCAGTTCTTCGTTCAGTTCTCCATTCATTCGCTTCTTCCACGTAAGGGTGAGATATTGCTGCTGAGCCAAGCATATCCAGCAGAGATCCATTTTCTCCACACTGAGTACTCCGCCATTACTGCTCGGCTCAGGCAATTACTAAAACCTGGGAGGGGACGTCACCGGTTTTAGCAACAACCACAGGGAGGTCGCTGCCCGAGCGATAATACGTCCCGTCCCGTCCTGTTCTGTCCCAGGTTTTAGCAACAACCCTCGGCTCACACTCTGGGCGAACTGGTGCAACTGAACTTACTTTCTTTTTCTTGTAGTTTTCCTTTCCTTTAATTGTTGGTACTGCACCCTCTTTCAATACTGGCTTATTGCGAACGCTCCTCAACAGATCCGAGGTCTTGTACGAGTCTTCAGTAAAATGTGCAGAGCAGTGGAGAGACCACTTCATAGGTGCCCAATGTGCCCGTGAACTTCTCGCAAAACGCATCCAAATCTTTGCAGTTTGAACATTCTTGGGCCATAAATGCAATGTAAATCCACCTTCTGTTGTGTTGCTGCACCGACCAGCAACACATCTACGTGGCATGGCGATAAATTAGCTCAAAATGGGAGCTCGAAGTTGCAGTCAGCTCTGTGCTTTAGTATAGCGGAAATGGCGATGAGACCGATAGACTTCCTGCTGTGACGTCACAGATGTCAAGGTCATTCAGTCAGACCGCTACCTATATGAATAATTTTAATCATAAAAATCATGATATTAGATTTATTGTTAATGCTTAAAACTATTCCTGTGCCATTCTTGAGGTCTCAAGGCATTTATAAACAAAAAGTGAGGCCATGGCTCTGCATATCTCCTTTAAGTTTCACATTAGCAACCGACAAGTCTCTCATCTTGCTTGCAGGGGCGCTGGTGAGCATTGGTTGTCCAGTGGCTTGGCAGATTATCAAGGCGAGCTAACTATAGATACTCACCAGAAACACTAATGATCTCTGCTTCTTCCTTCCAAGCTTTATTTTTTACCTCACCCGGGACGGAGTCCACCAGGGGGTGAGGTATCGTTTTTGGTCGAGTTTCTTTGCTTGTTTCTTTTTTTTTGTTTGTTTTTTTTTATTAACAATGTTACGGGAAAACGGCTGGATCAATCTTCATGAAACTTTCAGGATAGACGGGCATTGATCTCAAATAGAGCCTCCAACATTTTGAGGGTCATCTGGTCAAGGTCTTTTTTTGTTGTGTCTACTGCCTCATATAGAGGTGCTAGCCACTACGTCATCGTGCTGTAAGAATGCAAGAGTGTAACAGTTGCACGTTGCGTATGCTCATACAGGTGTTCTGATTAAAATGGCCGGTGAGTGCATACAATTTGGTTCACCATTCGAAATAAATGGACTAGATTAAAGAAATCGCTTTCAGACATGTTTATGCTCATTACAAAGGGAAAGTGTGTTCCACTGAGCTCTAGCGCCGAGCCGTTTCCGGGAAATAAGAGTTTGGGTCATGGCGACAGTGTGTGCATGTCAGCCTCGGTTCGGAGGTTTCAGTTTCAAAAACTGTAAGAGTAGAATAATATAAAGTACAGACACTTGGTATATTTGACTTTTATATATGCGCTATATTTACTGTATGGACATGGGATCAGAAAACAGTTTTATTTATAAGCAGTAGCCACATGGACCCATAGGGAACCTTTTGTTTTTTTCCTTTTAGCGACATCTTCCTTCATATTCATAAGTGCTACCAGGCGAGGTTTGTTTTGCCTGGCAGCACTTGTCTTCTAATGTTTCTTGACACATTTACAGAGGGGTTGTATGAGACAGGATAAGGCACAAGATCAGCAGTAAATGGGAAGCAACTGAAGGGAGGAGCTCAAGTTGTGAGTGGGGAACTGAAGAAACATCAGATCACGCCCACTATAGAATTAGTCTGAGGAATCATTCGAACTGATTGTTTGGATTTGATGCTTTACAGCAGGGGTCGGCAACCTTTTTGCCATGTAGTGCCAATTAGAAATTTTCTTGTTAGTTAGTGTGCCATTCAAACAGGTGTTGTTAACTATGTGTAATTAGACACCACACATTTTAGACGGATATGGATATTTAATGCATTGAGCAAATGTAAAACACCATTGCACTTGTTGTATGCCATTAACCTCACACACTTTAACCCACTTTATGCCAGTTGTTTGCTGCACCTTTACATTTTCTGCCATTTCACCAATTCGTCGCTCAACAGTTCTGGCTGATACGGGCATGTCTTTTATTCTTGATTTTATTGTCTCTTTATTTGGCAGCCCCTCAAAAAGACTATCCGAGCCGGAGAGAAAGGCCTCCTTAATGTATTCACCGTCTGTGAATGGCTTTCCATGTTAGCTATGCAGTGAGAAATTATATAGCTAGCTTCAGTGGCATTGTTTTTAGCTGAGGCAAAGACTTTTTAAAGTGTGGGCTTGCTTCCCATATCTGCACACTGCGCGTGAGATTGATTGATTCATCCCTATCTGCCTGATCTTTGAAAGTCTTTCCGTGCTTTGCCTCGAAATGACGTTTAACACTGGATGCTCGAAACAACAGTTTCAAAACACAACGTGCACACAGCACGGTCCCTCTGAGAAACGAATCCATATTCTTTGGTCCACGAGGAGAGGAAAGCCCGAACTGTCGGCTTGTTTGCCATCTTAGCGCAACTGCTGCATCAAGTGGGCCCATCTCGTGAGAAATATGGGGAGGGGGCGCTATGTTGTTGTGTAGTCATGCTAAAAGAGCATGCAACAGCCAATGACAGTTCAAGATGACGTTTGAACATTTTTAATGTGTTGAATAATTAGGTTTGTGTATCATCATCAGTGTGCCACTGGAAATTCCTCGGCGTGCCAGTTGTGGCACGCGTGCCTAGGGTTGCCGACCCCTGCTTTACAGCATTAATATCTAATTTGCATAGAATTGGGAAAATCACTTAGTGTGAACTTGAATTCAACACTGAAGCTGCTTTGAATTACGTCTAACTTAACTGAAGTTAGTAGCTGACACCATCTGCACCGGAATCCAGCAGAGGAAACATCAGCTTCCATCAAGGCACAACATTACCTTCGTTAGGGCAGGGGAGAAAACTCAGGCGACACACAAGATCTCGACTGGGCAACTAAGCACAGCCCATGACTGGCAGTTGAAAGTGGACCTTGGGAGGCAGCTGAAGCTCCCAGAGCGCATTGCAAGGATGTTACTCAGGCCAGACTTGGTCTTAACATCTGAGTCCACTAAGCAAGTAGTGCTGCTGGAGCTTACAGTCCCCTGGGAAGACCGGATAGAGGAGGCCCACGAACGCAAGAAGGCCAAATACCTGGAGCTGGTAGAGGCCTGCAGAGAGAGTGGCTGGAGGGCCCGCTGTGAGCCAATCGAGGTGGGCTGCAGGGGTTTTCTAGGGCAGTCTGTGCACTGGGCATTCAGGCTCCTTGGCACCAGAGGGTTGCTAGAAAGAAGAGCCACCAGAAACATCAGTGAGGTTGCCGAAAAAGCATCAAGGTGGCTGTGGATCAAGAGGGGAGATGCATGGAGTAGCGCACTGCTTGGACACAAACTGGGGACTGATCATCCCCATTTGGGTCACCCAGTTGAGGGTGTCTGATGACGTAAGACCCGAAACACCCAATGACCCTGGGTTCATCACTGACGATGTGTCTAAGCCGCACCGTCAAGGTGTTTCATGGAACTATTAACACTTACTTGACTCCTTCGGACACAAGGAAAAATGCTATGGAACTTCATGTGTACAATTGTACACATGCTGGAAGGGGATAATTATTCATACATTTCAATACATTCAGACATTTTTCAGATTTTTTTTTTCTTACCAGGAGGGGGCGTCTTGGCACACACCATCCTTGGCGTGGCCTGGAGTGAGACCAGTGGTCAGATCCGCTTCCTCATTCTGGACCCACACTACACAGGAGGGGAGGACCTCCAGACCGTCACTGATAAGGTACGACTGAAAACATGACCAGCCAATCAGCACGCTGCGTCTGGTTACGTACAGGCGTTGTTGGGTTGTGATTCTGGTTAGCTCTGATTTTTAAGCTAAGAAATCATGAGGCGGTATCAGGTTCAAAGTGACGCATTCTAGTTGATTTGATTAAATTCACTTGCATTTTAATCAGTGTTATTGGTTGGAGGACATTGTTACTTTTGCCTGTTTTTGTTTAGAGTAGATCATTTTTTTTTTCCTATTCTCATCTTATTATTGTTTGAAGGCCGATTTTGGTTATCTGACTTTTTTATTCTTTTCTATTTTTACAAGTCTTTTGGCTTGCTTTTTTTATTTAGAATAGGTGGTTTTGTTGACTTTTGCCTTGTTTTTTGTTTGTAGTTGGTCCTTTGTATTGTCGTCTTCTAGTTTAATCATCTTGTCTGCCATTTTTGTTAAAACCGGTTCATTGTCATTTATTTTGAATACTTTCTGTTGCTTTGGGTGCTTTTTTTTTTTTTAATGGCCCTTTCTCCAGTTACCTATGTAACTTCAACACGTCAACTTACTCTGTTTTAATCAAACTGTCTTTTATCAAATGTACTTTCATTTTAATCAGCCACATTTTTACTCCATTTGCTCGGACACCAAAAGATGAGCAAAGACAGAAAATTTAATCTGACATGATCTTCTGCCATGTAAAGTCTGTCAGTTTGGAAAAAAAAAAGCGCCCCACATCCTGTAATCGCACTTCCTTTTCAAAAACTAACCCCTTCAAACCCATGAGAAATTAGCTGTATTTAATTCCTCTGGTAGGTTCACAACTCCGTGATCTGGAAAGGAAACTAACCTTTTTATTAACAAACGAACAGATTTGGAAGATTTGAAAAACTTTGAGCAATTACTTAACTATCATGTCAGTTAAGTCTCTCAGTTCAGGAAGGATTCTGACTGTGTATTCACAAGATAAGAAGCTGCTCGTGAGTGTGTGTGTGTGTGTGTGTGTGTGTGTTTGTGGGGGGGGGGGGTGACCAAAACCTTTCACTGGGTGTCATTCTGCTTGAGCTATGTGTAATTGTGACAAAGATAACATTGAAACCATGCGCTTGTACCAGCAGGCCGGAAGCAGCATCACCTCTGCTTACGGTTTCATTATAACATAACACAACATTGTTTGTTTGTCTTTAAAATGTTCTAATTTTAACTTTAGGTTATGCAAGTAGCATGCACGCACGCACGCACACGCAGATTCGCACTGTTTTAAATGACTTAGGATACAGATTCGAATGCAATTTGCTATTTTTATTTTTTCAGCAGATGATAATTTTTACGAAAAGAAATGTTTCTCTCCCTGTCAGAGACAGTATATTGCACAAATCTATGTGTGTGTGTACAGGGCTGGTGTGGATGGAAGGGACCTGAATTCTGGGATCAGAATGCCTACTACAACCTCTGCCTTCCCCAAACACCGAAAACCATCTGAGAGCCTGAGCCACAAAACCTCCATGCAGCTTTAATCTAACAAACACAATTTTATTCCAGAGACAGAAAAACGCAGCAGATGTCCTCCATTTTGTAAATGGTCCTTTTTTTATTTTCAACTAGTGTTATCTCGCTACAGACAGTCTTCCTGCTCCTCCAGGATACTTTATACTGAACCAGAAAACTCAGTACTGTAACATGTCGGTGTTGACTTTTCCCAAGACTTGCTAGTAATAAATTGATTTGCTGAGAAATTTCTGTGCACACTTTCCTTTGAATCATACCTTTTTACTAAGAAGCTAGTTCATGGTCTTTAATATACAATATATGTGAAACTTGGTTTGAAGTTTATCAAACATTTAAAATATTTTACTTCATCTGTTCACATTTATAAACCACTTCATCCACTGTGTTTCCTTAAAGTAACATCATACACAGTTGTAGTCAGAAGTTTACATACAGTGACATGAATGTCATCTTGGATATGAAGGTCATGGCAATATTTGGGCCTTCGGTAATTTCTTTGAACTGTTCTTTTTCTGTGGCAGAATGATTGTACAGCATACATCTTTAATTAAAAAAACACGAAGTTGGTGCACAAGTTTTAATTTTCTTTGGGTTTTCTGAAATCAACACAGGGTCAAAATTATGCATACAGCACACCTAATATCTGGGTAAAATGTCTCTTCACAAGATTCACCTTGACCAAACATTTTTGTTTACCATGAACAAGCTTCTGGCAGAATTCTGGTTGGATAGTTCACAACTCTTCATGGTAGAATTGATATTGTTCAATTAAATGTTTTTTTTTTTTTTTTTTTCTTGGGATGGACTCGACTTATAAGCATGCTCCATATATTTTCAATAGGATTGAAGTCAGGACTTGTTTTAAGCTTAATGTTAGCCTGCTTTATCCTCCACAACCAGCTCTGATGTGTGTTTGGGTTCATTGTCCTGTTGTAAGTCTCAAGTCGTGTTCAAGTTTCTGATGGTTGATGCTGAAGAATTCTGAGGTAGTCCTCCTTCTTCATTATTCCATCCACTTTGTGCAATGAACCAGTTCCACTGGCAGCAAAACAGCCCCAGAGCATGATGATCCTACCACCACCAGCTGGTACAGTGTCCCTCTGTACATGGTGGTCATTGTGGCCAAACAATTCAATTTTTGTCTCATCTGACCATACAGCTATCCTCCAGAAGGCTTTTTCTTTGTCCATGTGGTCAGCTTCAAACTTTAGTTAAGCTTGAAGGTGTCAATTTTGGAGCAGGGAATTATTTCTTGGGTAGCAGCCTCTTAGTCCATAGTGATATAAAACTCACTGAACTGTAGATAGTGATCCATCAGCTTCCAGTTCATGGCAGGGCTGTGCCATGGTGGTTCCCAGGTTGTTCCTGACCATCCAAACCAATTTCCTTTCAGCTGAGGGTGACAGTTTGGGTTTTCTTGAAGCAAAGTGGTTTGACAGAGTGACTACACCTCACAATAACTTGCATACAGTTGTTTGAACTGATCTTGGAATTTGCAGTTGTTTAGAAATGGCTCCAAGAGACATTCCGGAGTGGTGTATAAATGCAATCCTCTTTCTCAAATCTGCACTGAGCTCCTTGGACTTTTCCATTGTATTGTGTGTTGGTCAATCCAATGAGTGCTGTAAACAAACCCTTTTTATGAAGGCACAGACAAGCTACCAGTTGTAGTCAATCATGATCACTAACAGGAAGTTAAGAGACATTTTGGAAGTTTCAGCACCTCTGAATTAATAATCTAAGTGAGCGTATGTAAATTTTTGACCCTGTGTTGATTTCAGAAAGCCCAAAGAAAATTAAAACTTGTGCATCAAATTCTAGTGTTTTTTTTAATTAAAGATGTACAATCATTCTGTCACAGAAAACGAACAGTTCAAAGAAATTACTGAAAGCCCAAATGTTGCCATGACATTCATGTCACTGTATGTAAACTTCTGACCACAACTATATAAGGTTGCTAATACCAAAGTGTTGGCCAATTCTGGGTTCTGATTGGTCAGAAGGTGCTTAATTTTATATAACAGCAGCTCTAAGTCTTGTCCAAGGTTTATATTAATGCCATTGTTCTGATACATTAGCTATCATTTCTAGAATAACGACTCGTACGCAGGGCCTTGCGTACATGGTGGATGATGTACGTAATCTAATGCTTATACACATTATTATTTAACAAAGAAATGTAATAATTTCTCAGTAACACGAAAAGCTGTGTTTTGGGTTTTTTTTCCCATCTTAACTTCAAGAAAGAATAATTTCTTGAAGGGCTGAAATAATTTCTTCAAGAAAGCCTGGTAAGGGGATGACTTTATAGCTGCTATAATGTAAGTGACAACAGGAATTAACTTTGTTCTACAACATTAAATGTAACTATAAACTGATGACAAATAAACATTTTTTAAAAATGCTGTCAATGGTAAATCAGAGTGCAATAAGAGGAATAAAACATTTGAGGGCGTGCTGTTCTTGGAAAATAATCCACTTCGGTGTGGTAATGAATCAAACCACAAAATTGTTGATTTATTTTCCTGTAACAGCACAACATGGATTGTATTATTCTTTATTTAGTAGCCACTAAATCAAGTTTGTTATCGTGTAAGTTTGAGTGTAATAAGAGGTTAATAAAGTTTCTATACAATATAGTAGACTATCTTTTTTTGTTTTCTGGCGCCCTCTTCTGGATGCTTCTATATGAACTTAATCAGCGAACCGGTTGCGGAAGTGACGTAGTGGTTAGTTACCGTCGCTAGGGAAACGCACTCGGTATCTACGACTTCAGCAAACTGTAGCTGTCGAGTTAGCAGCATTTTCGCTCTGAGTCTTTTTCTCACAGAGAATCCAGTGAAATTGTGTTGTTGTTTCCTCTCCAAACCCGAGGGAAATCTGTGATAAGTTTCAGCTTTAACGGTAAGGTTTGTCTCATGGTTAGCGTTAGCACTAGCTGGAGTGCTGCAGATCTGTTAAAAATGTGCGTGAATCCCAAATAGGTGCGTGCTCCCTGAAGTAGTGCACTACATGTCATGTGAAATAATGTTTTTAGCGCTTAGTATGAGGTAGTTTTAGTGCAGTTTGGGACGCGGCCTCAGTGAGCGTCGGCGTGATGTTGTTTATCACGTTTAACGCGAGTTGCATTTGTCCCTTTCTTGACGCACAAACAGATATGTAGTGAAATGTTTGGGAAGTAGTGTTGTTGGAAACCTCAGCTAGTTTAATATTTAACTAATTAAGGGTCTCCGGTCTTTTCCAGACCTTTATTTTGGCTCAGCTTTTAATTAATTAGACCCGTTTATCACACCAGCTTGACCAAACAGATGTGAACAACGTGAATTTCCTTTTAGGGTGGCAAGGGAAAGCTCATAAATGTTAATGAGGATAGTGCTATCTGATTGGCCGGTGAATGCGTCTTGTTAATAATAATAATCATCATCATCATCAACATCCAAGCTGCATAGATTTTATCGACCCTAAACCTAATCTTTAAATAACATTTAAATAACGTTCACCTCACTGGATTAAAAAAAAAAAACCTGCTGACCTGCCCGTATAAAGTTATTATATTAAGTGTGTTTTAGGACAAAGGTGGCCTTTTGTCTTTTAGATAAAACGAGATTTTTAAATAAATGTATAAATTAATATAATTTTTTTAGGTCAATATTAACTCAAGCAACATTACTAAGAACAGCTACTTATCTTCTGAGATTTATACACATGACCACTAGAGGGCAGCAAAAGGCGCATTTATATTATCACCAGCATAAGAACATGTTAATCCTGTTATTGTTTCAGTCAACAGCCATATACTCTATACAGCATTTGAGTTCTGCACACAATTTGACCAGTACTTTCATGAGTGTATTATTATAAATTAATATGTTGATGAATTTGATACATGAACATTAAGTAATTTTTTTTTTCTTCACTCATGACTTAATCCCTCATGCTAATTTCTTCAGTGTCTGATTTTACTTTTTTCTATAATCACTCATTCATACATTGGGGAGAATTTTTTTTCCTCTCCATGTTTTTTCCCCTTCCTTGCTTTGCTTTAAGGTAAAAGGACGACTAGAATTGTCAGTCAGAATGCCCTTTATGTGTCATTGCATGTTAACATTGACACAATGACAATAAAGGGCATTCTGATTCTGATTCTGATTTTAAAGTGCTGTCTGTCTTCAACCAAAGGGAAAACTGTACCCCATTCACTTGACTCATCGGTCCATTCACTCACATGCACGCACGTTAAAAGATACTACCAGCTGAGTAATAACTATTATAAATCAATAATATTGGCTGGTGTTGAGTGGTATATCCGAGATATTCCATTCAGCTACCATGATGTTGAATGAGTCAAAGATGAGTTCAATATCATACTAGCTGAATGGAATATATCTGATATACCATGAAAAAAAAGCCAGCTATTATTATTATTATTATTATTATACATACACAGAATATTTGCATCATTGTGTGATGCCATGTTGTCTTGACAACCATGCAGTATTGTAAACCATATTGAACGCTCATTCTCCATTGGGTAGAGTGACGTAATATACATAAGATAAGCAATATGCTGACAATATTGCATGCTATCAAATGAATGAAACCCACTAGAAGGGAATAGAATACATATTTTTATTCCATCGAAAAAGTGTCCTGTATGTATAATAATGCACATTAGTGTATTCTGATTGCACTTGAGCTTAAGAAGTTGTGGCAGTGGAGGGGTGTGAGTTCAGTTCACTGATAGCTGTTGGATAGAAGCTATTCCTGAGTCTGGAAGTGTGGACCTTTAAGGCTCTGTGGTGTCTTCCAGATGGCAATGGTGAGAACAGGTGATGAAATGGATGTGTATTGTCCTTAATGATGTTGCAGGCTCTGCTGAGGCAGTGAGATCTGTCGATGTCCTCTGGGGGTCAGGGGGGAGTCCAATTATTTTTTGTGCCTTGTTAATAACCCTCTGAAGAGCTGTTCTGTCTGTTGCTGAAGAGTTTCCAGACCAGGCCATGATGCAATATGCTCTCAACCGAGCAGTTGGTAGAATGGCTCGAGCAGCTTTTCAGAGTCTCTGTTGAGCCTTTTTGACCAGAGCACTGGAGTTAACCATCCACTTGAGGTCCTCACTGATGTGGGTACCCAGGAACTTAAAACTGGAGACCCTCTCCACCTCCTCTCCCCTTACTTCCAGTGGCAGGGGCTCCTCCTGATGCCGTCTGAAGTCTATAAGAAGCTCCTTTGTCTTTTTGATGTTTAGTGACAGGTTGTTTTCTGCACACCATTCAGTCAGTTTGTAGACCTTGTTCCTATCAGCTGTCTCATCGCCATTAAAGATCAGTCCCACTACTGTTGTGTTGTTCGCATATTTTATAATTGTATTTGTGGGGACTTGGCACACACCCTTGTGGTGCTCCAGTGCTGACGGTGAGACTCGGGGAAGACATAAGGACCAAGTCTCACCGTCTGTGAGTGACTTAAGAAAGTCCTTGAGTCATAAACACAGTTTGTTGCCGAGGCCCAAGTCCAGCAGTTTCCCGACCAGTCTGCTGGGTACAATAGTATCGAACGCAGAGCTGTAATCAACAAAAAGCATTCTTTCACATGTCTCCTTCTGCTCCAAGTGGGCCAATGCGGTGTGGAGAGCTATGTTTATGGCATCCTGTGTGGATATATTTGGCCTATATGCATACTGATGCTAATCTAAAGTAGGGGAGAGGCTGGTTTTGATGTGCCGCAGAACTAGTTTTTCGAAGCACTTGAATATGATAGTTGGAGTGTGACTGTTCTGTAGTCATTGAGGGAGCTGATGTTGGTCTGTTTGGGCACTGGGATGATAGTGGTGGTTTTCAGACAAGATGATACAGTAGCATGTGCCAGGGAGAGGTTAAAGATGTTGGTGAAAACTTCTGCATGAGCACAGTCCCTGAGCACCCTGCCTGAAATCCCATCCAGACCTGCTGTCTTCTTGACGTTAACAGTTCTCAGGATTCGCTTAACCTCTTGTATCTGTAGGGTAAGCAGGAGGTCAGCAGTGTCCAGCTGGGGTGAAGCTACGTTGTCCGGTCCGTTCTCAAATTGGGAAAAGAAGCAGTTCAGCTCTGCAGCCAAGGAGACACTGTTTCCTGTCAGTGGGTCTCTGTTGCTCCTGAAGTTGGCCATGTGCTGAATGCCCTGCCACATACGTACGTGCTGGATCCCTGGAGGTGAATTGACCTACAATCTTCTGTTTGTACGCAGCCTTCGTTGTTTTTATGCCTCTTTTCAGATTGTCTTGCAACACTGTACAGTTCTCTATTGCCAGACCTGAAGGCTGCATTCTGGTCTCTCAGGAAAAGCTGGACCTCCTTTGTCATCCGTGGTTTCCTGTTTGGGTATACACAGATGCTTTTATTGAGTGTGATGTTCTCATCACAGCTCCTGATGTAGAAGAGTAGAGTTGATGTATATTCTTCTAGGTTCTGAGTGAAAAACAGACTCCACTCAGTGCATTGAAAGCAGTCCTGCAGCTGCAGCTCCCTCAGGCCAGGTTTTAATTGTTCTGATAGTGGGTTGCTGTTTCCTGATAATGGGGCAGTAAGTTGGGGTTAGAAGAAGTGACTGGTGATCACTGTCCAAGATGTGGGAGGGGTGAGGCTCTGTGTCCTTTGGGGATATTAGAATATACACAGTCTAGTGTGTGTTCCCCTCTGGTTGAACTTTTTTTTTTTTACATGTTGTTCAAATCTTGGAAGCATAGATTTCAGATTGGCGTGATTAAAATCACTGGCCACAATAAAAAACCCATCAGGATCTGCATTCTGTTTGTTTATTGCTGATAGTGTGTGGCCGTGTTAGCATTGACATCTGGTGGAGTATACAGTCAAGCTGTAAAGTCTGCACACTCCTTTCACCTTCTCCATGTTTTATTACGTTACAGACTTATTCTACAATAGATTGAGTTCATTTTTTGTCACAAGATTCTACACAAAATAGCCCATAATAACACAGTGAAAGCAGGTTGTTAGACATTTGTGCTAATTTATTAAAGATCAAAATGTAAAATACATGTACACAAGTGTGCACACCCTTTGATATGACACCCAAAAGTGAGCTGAGGTGCATTTTGTTTCCACTGATGCTGCTTGAGATGTTTCTACAGCTTATTTAGAGTCCACCTGTGGTAAATTCAATTGATTGGAAATGATTGGGGATTGCCAACACTTGCCTGTACAAGGTCCCACAGTTGAAAGTGCATGTCGGAGCAAACTCCAAGCCATGGGGTCAAAGGAATTATCTGTAGACCTCAGAAACTGGATTGTGTCAAGGTATAGATCAGGGGTGCCAGGGTGAAATTGGTAAGGGGGCCAGATTTTTTTCAAGTGGGACCTTGGGGGCTGAATTACACTTTTGGCCTGAAAAGACCAGACACTAACTCAACAAAAGGACATTATTTTATATGATTTTTGAAGGCCTATACGCCCAAAAGGAATTGTAAAGCTATAGCCTCAAAATGAGGTGCACAATAACATGGCAGACAAAAGCCTTTTACCCTCTGAAAATGTAACAGTCTAAGCATGCAAGTAGCCTACATTTATAAAAAAAAAAAAATGATACAGAAATGGACTAAGACACAAATAACACAAGTGTAAACTGTAAATGACTTGGATCAGATTTATTGATCTTGCACATCAAAAACATGTCAATGCATAGGCCTAATTAGGCCAATTAAAACGATTGGCAAGTAGGCCTAACGAGTCAAAAGAAAGAAGTGCCAGGGTAAATAATTCCACCAATAGGTCAAGTGACTAAATATCCAGTAGCATTAGTTTAAAAGAGCCAAATATGACTGAACATACCAATAAAAACAGAACATACCAATAAAAACAAACTACAGATGGCACATTAACTTTGCTGGTCAAGTCCCACATATATTTCCACACACCCATCCTGTTTATTCCCCCTCAAGCACACAGCACAAGGTTACATGGGGGAGAAATACCAGCTACATTTTACATGTGGAAGCCAGAAGTCTTTTACTTTTTACCAGCTTGTCGACATTGGGGGACAGACTCTGGGCAGTTGCTATTTTCATGACATCGTTGAGATGTCCATGGGTCAGACGACTACGCAGTTTCGATTTATTAATATTCATTACTGAAAATGCCTGTTCACATAAATGTTGTCCCAAACATACAGAGTATTTTACCGGCAAAGGCCGTGATAATTGGGTACTCTGGTGGCAATGACTGATAGAAAGATTGGATTCCAACAGATGCGTATTTATCCTTGATGAATGCACCCTCCGAAAATGGCTTGGACACTTTTGCGATCTCCCACGCGATGATGTAGCTCGCCTTCACTGCCCCTAACATGAAATAAAATGTACAACAAAGATATTGAGACACCCCTCTTTGAAAACAGCCGCATTTAACATTAAAGGAGAACTGAAGATGATGTATGATATTAAAACGAACCTTCATGTGTCTCTCGAGACTTTGAGAAAGCTGCTTGCTGTTTTTGAAGGTTTGAGGCAAGCTCATTTAGCTTTTCAGTCCTGCGTTGCCCGGTGAATTGGCTGTATTTGTCGGCGTGGGTCTCGTAATGTCTTTTGACATTGTATTCCTTCGGTACAGCCACTTGTTGCGAACAAATCAGACAAACAGGTTTTCCCCCAACTTCCCAGAAAAAGTATTTCTCTCTCCATTTTTCCTGAAAGATGCGACCCTCAGAATCAACTTTTCTCTTTTTAGACAACATCTTGTGAATGAGCAACAACTAGCCTACTCTACATTAAATCCAGGTCATTGCACCTGCACGTGCTGCAGCAAGCAGAGAGCAGCTAAAAACGAACCGATGGATTACACGAAAATGGAATCAAATTGAAACATTAGATTTAAAATCATTACGAAAAAAAACAACACAACATTCGATTTTTATTAATTTATTATTTAAAAAAAAAAAAAGTCTCATGAACCACCGGGCCGGATGTGATGACCAATCGGGCCGTATCCGGCCCGCGGGCCGTTACCATGGCACCCCAGGTATAGATCTAGAGAAGGGTACAGAAAAATTACTGCAGCTTTACAGGTCCCAAAGAGCACAGTGGCCACCATCATTCGTAAATGGAAGAAGTTTGGAACCACCAAGAATCTTCCTAGACCTGGCCGCCCGGCCAAACTGAGTGATCAGGAAAGACGGGCCTTGGCCAGGGAGGTGAGCAGGAACCCGAGGGTCACTCTGACAGAGCTCCAGCATGTCCTTGTGGAGATGGGAGAACCTTTCAGAAGATCAACCATCCAGGCAACACTCCACAAATTAGGCCTTTATGGTAGAGTGGCCAGACGGAAGCCACTCCTTTAGTAAAAGGCACACGACAGCCTGCTTTGAGTTTGCCAAAAGGCACCTAGAGGACTCTCAAACCATGAGAAACAAGATTCTCTGGTCTGATGAAACCAAAATTGAACTTTTTAGCCTGAATACCAAGTGTCACATCTGGAGGAAACCAGGCACTGCTCATCACCTGGCTAATGCCATCCCAACAGTGAAGCATGGCAGCAGCAGCATTATGATGTGGGGATATTTTTCAGCAGCGGGAATGGGGCGACCAGTTCTGATAGAGGGAAAGATAAATGCAGCTAAGTACACTGAGATCCTTGAAGAAAACCTGCTCCAGAGCGCTCTGGACCTCAGACTGGGGTGAAGGTTTACCTTCCGATATGACAATGACCCAAAGCACACAGCCAAGAGAACAAAGGAGTGGCTTCAGAGAAAGTCTGTGAATGTCCTTGAGTGGCCCAGCCAGAGCCCAGATCTGAATCCAATTGAACATCTGTGGAAGGAGCTGAAAATAGCTGTGTACTGATGCTCCCCATCCAACCTGACAGAGCCAAACTCGTAGCTTCTTTCCCAAGACACCTTGAAGCTGTAATTGCTGCCAAAGGTGCATCAACCAAGTATTAGGCTCAGGGTGTGTACAGATATGTAACCCCTAAATAACCTATTTTTTGTCAGTAAAATAAAATTGCATATTTTCTAAAAACCTGCTTTCACTTTGTCATTATGGGCTATTTTGTGACACAAAATGAACTCAATCTATTGTAGAATAAGTCTGTAATGTAATAAAACATGGAGAAGGTGAAAGGGGTGTGCAGACTTTCTGGCTTGACTATGCGGCTGTCACGACAGCAAGAACAGACACTGCTCACCTGACCTGGAAGGTGAGCAGTCAATGATGGCAGGGTTCATACACCAATTATTGTTCATATAAACACACAATCCACCTCCGTGACTCTTAGTCCTCGCTTCTGTCGAAGTGGGGAGTTGAGTGGCCCACTAGCTCGATAGCCATGTCCGGGATTCCTGGATGTAGTTAGGTCTCAGTGATGATCATTACACAACTGTCCTGGATGTGTGCCCGTAATGATTAACAAAATCTCAGCTCATCCATTTTGTTTAGAGGCCTGACGTTGGAGATCAAGAGCCTGGGGAGCGGTAGTCCGTGGGGGTTTCTCTTTAGCCGAGCTAGCACACCGGCATAGCGTCCTCTCGTTTCCACGTTTTTCTCCGCCTCCGATGTCTGCCGGCCGGTATGATGATCCACGAAGTCCCTGGTGATCTAGCGATCTCCCGCTGGAATCAGAAAGGGATGCTGAAATGCACCCATATTGAACTTTTGCTGCATTTTCCTGATTTGTATCCGTGATTCCTGGGTGTAATGGATCAAATTTGATGCGCCTTGGTTGAATTTCCAGAACACAATCAAAAAGAGCAAGATGCGTTTCCATTGTAGAGAGCACTCAGCTGCTGCATCTGTGCACACCGCCATTATGCACGGTCTAATTTGAAATAATTAAAAAAAAACCTGACCTTTTTCGCTTTATGATCATATTGAGTATGCAAAACAGAACATAACCTGGATTTCTATGACACTGGATTTGGAAATGGTTGATAGAGACTCCATATGGGTCAATCCATGTGAACTCACCATAGGCCTCGCCACTGACCATCTCAGATTTGCTTCATACTTTCTGGAAATATTGTCAGTGTGCCCAATAAATAGTGTACAAAATTTTAGGCTTGTATCTTCATTAATTTCTGAGATATAGGGGCTTAAAAAAGGGCGTGGCCCCAATTTCAATGTTGAAATGCGTGCTACAGAAAACAGACCTAACTTCCATAAGTCATTACTTTTTAAACTATTCATGCAAGATGCATGAAATTTTCAAGGATTGTTCTTCAATGCTAGGTGCCTTTAAATACTATAATAGAAAGTTCACAGTTCAATATTTGCCAAGTTATGGCTTGCTGAAAATCATAAAAAAAAATGCCTTCTATCGTGCTTTGGAGCAACTTTGACCCCCCATATCTCCATATTAAAGCACACCAGATCTTTCAAATTTTCTTATTTATTACTCATGTTATAGTATTGTTTAGGCAACTAGGTATGTGTTCAAAAGAAATAAAACTTTCTGATTTATTAGGCTTTAAAAAAAAAAAAACATTTTGTACCTATAATTCAAATGCATATTGCAAATGTATGACAAGGTCTACCATAAAAACAATTATACCCCTGGAAAGAGCTTGTTCTGATTAGCAAATGCACAAAATATGAAGTTGGTACCCTAAACCAAACTATAAACATTAAGGTATCAAGTACGGCATGTTTTACGATAGACAGAAATGCTGCTTTTAAGGCATATTACAATACAATTACAAACCTACAGTGTAGGGAAAAATAGCAACCTTAAAAATACTTTACTTTATTTGAAGAGCTTAAACAGTGTATTGATTTTGGTTTTCCACATCAGATGGAAGTTTACACTGCCTGCCAATTGATGTAAGTGGGGCATCAATGATTTTCATGACATGCACCAGAGGGACCCAACAGTTATCCTCTCTCCTGGGCCAGCTGTAAGTCTGAGAGGGACCATGAAGATGCATAAATGTTACTTGTACATCTTGTTCCTCCTCTGATAATGCACGAATGTTGCCTATCCACCACTGTCTGTCATACAAACATACAACATATTTACCAGGAATTGTATCTGCCAGAGAGACTGCTGATTTAACAGGGGTTTTATGCATTACTTGTGACTGATTCCCACTCGTATCCACAATGAAGCTAGGACCACCTGACACCCTGCTGACCTGCAGCTGGTTGGACATGATTGGAACGAATGAGTGGTTGTCTCTTCTTCCAGGAATAGTAGCTGACCTTGAAAATCTTGTCTCCAATGCTTTTCCACTCTCCATAACTTCCCCTGTACCAACCCAGATGAAATGGATGTTCTTGATATGTTTTTCTGCCCACAAAAACAGATCAGATGGGGTTAGTATGTGATCACTCGTGACTGCCTGTAAACTAGCTTGAGCTGCTGACTGCTTTACAGTGCCTCCAATACCATCACGGTGATTTACCATGAGAAGTGGCAAAGAAATGCCATTCTGCCAAAAGTCCAAAATTGTCTGCATGCTTTATTAAATTTGTGAAATTTTTATAGTTTTTGTATTGGGCTGCTAATCTGTCACTGAAGTAAATTACCTTTTTCAGCTGGGGATGTATCTGGCTGGCAAATGGAAGCTCAGATATGTGCTTCTAAGTGATAGTGATCATAATCCTCATAAATTTTGTGGTTTTTCAGTTTTTATGCATCTCTGGATGCATCCAAGTAGATTATATGCCTTAAAACAGCATTTCCATCTATCGTAAAACATGCCGTACTTGATACCTTAATGTTTATAGTTTGGTTTAGGGTACCAACTTCATATTTTGTGCACTTGCTAATCAAAACAAGCTCTTTCCAGTAGTATAATTGTTTTTATGGTAGACCTTGTCAAACATTTGTAATATGCATTTGAATTATAGGTGCAAAATGTTTTTTTTTTATTTTTAAAGCCTAATGAATCAGAAAGTTTGATTTCTTTTGAACACATACCTAGTTGCCTAAAGAGTACTATAACATGAGTAATAAATAAGAAAATTTGAAAGATCTGGTGTGCTTTAATGTGGAGATATGGGGCGTCAAATTGCTCCAAAGCACGATAGAAGACTTTTTTTTTTTTTTTTTTAATGATTTTCAGCAAGCCATAACTTGGCAAATATTAAACTGTGAACTTTTTCTGTTTTAGTATTTTAAAGGCATCTGGCATTGAAGAACAATCCTTGAAAATGTCATGTATCTTGCATGAATAGTTTAAGTAATGACTTATGGAAGTTAGGTCCGTTTTCTGTAGCACACGTTTCAACAGTGAAATTGGGGCCACGCCCCTTTTTTAAGCCCCTATATCTCAGAAACTAATGAAGGTACAAGCCTAAAATTTTCTACACTATTTATTGGGCACACTGACAATATTTCCAGAAAGTATGAAGTAAATCTGAGATGGTCAGTGGCGAACATCTTTCTAAATCTGGTGATTTGGGGTGGAATTACCCATATGTGTCACTACAAGACAAATTAATGACCAAGAGCTTCTCGCTTATCGTGGTCCATCTGCATTTCTGCGCATGCTAATGAAGCAGTCATCATTGCTAGCGATGGACAGCCAACAACAACGATTTGAAATTGACCATGTTGTTGGAGTTCAGGGAGAGTGGGTGGTAGTGGTGGTGTGGGTGAAGGGCCCAATTTTGAATATTTTAAATCAGCTTGAATCAGTCTAGCCTTTTTCCTCTGATCTTTCTCATTGACAATTTTTGTTTTCTTTAGACAGTGAAGGAAGGCTTATCTGAAGAAAAGCAAAAAGGAGCTAACAATGTACAGCCCAAAAGAACCAGAAGAGGAAGTAGATCATTTGTTCTTTGACAGTGAATGTGATGAGCGTGACACCAAGACAGAAAAACATGTCAACCAAACTGAAAACTTTCAAATCGAGAGCACGGTCAAGGAGTGTGCATTAGAAATGTTACAAAAAGAGATGTCCGAGCTTGAGGTTCAGAGCAGGTTGATTGCAAAGGATGGCTCTGAATGTAAGAAGGACATCAAAATGAGAAAAGAAAGTTCTCATCGGGAAAGAGAAAAGAAGAAAACCAAAAAAAGAGAACATCCACCTAAAAGGAAGGATCGTGTTAAAGAAGCAAAGGTGGCATCGGGAAAAGTACACTCAAACACCTCATCCAGGAACTCATCACCATTCCCTCATTCTGATGTCTCTGAATCAAGCCAATCAGGTGACTTATCCAGCAGCTGTTCCTCCTCCTCGGAGGCTGAGGAAGACAATGTATTTAAAAATGCGGATGATAGCGACCGTTGCAGTGAACCTGCCAAAAAGTCCACGGGCAAATTCCGCATCTGGGGCCGTAGCCGTTCATCATCCAGCAGTAGAGAGAGAAGCCCCACCCCCTTGGCAAAGTTCTTCAACACTCAGTCATCCTCGCCCCTATGGCGACAACCCCAACCAGGATCAGCCAATCAGAATCAAAGGCCCAATACCTCAGAAATGGCTGATTCCAATGATACAGTGACGGATGTTACCCCTCTGTCCTCTCCAGATGCGCGTCGCCGACAGTTGTTTGACCTGGTCCCACCTACTGACCCCTTGAAAAATGTTGGACAGCAGCTGGAAGCGAATACGGATGGAGAGGAACGATCTGGTAGGTACCACAGCTCATGGGAAGAATGAAAACCACCTAATGTTTGGTAGCTTTACCTTCTGCCATCTATAGCCAAGAATATGTTACAGGATCAACTTGCAAGGTTCCTGAATGTAAAAACCGTAGTAGTAATTAATAATAATAAAAGGATTGATGTTTCCATGATGACAACAGTGATGTCTAAATATTATGATATATTGTATGACTAATTACAGTGGTGCTTGAAAGTTTGTAAACCCTTTAGAATTTTCTATATTTCTGCATAAATATGACCTAAAACATCAGATTTTCACACAAGTCCTAAAAGTAGATAAAGAGAACCCAGTTAAACAAATGAGACAAAAATATTATATTTGGTCATTTATTTATTGAGGAAAATGATCCAATATTACATATCTTAGAGTGGCAAAAGTATGTGAACCTTTGCTTTCAGTATCTGGTGTGACCCCCTTGTGCAGCAATAACTGCAACTAAACGTTTCCGGTAACTGTTGATCAGTCCTGCACACCGGCTTGGAGGAATTTTAGCCCATTCCTCCGTACAGAACAGGTTCAACTCTGGGATGTTGGTGGGTTTCCTCACATGAACTGTTCACTTCAGGTCTTTCCACAACATTTTGATTGGATTAAGGCCAGGACTTTGACTTGGCCATTCCAAAACATTAAATTTATTCTTCTTTAGCCATTCTTTGGTAGAATGACTTGTGTGCTTAGGGTCCGTTGTCTTGCTGCATGACCCACCTTCTCTTGAGATTCAGTTCCTGGACAGATGTCCTGACATTTTCCTTTAGAATTTGCTGGTATAATTCAGAATTCATTGTTCCATCAGTTATGGCAAGCCGTCCTGGCCCAGATGCAGCAAAAAAACAGGCCCAAACCGTGATACTACCACCACCATGTTTCACAGATGGGATAAGGTTCTTATGCTGGAATGCAGTGTTTTCCTTTCTCCAAACATAACGCTTCTCATTTAAATGAAAAAGTTCTATTTTGGTCTCCTCTGTCCACAAACCATTTTTCCCATCGCCTTCTGGCTTGTCCACATGATCTTTTAGTAAACTGCAGATGAGCAGCAATATTCTTTTTGGAGAGCAGTGGCTTTCTCCTTGCAACCCTGCCATGCACACCATTGTTGTTCAGTGTTCTCCTGATGGTGGACTCATGAACATTGGCCAATGTGAGAGAGGCCTTCAGTTGCTTAGAAGTTACCCTGGGGTCCTTTGTGACCTCGCGGACTATTACACGCCTTGCTCTTAGAGTAATCTTTGTTGGTCGGTTACTCCTGGGGAGGGTCACAATGGTCTTGAATTTCCTCCATTTGTACCAGGGCTTTGAACCGGTTCAAGGAACGAAAACGAAAACCGGGAACTTTTTCTATTTCACATGGAACAGAAACGAAACCAGAAACTTTATTATTTTTTATGTTCCGGAACAGAAACGCTTATTAAAAATAATGGTAACCGGTTAATACCGGTTTTTATTTCGTTCCTCAAAGTTTCCGTAGCCTACAAATAAAAAAGCCATTCTTCTCCTGCGCAAGTTTCTATGACCCGCTGGGGTTCACTTCCTGTGACGTTCGCTGACTGAATGGAGAGAGCGGGAAGGTGGACTGCTATCACGTCTCCATTACTGAGTGTCTGAGCAAAGAAGAGCCTGAATGTTGCAACCTCCCTATTGGCTGTTTGTAAAAATGTATCAATTGTTGCCCTTCCCACGGGAATCATCGCGGACTCGAGAGACGAGACCTGACGAGCTAGTTCGTTGGTAGCAGAACAAAATGTCTGGACACAAATCGGGTTTTCAGAAAAGGAAAGAAAATAAACGGAGGGTTGAAAATACAAAAAAGGAGGCAGAAAATGCAAAACGAGTTTTAAGGTAGGACAAATGGTTACTTTTCTGAGGCAGCCCGCCGTGGCTGCCTGCAGGCTTATTTATTATAGCCCATTTAGTTAAAGTAGTTGATATAAAATGTTTATAGTTATGTGATGATTGTCCTGATTTAGACTGGTGGTTTTTTTTTTGGGGGGGGGGGGGGGGGTTGCGCGATGTTGCACCCGGGTCCAGATTAGGGCAGAACCGGCCCTGGCTACATTTCAGGTGTAGTTTGTTTTATGCATGTATGTACTTGCATAGATGTGTACTTGGTCTTCCAATATGGCGCCTAACAAAATTTCGCGGCTCGGTGACGTCATGCGGTAGCCCTCTATAGGGCCTGACTAGCCTTTGGTAACACACTAAACGAATTATCTTTCATTTTTGGCACTTTTTCTATTTGTGTAGATGGGAAGACGTACTGAGAATCCAAATCGCCAACATTTGAAATAATTGTTTTGAATTATTTCTTGTCTTATTTAATGAAGGTTGTAATAGAATTTAGCCTACATTTGGCTTAAGCTGGATGAGACAGAGACATAATTTTATAGCCATTTGTTAAACAGCTGACAGAGAACGTAATTAACCGTTCCGGGAACGAAATTTTTTTGTTCTAACCGGTTCGGGAACGTCTATTTAATGGTGGAACCCAAAACCGGAAACGTTAAAATTCTGTTTCTGTTCGGAACGAACCAATAGGAAAAAAATTCTGGTTCAAAGCCCTGATTTGTACACAATCTGTCTGCCTGTGGATTGGTGGAGTCCAAACTCTTTTTAGAGATGGTTTTGTAACCTTTTCCAGCCTGATGAGCATCAACAACGCTTTTTTTTTTTTGAGGTCCTCAGAAATCTCCTTTGTTTGTGCCATGATACACTTCCACAAACATGTGTTGTGAAGCTCAGACTTTGATAGATCCCTGTTCTTTAAATAAAACAGGGTGCCCACTCACGCCTCATTGTCATCCCATTGATTGCAAACACCTGACTCTAATTTCACCTTCAAATTAACTGCTAATCCTAGAGGTTCACATACTGTTGTCATTCACAGATATGTAATATTGGATCATTTTCCTCAATAAATAAATAACCAAGTATAATATTTTTGTCTCCTTTGTTTAACTGGGTTCTCTTTATCTACCTTTAGGACTTGTGTGAAAATGTGATTGTTTAAGGTCATATTTATGCAGAAATATAGACAATTCTAAAGGGTTCACAAACTTTTCAAGCACATCTGTAGGCGAACATGGATTTCAGGACCTCTTGATATAAATAAGCTGCGTTTTGTTCTTGTCTTCCTCACTTTCCTTCCAATCTCCAGCTATGCTGAGTTCAGGCAGGCAGCTGGACAGGATGCTGCTTGTCTCCAGTCCTGGCAGCACCTTTGTCAGCAGGAGCAGTGCGAGCCAGCACCGTAAGAACTACTCCTTCGACACCAGCGAAATGCGATGCATCGAGCGTGAGAACCAGCGGCTGTTCCGTGAGCTCTCGCGCTCCTCCACTCATTCTTCCTCTCGCTTCACCTTCCGCTCCTCCGCGCCACCATTACGCCTTTATCACAGTGGCCTCAACAGGCAGCGCCAGCAACGGCGCATCCAACAAGAAAATCTGGTCAGTATTTGGTCATGATCTCTTAGTTTTTTGAATGCCCTGTGTTCAAACAAAGCCGCTTCATAAATAAAGTGTCTTAATTTTATGAACATCAGAGAACTTCTTGGCACTTGTGTTCTCAACAGTTCTTTTTGTTTGCAGCTCGGCCTGTTGTGTTACTGCTGTTGTAATGAGATGTTGTTATACTTGGGAGAGAAAAAAAATTACAAGGTCATGCAAGATCTCTTTTGTACCAGTTGCTGTGTGTGTGGTTTTGCATGCTCTAGGCCTTTCTAAAGCGTTTGGAGTCTGTAAAGCCGACTCCAGGAATGACCAGATTAGAACAGCTAACCGACTACCAGCGTCAAGCCAGGTACCTTGGAATACCTACACTTCCTATCAGACCTACATCAGGTAAGTACACACACAGGCATATATATATATATATATATATATATATATATATATATATATATATATATATATATATATATATATATATACACACACACACTTACTTGCTCCTCCAACCTCACTTTACCTACATAGTCAGGTCCATAAGTATTTGGACCGTGACACGATGTTCAACTGTGCCTCTGTACACCACCACACTGGATTTGAAATGAAGCCATTTAAGATATAATTGAAGTATAGAATTTCAGCTTTAATTTAAAGGGTTTAACAAATCTTGTATTTAACCATTTAGGAAGTAAAGACCCTTTTAGTTCCTCCATTTTCATAGACTCAAAAGTAATTGGACAATAACATAAATATAAGCATTATTTTTTTTTTACATATACTTGGATACAAATCCTTTGCAGTCAGTGACTGGCTGAAGGAGTGGGTGGGTTCCAGACCACTCATTAGCTACCTCACGCAAACATCTACCTACCACAGAGGGCGAAGGCTAATGTGCTTCCACTGACACATGTGAAATGACATCCGAGTACATCTTTTTGAACTGCCACTCTTGCTGCGTCACAGGGTGGCATAAGACACTCTGAGGAAAATACGATCGATCCTTTTCCACATACATGAGCATTCTTCCACATCATGTAATTGTGTGACTCAAACTCTAACAGGTTTGCTAATGGTGGTCCCTATGATGAGCAGTTAAAATCAACTGGAACAAATGAATACCAGTTGATTGTTTGTCACCTTCCACAGGAAGAAACTCCATAACCTGCAGTTCAACCAATCCTCACAGAACCAGACCTGAAATTGCAAAACCTACCAGAATCACCGCTCCACGACCAGCCTGGTCCTGATCCAAACTCCAGCTCCATCACATGTGAAACCACTCAAATGCTTCCTGCAATTCAGCACCTCAGATCTGGGTTGTGAGAAGCATGGACCTCTTTAATGTTGTACAACCCCAATTCCAAAAAAGGTTGGGACACTGTGTAAAACATAAATAAAAAAAACAATGTGATGATTTGCAAATCATGGAAACCCTATATTTAATTGAAAATGGTACAAAGACAACATGTGTTGAAACTGAGGGAGGTTTTTTTTTTTAAATAAATATAGGCTCATTTTGAATTTGATGTCAGTAACACGTTTCAGAAAAGTTGGGACAGGGGCATGTTTACCACTGTGTTGCATCACCTCTACTTTTAACAACACTCTGTAAACGTTTGGGAACTGAGGAGACCAGTTGCTGTAGTTTTGAAAGAGAAATGTTGTCCTATTCTTGTCTGATATACAATTTCAGTTGCTCGACAGTTCGGGGTCTTCTTTGTCGTATTTTGTGCTTTGTAATGCACCAAATGTTTTACATGGGAGACAGGCCTGGACTGCAGGCAGGCCAGTTTAGCACCTGGACTCTTACTACGGAGCCATGCAGTTTTAATATGTGCAGAAAGCGGTTTGGCGGCATTGTCTTGCTGAAAGAAGGAAGGGCTTCCCTGAAAAAGATTTTGTCTGGATGGCAGCATGTTGCTGTGAAACTTGTATATATCATTCAGCATTAATGATGCCTTCCCAGATGTACAAGTTTTCAACATTTGATATGTTGTCTTTTGTACTATTTTCAGTGAAATAGAGTTTCTATGATTTTGCAAAGCTTGACATTCTGTTTTTATTTACAGTTTACACAGCGTCTCAACTTTTTGGGATTGAGGTTGTAAGTAGAACCTTCATGACCAGGTGATCAGCTAGTTATATGTTTTTAATTAAGTGTATGTTGAAGTGGTTGGTAGAGAAGAGACCTCGATGATGAACTTAATCTTTGCACATAAACACGTGTGTGGTTTTTATAAATTTTTTTTTTTTTTTTTAAATGTCACTCTTGCCAAAAATAGGAATCATTCAAAGCTGCATCCTGAAATCCAGACTCAATCTGTGATTTTTATCCCGTATTGCCTTTCTGAAATTTATTAGATTTTTAAACATTTTTCAAATCTAGGCTGTTTTGTTTACTTGCTTATCTTAATAGAACAGCCTGTTTTCGCTGTAGCACTGAAGCATAATGATGGATGGCATCTCTGGACCTTTACATCACACTGAATACTCTCCCTTTACCATATTATGACTATTTGTATCTATATTAATTTTATAAACTGAGGCTTTGAAAATATACAAGCCACATTTGAAGAACTGACCCAAGCTTGAAGCCCCCAAAAGATTTGGAGCGATAACACATTAGTGACTTTTCCTCTTCTTGGAGTACACGCACATGGCAATCTACATTAACCGTTTATTTATAGATTTTTCAAGCTGTGGAGGCGGTAAAGCCTTATCATTGCTGGATCTGGTGTTCATTTTGCAGCTGTACATTGCACTTGATGACTTGAGAACTAAAATGTGTTTAGTCCTCTCCTGCTTGCTTTCTTTGTGCCTGAAATAGCAGAAGGTTTATATGATTAAACTAAGTGAATGCTTAGCTTTTGCTGTTTACTGGAATAAGATCATTTTATCTGTGGTGTAAGATTTAAATATCATTAAATATAAATTATGTACAAATGATATATTTGATATCGTCAAATCTGTTTGTTGAAATAAGTCTTTAATTTCCTTCGTTGTATGACATTTGATACTGCATGCATACACAGCTGTTACTATGGATGGCTTCATCACTGCAAGACTGACAAGCTTGACCTTTTGGTGCTCGTTATTCTCCGCACACAAGGACAGAAAGACTCGCATTGTTATTGTAGGCATGCTGTGAGGGACCCATCAACCATGTGTTTTATTGTATTATTTGACATGTGACCCTCATTACGCTCTTCTGTAATCCGTCTTGACAAGAGCGAGGGTGAACCTAAGTCACCTTTAGTAACTGTTAAAATACTTAGAAATGTTTGTCTAAGATCCATAGTGGTGCAAATTTAGTAATTTGGTATGACTTTAAAGGTCTAAAGGGACATTTATGTCATTTCCTTAGGTCCTAAAATTTGCTAATATGGAAATCTTAATTATATTGTTGGCATAATTAAATTTTTTTTTTTTTTTTTGTCTTGATTAGACACCTGACCATCACATCCATACGTGTATGGTTCTTCCCCAAACTGTTGCCACAAAGTTGGAAGCACAAAATTATCTGGACTGTCTTTGTGTATGCTGTAACATTAATTTCCCTTCACTGGAACGATGATGCCTGAGTGCACAAAGTCCATGAAGTCATGGTTTGCCAAGGTTGGAGTAGGACTCGAATGGCCTGCACAGAGCCCTGACCTCAACACCTTTGGAATAATTTGGAATGCCGACTGCACCCCAAGCCTCGTCACCTGATAACAGTGCCTTACTTCAGCAATGCTCTTGTAGCTGAATAAACACAGAGCCCCACAGCCACACTTCAAAATCTAGTTTAAAGCCTTCCCAGAAGAGTGGAGATTATACTTTTGGCCATACAGTGTAGGGTATCTGTGTCAGCTCCAGGCCTATTGGAACCCTTTGTAAATGTGGCCAAAAGTTGGATTTGTAGTGAATTAGCTCCATAAATCTAACCTATAATTATATTATTTTTGTTTGTGGCTATAAAAAAAGTTACATCCCAATGATTTTGGGAGAGACAAAACTTCATTTCATGTTGTCCATATTCGCCTCATAGCTTTAGTGCAACACTAAAGTCAGACAATAATGTACTCTTGGTTGAGTCAGTTTTGAGTTTAGGATTACATTATGTACATTTGATTTTTATGCTGAAGATGAGTAGCATGGCTATGACACCATACTGGGCAATTATACATGAAATATTTAATGATTTGACATTCTGCATAATTTAAGTCCAAAAGCTAATATTTAAGGAAGGCCCACCTAAAGCCAGTTGATTGATAGCTTGGCCACTCAGGCAAAAGAAAAAGCAATAAAAAGCATTTATTGTGTTATTCGTTTGCAGATTTATTCTTTTTCATGGCACTCCTACAGGCCTGACATTTGCATATTTTTACAATGAACTCAAACACAGTAAATGTTTCTGGTTGTATCTTTTATTTCTAGTTTTATTCTGACAGAAAGGAACACATCTGCTGCCTCTGAAGCATGTAACACCAGACAGTTTCTAAACAGGAAGCTATTTCAAAGGGCTATTTTGAGTTTATTAGTTAATGCTTTCACAAATGTTATATCAGTGCTTTGGACAATGGCTAAGGTTTTTGCAGGAGAAATGTGAAGAAAATACATGTACAGTTATGTGCAAAATAATAGCAGTCTAACATCACTAATGTGTTTAATTACTGATTTTGGCAGAAAAGATAATACAACATGGGGAAACTAGATAGAACTTGATGCCAACGGCATCGATGGGGATGCCTCTGCCCGGTAGACTACATGCCTTATTAAGTTGTGATTTGGGGATGGACATTTGACCTCACAGTAATCTTGACCTGGTGAAATAACTTGTATTAGCCTTGGAGATACTGTGTTCACAAGATTTTCGGACAGACATTTGACCTCACAGTGACCTTGACCTTAGACCTTTTGACCTCAAAATCTAATCAGTTTATCTTTGTCCTCAAATGTACTAATGGTGAAAGTTTGGTGAAATTCCTTTGATTTGCCTTGGAGATATTGTGTTCACAAGGTTCTCGGACAGACATTTGACCTCACAGTAACCTTGACCTTAGACCTTTTGACCTCAAAATCTAATCAGTTCATGTTTGTCTCAAAGCGCACAAATGGTGAAAGTTTGGTGAAATTCCTTTCATTAGCCTTTGAGATATCGTGTTCACAAGGTTTCGGGACGGAGGGACGGACGGACGCACAGACAGACGGACAACCCAAAAACATAATGCCTCCTGCATCTTACGGTGGCGGCATGGTGGTGTAGTGGTTAGCGCTGTCGCCTCACAGTCAGCAAGAAGGTCCGGGTTCGAGCCCCATGGCTGGCGAGGGCCTTTCTGTGTGGAGTTTGCATGTTCTCCCCATGTCCCCGTGGGTTTCCTCCGGGTGCTCCGGTTTCCCCCACAGTCCAAAGACATGCAGGTTAGGTTAACTGGTGACTCTAAATTGACCGTAGGTGTGAATGTGAGTGTGAATGGTTGTGTGTGTCTATGTGTCAGCCCTGTGACGACCTGGCGACTTGTCCAGGGTGTACCCCGCCTTTCGCCCGTAGTCAGCTGGGATAGGCTCCAGCTTGCCTGCGACCCTGTAGAACAGGATAAAGCAGCTAGAGATAATGAGAGGAGACCTTATGGTGGCGGAGGCATAAAAATAGGTGAAGCCGAATAATGGGCAACCAACAGAATCAACAGTCATGACATGCACTCTGCTAATTGGGTGTAATTGACTCATTTAATGAAAGGGGCGTGCTCAAATTAATAGCAGTGTGGAGTTCAATTAGTGAGGTCATTCATTCTGTGAAGAAACAGGTATCAATTATGGCCCTGGGCGGCATGGTGGTGTAGTGGTTAGCACTGTCGCCTCACAGCAAGAAGGTCCTGGGTTCGAGCCCCGGGGCCGGCGAGGGCCTTTCTGTGTGGAGTTTGCATGTTCTCCCCGTGTCCGCGTGGGTTTCCTCCGGGTGCTCCGGTTTCCCCCACAGTCCAAAGACATGCAGGTTAGGTTAACTGGTGACTCTAAATTGACCGTAGGTGTGAATGTGAGTGTGAATGGTTGTCTGTGTCTATGTGTCAGCCCCTGTGATGACCTGGCGACTTGTCCGGGGTGTACCCCGCCTTTCGCCCGTAGTCAGCTGGGATAGGCTCCAGCTTGCCTGCGACCCTGTAGAAGGATAAAGCGGCTAGAGATAATGAGATGAGATGAATTATGGCCCTTATTTAAAGAAGGAGGGCAACAAATGTTGTACCTGCTGGTTTTAGTCCTTGCTCAGTGAGTAAAATGGGTCGTTCCAGACATTGTACTGAAGGAGAAAGAACTTTGATCAAGAAGTTGATTGGAGAGGGGAAAACATATAAAGAAGTGCAGAAAATAATTGGCTGCTCAGCTAAAATGATCTCAAATGGTTTAAAATGGCAAACAAAACCCGAAACACATGGTAGGAAAAGAAATACTACCATCCGCGTAGATCATAGAATAACAAGAATGGCAAAGAAGCATCCAATGATCAGCTCCAGGGAAATCAAAGAAGATCTTCAGTTACCTGTGAGCAGTGCAACAATCAGAAGACGCCTGTTTCTATTTGCAAGGAACACTCGTAAAGTACCATTGCTGAAAAAAATGTGTTGAAAAGGTTACAGTTTGCCAAAGAACACACTGACTGGCCTAATGAGAAGTGGCGCAACATTCTATGGACAGATGAGAGCAAGATTGTTCTTATTGGGTCTAAAGGCCATAGACAGTTTGTGAGATGACCCATAAACACTGAATTCAAGCCACAGTACACTGTGAAGACTGTAAAACATGCAAGCATAATGGTTTGGGGATGTTTCTCATACTTTGAAGCCGGGCCCATTTATCGCACACCATGGACCAGTTTGAATATATCAAAATACTGGAAGAGGTCATGTTGCCTTATGCTGAAGAAGAAATGCCCTTGAAATGGGTGTTTCAGCAGGACAATGACCCCAAACACACCAGCAAGCGGGCAACATCCTGGTTCCAGACCAACAAGATTGATGTTATGAAGTGGCCAGCCCAATCTCTGGACCTTAATCCGATTGAGAATTTGTGGAGTGACATCATAAATGCTATTTTTGATGCAAAACCCAAGAATGCAGAAGACCTGTGGAATGTAGTCCAGTCAGCTTGGGCTGGAATATCTCTTCGCAGGTGTCAGATGTTAGTTGACTCCATGCCACACAGATGTAAAGCAGTTATCAGAAATAAAGGTTATACAACTAAAATATTAGTTCAGTGATTAACAGAAAAGCTAAATCTGTAAACAAATTTCAGTTTATACTGTAAATATTCGAGTTTGTAAATGAAAATGCAGACACTGCTTTTTTTTTGAACAGCCTATTCTTTTTTTTCATTTTCAGTTTAAAATTGATATTTTGTTTATGTTTTCATTTGGAATTGAATGTGCAGTGCTCCCAGTGCCTTTGTGTATATGGAAATAAATGCTATTATGAGGATTGAGGTTTTTCTCAGTTGTTTTAAACAGTGTTCTAGCCTGGCAAGCCAGACTAAATGTGAATATTTAGTCTGGCCTCGACCTGTAGACATTTCCAACGGGTGTGGGAGGAACAAACCGCTGTCTTTCAAACTGTCTCTGTGCGTATAGGTCAACGCTCTGACCAATCAGCGCAACAGTGACTGTGACGTAGTCAGAGCGACAGAAAGCAATGGGGGAGACCTTGAAATAAATAATTTTTCAAAATGCGTATTAATTAATAAACAGGTTCTAGATATTAAGAAGTTTGGAGATAATGACCACAAGTTTGGAGTCTGTACCACATAACTTATTTTTTTTCAAGTGTTTTTCAAGGGTTTGCTTAAACTGTTTTTGAGAGTTTTTATTTTTATTTAGTGGTGTTTGGTGAAATAATTTCCCTTAAATTTAAAATAACAGGAAAATAAGAAACAATCAAAAAGTAATGCTTCAAAGCTGTTTATTAATTCTTCGTACTGCACAAACTAGCCCCATCCTTTTGGCTACGAGCGGAGCTAGCTGGTAGATCAGACTTTTGCCATAGACGGTCGGCAAAACAGCGAAAACGTCCTTCTTGAAAAGGAATGAGCGGAGAGCCTCTTCCTGCTCATGTTTCAACGAAAACTCCAAGTCTAATTCTTCTAAAACTGATTCCAAAGCGGAGTCAAACGCGCGCTGTTCACTAGCGGTAGCCATCTTTCCTGTTGTGCTTTCTCCAGCGTCGCGCAGCTTTGTCGTCACTCCTGCAAAAGCCCGCCCAAAGAATCCAAACAAAAACCTTGCGTTGTGATTGGCGGGCACGATTTGATGCCCAGGGTGTTTTTGTTTATATGGTGCGAGGCTAGACCCACTCGCTAGGCAAAAATATTTTTGCCCGCTAGGCGGGTGGGTCTAGTTTACTAGGCTAACAGTGTTCCTCATGATGATCCTCCATATCTGAAGTTTTCCACCGTTCATGACTCAAGTAGCGCTCAGAATCTCATTTGGTTGCCATCATTATGTTCATAAGGTGCAATGAAGACGCTATCACTTCACCTGAGCTCTGTCTACATTTTGGACATTTTCCAAATTCAGGGTCTCTGTCGTCCAAGTTTGAAACATTTTTTTCATGGTTTTTTGTTTACTACAAATGAGAAAGATTTACAAAAATGTACACTTTTAAATTAAAAGTCTATTTGAGTGCTGAATATCAAATACTTCATTGTCCAATTTGCTTTCTTTCTTGAACAAAAGAAAACTACACATTTCGGTCGGTGATATTTTTCTCCAAGTGTTAAACACTCCTCACCCTCACACCGACACACCTGTATATTTTTACCGCTGCACATTGAAGGTACTCAAGGAACCAGCCAACTCCATTGACCTCAGTGACAAAAAACAGTCACATTTCAGTTCCTTTTTAATTTCATATTTCAAAATGCGCTTGTTTGATTATTAGCTCCAGATTATAGAGATCGCATACCATATAAGACCCTGTGTAAACTATTCCTATAGTAACTACCAAATTAGACACACACAGTATTGTATCATTTGAATGATCTTTATCTTTGTAGCCAATAAAATGAACCGTTTCTGCACATTGTTGTTTGTGTAGCCTTCTCCTGTAAGCCAGCTCCTGTATCGCTCTTGCATCCATCGTGTAGCACTTCACCTCCTGCTCTATAATCTAATGTACCAGCCCGATGTCGTACAATAGTAAGCTGTATGTTTTGAAGCTCTTTGTAACCAGTCCTTGTGGTCCAGGTATTTGTAATGATGTTCAAGCTGCATCTTCAGGTCCAATCCCTTCACTGATTCTGGGTTGGTTTGGGTTGTTTTGAATCAGCCAGTCAGCCAGCCATGTCAATGGATCGGCTGGTTTGGTCTTGCACAGCTCAGTCAGCCCGGTGTGAAGTGTTGGATTTACATACCTGCGCAGGTAATCTGTGGCAGCTTCGCCTTGAAGAATGGGTTCAATGATGGAGTTGGGGAACATGAATTTGAGCTCCCTTTCAGCTGCTGAAAACGTTTCGCTGCCATGCACAGCATTCTTCAAGTCAGACGTCCCAAATCTAGCCCTCAGGCAGTCAGGGTGTGTCTCTCTAGCCTTGGAGCTGTCACTTGGTCCCATCAGACCTTTCCAGGTAGCGATGGCCCGATGCCTCGCCAGCGAAAGAGCCATGACCAGGCCAGAGCTCATGAACTCTATCAAACTCATGAAAAACGGCTGTCCATAATGATCTGCGTAGAAATCGCTACACTGCTCAGGGCTCAGCTGAAGCCTACGCTTCTGCAAAATGGTGAATCCTGACCTCAGGATTATATCCTCGATTTCATCTGCGTCGTCTATAGCGTCGGGTTTGATCAAAGCCAAAGTCCTCTCCACAAAAATGCAGGGTGGGGGTATGTTCTGATGCTGGAGTGTCTCTTCCATATTTCTTACACGCAGGAATCACTACAATGTCAAGAAGTTCGACGCGACTAAATACAATTCCTGCAGCTTCGTAAGAACGTGTGTGGAGCCGCATTTAAATAAATTCTGTGTTATGACATCACCACTACGTCACAAGCCCATTGGCGTCGTCCCAAATCGAAACGTTCAGTGACGTCATAGAGACGGCTCCCTGGTGCTCGAGCGAGCATTTGGGACGGTCCCCGAAACGCCCACAGTGTTCTCGCGATACAAAGAGTCACGTGGTCACGGTGTCATGACTCTCAGTCGATTTCGGTTTCAGTGCGATGAGCAGTGAGAACTTCACCTTCATTTCTCTGCTTTCAGAGACGGATAAAGTTTATTATCAGTTCGTCAGTGCCTTCAGAAAAAAAAAAATCAGTTCAGATGATGTCCAGTGGTGAAACCAGCTGTGTGCCTGCAGCAGCTCCGCATCACTGATCAGATAAATTAGACATTAATGAGATAAATTAGATAATTGATCCGACTCGGTTTAATCTCTTATTTCGACACTGTGACTCTACACTCTCAGAAATAAAGGCAACAAACTGGAATTTTTCTTGTTGCTGGTGTAAACAGCATTAATTAATCTTAACCCAGAAAGAAACCTAAAATGTGTAATTTAATGCTATAATGTCATCCATCCGTTATCTCTAGCCGTTTTATCCTGTTCTACAGGGTTGCAGGTGAGCTGGAGCCTATCCCAGCTGACTACGGGCGAAAGGCGGGGTACACCCTGGACAAGTCGCCAGGTCATCACAGGGCTGACACATAGACACAGACAACCATTCACACTCACATTCACACCTACGGTCAATTTAGAGTCACCAGTTAACCTAACCTGCATGTCTTTGGACTGTGGGGGAAACCGAAGCACCGGGAGGAAACCCACGCGGACACGGGGAGAACATGCAAACTCCGCACAGAAAGGCCCTTGTTGGCCGCTGGGCTCAAACCCAGAACCTTCTTACTGTGAGGCGACAGTGCTAACCACTACACTACCGTGCCGCCCATAATGTCATCTCATCTCATCTCATTATCTGTAGCCGCTTTATCCTGTTCTACAGGGTCGCAGGCAAGCTGGAGCCTATCCCAGCTGACTACGGGCGAAAGGCGGGGTACACCCTGGACAAGTCGCCAGGTCATCACAGGGCTGACACATAGACACAGACAACCATTCACACTCACATTCACACCTACGGTCAATTTAGAGTCACCAGCACTGGCGGCTCGTTAATAGGGGCGATTTGGGCGACGCACTCCCAAACAGGGAGGGAGATTTTTTTTTATCTACTCCTACTACCACGGCAACAGTAATGTCATTGTCCAATCAGGCTAAGGTCGTGCCTGGTGTAGCCACGCCCTTTTGGGGCGATTTCTGTCAGGTTCAGATTTGCCCCAAAATCTCCCATTGACACTAATGGTACGTACGTTTTTTTCGAAAATCATGCTCCCAATGCATTTTCTATTAGGTTTTATGTGCTCGCACAAGCAGCGTGCTTACGTCATACGCCTGTTGCACCGTGCAAGTGTTGCCAGATTGGGGGGTTTTAAGTGCAATGTGTGAACATTCTATTCTATTTCTAAGGGAAATGTGTGAACATTCTATGAAGAAGATGGCGAGTGTTGAGTGCAACAATACGATAGCGTCTCTGAAAGAAGTTCCCTTTAGTCGTCGTACCAATGAGGAGAAAACAGCAGTCAAACAGCTAGGACCTCCTAGACCGAATTTAAACATCAAGCAAGTGTCTACGAAGGGGGAGAAGACCTACTCAAGAGGTTTTAACAAGAACTGGTACCACCGGAAAACTTGGCTAGCTGGCTGTGATGTAGTCTATGCTCTTTTTTGCTACCCTTGCATTCTCTTCCACTCTGGAAGTAGCACAGCAGACGGTACAGTGATATCTGATATTTGAATTTACTAGGCAAAAGTTGTTTTTGTGTGTGTGTGTTACCAATAGCAGTTTAACATTGCCATGCTTGGAATATTTCAGTAGCCTCAAGTTCTCTCTGACTTGGTGTAAATTAAGCATATTTTCAGTTTTTATATATTGTACAGTATATGTGTTCATTGGAGCCAGCAGCACCTTACCTTTTTTGCAACTTGTTAAGCCAAGTTGCACTGACTACAAAACCTTGTGTAACCTTGTGTGTATATAGCTAAATAACTAAAGCCTTTTGTGTTCATTGACATGCTTGTAATACTTTAAATTTCCTTTTAAGGCATGGCTTTCTGGAGGAATTCTTGGGGAAAAAAACTGCAGAATTTATTTAGAATTATTATTTGTTGTTAAAATGGTGCAATTCCATATTAAAAAAACCCCCCACATAATTAAGCTGCACATGTTTGTTTGATGGTTATGCTTTTCTTCATCTTTTTCAAAACTTAAATAAACACTTGTTTTGGATTTATATCCTGCCACTTTAATTGCATTCTTTAGAATGAAGAAATTAGAATATGTTTATAATTAAGAATTTGTGTCTACTTATTATAGAATACTGGAAAATATGAGAAAATAAATGAGTAATGTAATATTAATTGATTGTGATGCCAAATGTTTTGCTTTGAAGGCTTCACAATGAATCTTCCTTAGTTTTAGCCTGGCAAGCCAGACTAAATGTGAATATTTGCCACTCGTAGGCAAAAATATTTTTGGCCGCTAGGCGGGTGGGTCTAGTTTACTAGGCTACCTTAGTTTGCCACCTTTAACTTGTTTAGTGTTGCCACCTAGTGGAGAGAAGAGATTGTCTATATTGATATCTGAATTTACCAGGCAAAAACAAGTTCGGCCAATTGATTTGCTACCTAGGTCAATTTACTTCAGTCCTGTGGACATTTACGGTCCGTGTAGACATAATGGGGGAAAATTGCCCCCCCTGAAAAAAAATTCAGGAGCCACCACTGGTCACCAGTTAACCTAAACTGCATGTCTTTGGATTGTGGGGGGAAACCGGAGCACCCGAAGGAAACCCACGCAGACACGGGGACAACATGCAAACTCCGCACAGAAAGGCCCTTGTCGGCCGCTGGGCTCGAACCCAGAACCTTCTTACTGTGAGGTGACAGTGCTAACCACTACACTACCGTGCCGCCCATAATGTCATCATAACATTAAATTATACATTTTAGGTTTCTTTTTTCTCATTTTCATGAAAATATATCACTTACGGATTGGAGACCATACCCTTAACGAAGAGACAGGAGGCAAAGTTGGAGGTGGCGGAGTTGAGGATGTTAAGGTTTGCGATGGGAGGTTGGACAGGATAAGGGACAAGCATATCAGAGGGACAGCACATGTGGAGAGCTTGGGAATTAAGCTAAGAGAGATGAGACTGAGATGGTATGGACACATCCTGAGAAGAGATGCAGAGCATGCGGGAAGGAGAATGTTGAGGATGGAGCTGCTAGGCAAACGAAAACGAGGAAGGCCAAAGAGGAGATACATGGATGTGGTGAGAGAGGACATGAAAGTGGCAGGTGTGGTAGAGAAGGATGCGGAAGACAGGGAGCAATGGAGATGAAAGATCCGCTGTGGTGACCCCTAATCAGGAGCAGCCAAAAGAAGAAGAATGAAAATCTATCGCTTAGACAAAAGTGCTTGTATAATTACCAGTTGCTGAACAATCGATGTACAAATCAGAGCGGTGTAGTGGTTAGCGCTGTCGCCACACAGCAAGAAGGTTCTGGGTTTGAGCCCAGCGGCTAGTGAGGGGCCTTCTGTGTGGAGTTTGCATGTTCTCCCCATGTCTGTGTGGGTTTCCTCCTACAGTCCAAAGACATGTGGTTAGGTTAATACGAGGCAGCCTTAAGCAAGGCACCTAACCCCACAACTGCTCCCTGGGTGCTGTAGCATGGCTGCTCATTGCTCACTTGTGCGTGCGCATGCGTGTGTTCACTGCTTCAGATGGGTTAAATGCAGAGGATGAATTTCACTGTGCTTGAGTGTGCATGTGTCAAATAAAGACTTCTTTCGAGTTACAGACTGACTGCAGTGTGTGTGGTTATCAGTAGTCGAGTCACTAAACCTCGAGTTCGAATCCAGTCCAACTCATTAAAGAAAATTTCGAGTCAAGTCCAACACTCCAGTTGCACCATTTGATGGTGACTGTTTTAGCCACATTAACATTAATTTGTTCCTGAGCATGATGTATGAACAGGTGCATTCTCTCTGTCAGGGAGTGTGAAGTATTCTGTCAGAGATGGTTGGGAGACGGATGTAAGCGCAGAAGGTGTGTTTATCAGAGGTGAACAGTAACGAAGTACATTTACTTGAGTACTGTACTTAAGTACACTTTTTGAGTATCTGCAAATGAGTATTTTTTTTTAAACAAATGACTTTAACTTCACTACATTCGAAAGACAAATATCGTACTTTTCACTCCACTACATTTCTATCAAGGTCCTCGTTACTATGAAGCAGCTTTGAAATTGGATATTTTTTCTTTCCTTTTCTAAAATGTGATGGTTTTTTCGTAGGTGAGACTGAGACAGTCTATCAGTAATCACTAGGGTCACGTCACATCTATAGACTGTATAAATTCAAGTTCAATGATTTCTCAGCAGCATTATTTAAACACAATCAGTTGATGGCAGAATGGAAGGAGGCGGTTCTTCTGGGGAACACATGCACCCATGGCTATACCGAGAACCCATGTTTCAATTTTCAGAAAGAATTAAAGATATGTTTCATTTTAAATGTTTGCTTTGTTTGCTGAAAATGAACCACATCACGGCCTACAAAAACTCGCCGTCTGACCTGCAGAAGCATATTAAGGGATATAAACGTTTTATTCCAAGAGAAAGCTTGCAACAAAGTTGTCTGTGCTTTTAGAGCTAGCGATAATGTTACAATAGCTATGCAGTCTGGTTAGTCAAATGACTTTCTATGGATTTGCCCACTAAGTTGCCGTAGTCTTGTCCACGGCTAACGTTAACAAATAGCTAGTTCACTTGGACACTGTTAGTTAGCATGTAAAAACAGAGTTACGCTAACATGAATAACGTTAACTTATCTGAAGTCCTTTCAGAAATATGTTTTAGCATAACCTTGCCAAATAAACAGAATGTAGAAATCTTTCTTTTCTAGTAACGTTAGCTACCCAATATGATTTCGAGTTTGAAAAGTTAGCATGTTAGGTGGAGCTTCACTGACTAGCTAGCTTAATGTTAAACCACCATGATGGCACAGCATGCATTCATTTTGTGAATTCACATTTCTGTCTTTGGTAATGGCATTAGGTTTTGTAAGCGTTGTGGCAATAATACAACGATGCGTTGACAGAAAATGTACTTTTAATACTTAAGTATTTTTAAAAGCAAGTACTTCAGTACTTTAACTTAAATAAAAATTTGACTGGACAACTTTCACTTGTATCGGAGTAACATTTGGCCAGTGGGATCTGCACTTTGACTTAAGTAATGAAGTTGGGTAGCTACTTTGTCCACTTCTGGTGTTTATTAATCCAAGTGAAGACAGGTAAACAATCCAGAATGGCAGTCAAAATCGTGAAACAGGCAGTAGGTCGAGCGAGGCACAAACAGGCTTTCGTAGACTCAGCAGAATCAAAGACAAGAAACAGGAAATCAAACAAGGAAATAAGGCTCGGTAATGTATCAGCAACGCAACTCAATACTTTACAAAGTAAGTGTGTTTTCACAGTTTTTATATTGGTGCACTGACTGCGCCTTAATCCTGTGCAGGTGTGAGTCGTTTACGGCGCGTGCGAGAGTCCGCTTAGCACATGCGCTGTCCAGAGTGTACCCGAGGGTCTATCTGATGTATGAGCTAAGGCATGCAGGTGTGACACTCTTGCGTGAAATTAGTGCAAAAATTAATGGAGATATAAATATCTTATGCCAAATTATTAGGACATGTTACAAAAAGAAATAATCCAAGTCCTCATCTCCAATTTATAAGTCCTAATGCAATTAATGCACGAGTCTGAGTCTAAGTCCGAGTCATCAGTGCTCAAGTCCAAGTCAAGACTCGAGTCCTCAAAATTAGGGCACGAGTTGAACTCGAGTACTACAAGCCTGGTGATGACAACATACTAACTATAGAGAGAGACCAGTTACAACACCCTGACTACAGAGTGGGACCAGTTCAGACCATTTACAACACCCTGACTATACAAAGAGACCAGTTCAGACCAGTTACAACACCCTGACTACAGAGTGAGACCAGTTCAGACCATTTACAACACCCTGACTGAGACCAGTTCAGACCAGTTACAACACCCTGACTATACAGAGAGACGAGTTCAAAAAAGTTACAACACCCTGACTTACAGAGAGACCAGTTCAGACCATTTACAACACCCTGACTATACAGAGAGACCAGTTCAGACAACACCCTGACTATACAGAGAGACCAGTTCAGACAACACCCTGACTATACAGAGAGACCAGTTCAGACAACACCCTGACTATACAGAGAGACCAGTTCAGACAACACCCTGACTATACAGAGAGACCAGTTCAGACCAGTTACAACACCCTGACTATACAGAGAGACCAGTTCAGACAACACCCTGACTATACAGAGAGACCAGTTCAAAGCAGTTACAACACCCTGACTATACAGAGAGACCAGTTCAGACCAGTTACAACACCCTGACTATACAGAGAGACCAGTTCAGACCAGTTACAGCACCCTGACTATACAGAGAGACCAGTTCAGACCAGTTACAACACCCTGACTATACAGAGAGACCAGTTCAGACAACACCCTGACTATACAGAGAGACCAGTTCAGACAACACCCTGACTATACAGAGAGACCAGTTCAGACCAGTTACAACACCCTGACTATACAGAGAGACCAGTTCAGACCAGTTACAACACCCTGACTATACAGAGAGACCAGTTCAGACCAGTTACAGCACCCTGACTATACAGAGAGACCAGTTCAGACCAGTTACAACACCCTGACTATAGAGAGCGAGACCAGTTACAGAAGCAAAAAGATGAATTTCAGAAGGTGGTGAGTAATTTGGGTGAATACATACTTTAAAGGTGGTCAGTGTTTGTAACAGATCCATGGACAGGAGCTGCTCTGAGTCTGACAGAGGCCCGGGTTAACATGGTGTCCGGAGGCCGCACTACACCACCAGCAGGCAGCAGAGGGCAGCAGTGGCGCATAGTGCAGGGGTTCCCAAACTTTTCCATGCCAAGGCCCCCCAAACAGCATTAGCTTCTGGCCGGGGACCCCCTTTGCAAACCCACAGACAATGATACAAAATATGTAAAGAAACATCAACTTTTAGAATGTTTTTTCTTACTTTTATTCAATAGTCAATAATTGTTACATTTGTTTAGCATAAGAATATTATTAACTAACATGTTTTCAATACAAATATTTTCGCACTGAACAATAAACTGTATAACCTCCTGTAGTACCTGATTCAACTCGTTATCCATCCTTTTTGCGACCAGTGCCTCGCGATGGAGCATGCAGTGTGTGGCCACTACATGCGGGGCCTTCTGCTTAATGAGAGCGGTCACTCCACGGATCTTCCCATTGCCGCAGCTCTGTCCGAACACACCCCCACACAACGGGTCCAGTGCAATCCGTTAGACTCGATGTAACCGTCCAAAACTTGAAAAATGTCTTTCCCAGTAGTTCTTCTTTCAAGTGCTTTACAAAATAGTATTTCCTCCACAAATCTTTCCTGTGAAATAAATCTGATGTACACAAGCAGTTGGGCCTCATTGGATAAATCTGTGATCTCATCCAGCTGAAGTGCAAAGTATTCACTGGCTCTCACCTGCTCCAACAGCTGAGCAGATACGTCTTGAGCCATGGCACCAATCCATCGGCTCACGGTGTTATCAGAGAGTGGGACAGCATCGATTTTTTTGGCAGCATCCTCACCAAGCAATTCTCGGACAATGTCTTTGGTGGCTGGTAAAATCAAATCTCCAGTTGAGTGAGGTTTTTTAGCACGAGCAATGTGGTACGAGGCTAAAAATGATGCCTTCAGGGCCCGCTCAGGGACAGTAGCTTGCTGGGTGAATGCAGCAGATTGCCTGACCAAATGCTCTTCTTTGCGTCTGAAGAAATCTACTGTTTTTTTCGGCATCTGTCGGATGTTTTTGTACCAAGTGACGCTGAAGTTTCGAAGGTTTTAAGCACTCATTTGACAGGGTCTCCAGACAGAGGACGCATTTCGGGCAATCATGGCCATTTTTCTGTATGGCTGTAAAGCCATACTTAATGTATGCTGCCTCATATTTTCGGATTTTAGTTGGCCAGGACTTCTTAGTTTTTTTCGCAGCGGTGTCCTCCACAGCAGGGCTGTTGGTTTGTTCCTTTGGTCTCTTCTTCAAAAACCTGTCCATTTTGTGCTAGCAATACGCTAGCTTGAGGAGCAAAGCAGCTTGATAAATGGTGCAAACCGCAATGTCACAGGCAATCAGAGAGATGAGCATGGCAAACAACGTTTCGATATGATGTATTATTATTAATAATTATATTTTATAATAGGGCGGCACGGTGGTGTAGTGGTTAGCGCTGTCGCCTCACAGCAAGAAGGTCCTGGGTTCGAGCCCCGGGGCCGGCGAGGGCCCTTCTGTGCGGAGTTTGCATGTTCTCCCCGTGTCTGCGTGGGTTTCCTCCGGGTGCTCCGGTTTCCCCCACAGTCCAAAGACATGCAGGTTAGGTTAACTGGTGACTCTAAATTGAGCGTAGGTGTGAGTGTGAATGGTTGTCTGTGTCTATGTGTCAGCCCTGTGATGACCTGGCGACTTGTCCAGGGTGTACCCCGCCTTTCGCCCATAGTCAGCTGGGATAGGCTCCAGCTTGCCTGCGACCCTGTAGAAGGATAAAGCGGCTAGAGATAATAAGATGAGATGAGATTTTATAATAATTATTAAAAAACTAATTACAATATATTTAATAATTATTATTTCAAAAAAGTATTTTTTTTTGCAATTTTTTTATCATCGTCCCTCCAACTTTCTGAGGCCCCCCTGGCGGCCCCCCAGGGGGCCACGGCCCCCACTTTGAAAACTACTGGCACAGTGAGAGCGTCTGTTCTGGAGGACTCAGCTTCCCAGAATCCTCTAGGTTGATGAACCTGGATTACCTGTACCTGCCAGGCAGGGTACTTAAAGCCAGGGTCTGACTCATTCCTTTGTTGCACCTTTATAGAGGTGTGGCTGGTTTGGTAAGTCAGGACTTCAGTGGAGGTGAGATAAAGAAGGGAAACAAGAATTGTAGAGAGATTAAAAAAAGAAATGAGAACGTAAGAAGGGATAAGTGCAAATTAAGGCATGAGCAAGAAAAAGAAATGATCTAGGAGAAAGATGATGGACTAGAAAAGATAAATCTAAATAAATAGCTAATATATAAGTGAAAACTAACCTCTGAGGAATTTTAATTTGGGAACTGATTCCTTTTTTGCTTTTATTTGTCCTCTGTGTGTGCGTGCCATTTTGGTATCTCATTTGTTTGGTTTTTCCACCCAATATATAAACCCTGCTTTCCCATTTACTTACCCAACAGGAGTTATCACCTTGCTATTGGGTCCATGCTGATCTTTCCCATTTTAGTCCCCCCAGTTTTGGCCAGGCACTGCCCAAACTGACAATTCAGTTTTTCTTTGGGTAATCAGACACAAAGTACACCACCACTCTTGCTGGAGCAGTTGGGGGTTAGGTGTCTTGTTCAAGGGCACTTCAGTCAGTTGTGCTGGTCCAGGGAATCAAACCAGCAATCTATTGGTCCCGAAGCTGCTTCTCAAAGCTTCCCCTAACTGTCCTCCATGTCTGTCCCATAAAACACTTATTATGTACACTTAAGGATTTACACGTTTTGAAAAGCCTCCTGTTGCACTAAAACACGATAAAATATCTAGCTAATTATAATTTATTGCTTTGAGATTGCTGACAGGATCTGCCAATAGAGTAAGACCACTACATAGGCTGATGTTACTTAAGAGGGTGGGGAGGGGAAATCCCTTTGAGAAATGTGAAATATTCTTGCAGTAATATCACAATGAAAGATTAGATATTTTTGTCTCGATTAAGAGTGTGTTTTTGCAGTGTGTAAGTTGTCAGCATGTACAAAAATAGATTCACAGGCAAATTATTGCATTTTCAGAAAAGTTTCCATATGGGTTAAAAAAAAAAACAGGCCAAGTTTATTCTTCGTTTCCATCATCAGGGAGTCATCTCATCACATTCTCGACTCTGAGGCCACTTTTGGTTGATGTGATTAAAAAAAAAATCACACCAGGGCAAACTAGTTATGGCCAACTGTCCAACCAACCTTTTCTCCATAGCGTTCTATATTCCCTGTGAAACAGTTTTCTACTACAGCTCCCAGGATTCCCAGTGCTCTGTTGTTTTGTAGGCATAATGCATGGACACTTCATAATATCATACAACCCCGATTCCAAAAAAGTTGGGACAAAGTACAAATTGTAAATAAAAATGGAATGCAATAATTTACAAATCTCAAAAACTGATATTGTATTCACAATAGAACATAGACAACATATCAAATGTCGAAAGTGAGACATTTTGAAATTTCATGCCAAATATTGCCTCATTTGAAATTTCATGACAGCAACACATCTCAAAAAAGTTGGGACAGGGGCAATAAGAGGCTGGAAAAGTTAAAGGTACAAAAAAGGAACAGCTGGAGGACCAAATTGCAACTCATTAGGTCAATTGGCAATAGGTCATTAACATGACTGGGTATAAAAAGAGCATCTTGGAGTGGCTGCGGGTCTCAGAAGTAAAGATGGGAAGAGGATCACCAATCCCCCTAATTCTGTGCCGACAAATAGTGGAGCAATATCAGAAAGGAGTTCGACAGTGTAAAATTGCAAAGAGTTTGAACATATCATCATCTACAGTGCATAATATCATCAAAAGATTCATAGAATCTGGAAGAATCTCTGTGCGTAAGGGTCAAGGCCGGAAAACCATACTGGGTGCCCGTGATCTTCGGGTCCTTAGACGGCACTGCATCACATACAGGCATGCTTCTGTATTGGAAATCACAAAATGGGCTCAGGAATATTTCCAGAGAACATTATCTGTGAACACAATTCACCGTGCCATCCGCCGTTGCCAGCTAAAACTCTATAGTTCAAAGAAGAAGCCGTATCTAAACATGATCCAGAAGCGCAGACGTCTTCTCTTGGCCAAGACTCATTTAAAATGGACTGTGGCAAAGTGGAAAACTGTTCTGTGGTCAGACGAATCAAAATTTGAAATTCTTTATGGAAATCAGGGACGCCGTGTCATTCGGACTAAAGAGGAGAAGGACGACCCAAACTGTTATCAGCGCTCAGTTCAGAAGCCTGCATCTCTGATAGTATGGGGTTGCATTAGTGCGTGTGGCATGGGCAGCTTACACATCTGGAAAGACACCATCAATGCTGAAAGGTATATCCAGGTTCTAGAGTAACATATGCTCCCATCCAGATGACATCTCTTTCAGGGAAGACCTTGCATTTTCCAACATGACAATGCCAAACCACATACTGCATCAATTACAGCATCATGGCTGCATAGAAGAAGGGTCCGGGTACTGAACTGGCCAGCCTGCAGTCCAGATCTTTCACACATAGAAAACATTTGGCGCATCATAAAACGGAAGATACGACAAAAAAGACCTAAGACAGTTGAGCAACTAGAATCCTACATTAGACAAGAATGGGTTAACATTCCTATCCCTAAACTTGAGCAACTTGTCTCCTCAGTCCCCTGACGTTTACAGACTGTTGTAAAGAGAAAAGGGGATGTCTCACAGTGGTAAACATGGCCTTGTCCCAACTTTTTTGAGATGTGTTGTTATGAAATTTAAAATCGCCTAATTTTTCTCTTTAAATGATACATTTTCTCAGTTTAAACATTTGATATGTCATCTATGTTCTATTCTGAATAAAATATGGAATTTTGAAACTTCCACATCATTGCATTCCGTTTTTATTTACAATTTGTACTTTGTCCCAACTTTTTTGGAATCGGGGTTGTAATTAAACACTCAATTTCAAATGTGTTTTCCATATTTCCCAGTGCTTTGCCACTTTTTATAGTCCTCACACGACTTCAAAGAGTTATTTATTTGTACAAAATAGGATATCATCCGGGCGGCACGGTGGTGTAGTGGTTAGCGCTGTCGCCTCACAGCAAGAAGGTCCGGGTTCGAGCCCCATGGCCGGTGAGGGCCTTTCTGTGCAGAGTTCGCATGTTCTCCGTGTGGGTTTCCTCCGGGTGCTCCGGTTTCCCCCACAGTCCAAAGACATGCAGGTTAGGTTAACTGGTGACTCTAAATTGACCATGGTTGTGTGTGTCTATCAGCCCCATGATGACCTGGCGACTTGTCCAGGGTGTACCCCACCTCTTGCCCATAGTCAGCTGGGATAGGCTCCAGCTTGCCTGCAACCCTGTAGAACAGGATAAAGCGGCTAGAGGGAATGAGAGGATATCATCTCTTTTCTGATATTGACAACTATAAGATTTCTTTATAAGAAATTCTTACTGTCAGACCCATAATGACAAACTACTAACAGGATTCTCATCTGACTGTAAACGTAGTGGCCTATGAAGATTATTTCCACATTTTTTTCAGTCTAAATTAATTTCAGTCACCTTGTTAGTTGATGCTCTTACAGCCAAAGTTGAATGACAATTAAAAAAAGATAAATAGAAAAGTAAAGGGAATGGAAGGATATAAATATTTAGATATTTGAATTATGTATTAAACAACAACAACAGTAATAATACATTTGTCAATTCTACTTGATATATTTGGAAACCAAACACTGTATTCTTTCAGTAAATCAGATCTCCCATTCATGTAGCCTGAATATAACAAAATGTCAGGATTTGATCTGTCCTGATTGTGATCTGATGTATAAAATAAATATTTGAATACGATACAAGTTTGAACTGTTTCAGTACATTTCTGATGTTATTCAGGAAACAAGAGTGTTCTCTTTGAGGGATTAAAGGGCCACACCTCTTCACTAGTTGTGACAGGCACAGAGGCCATGCCTTGTTCACTGGGACTGCCTATGGAAATTATTTTTGATAATATTTCTAAATAATAGTAATAACTAAAGAGTTGGGTGTATTGCACCAGATCTTACTGCCATCCAGGTGCTAGAACTTTTGCTTCGAATGTGATGTTCAGAATCGGTGCAGTTGATTCGAATGAGCTGAACCTTTACGTTGATAATTCAGTAACTACAGGTTCTGTGATGTAAATTCAGGGTCCAACTAAACAAGTGTTATGAGCTTTGATGTAGTTCTTGAGGTTGGGACAATCTCTCTCTCTGTCCTCACTTGCTTTTTCTGTTCCTCTATTCTTAGCACAGAGGAGTAACACAATCTGACAGTCATTTTTCTTTCCTTCTCTCTCTCTCTCTCTCTCTCTCTCACACACACACACACACACACCCCTTACTTTTTTTCTGATTCCTTTTTTCTCTCGTTCTCTCTTTTTGTCCATGAACCTGCCTGGTTGAACACTTTCTCTTCCTTATTTATTTAAGTAGATCACTGGATCTTCCCAAATCTGGTATATCTTCATAATCATGGCCTTCATTCTTTGCTCTATTTCCAGTGACGTGCTTCTCGCCGACTTCTGCTTACTGTAGGGTTTCCAAAGGCTGTAGGAGGCATGAGTGCTGCTGACATTCTGATCCCAGTGCCCTAGTTATTTATACCTTCAGTGGCTCATAAAGAACCTGTCACTGTGTTCTAGTACATGGTGAAAACTCTGTTCTACACGTTTGTGTTTTGGAGGTGTTGAAACTTTATAATGGCATTCTTAATGCAATGTTATAGAATTAATGATTGATTAAAAACAAAATAATTATTATGAAAATCATCCTGAAGTGTTTTAATCCTGTTATATCACCAGAAATTGCCGATGATTACTATAAACCTGCTAAAATTTGGATATTTAATTGGACTGTTGCAAGAGAGCCATCATTTTCCTGCCCATGCATCTTTATAGTCTGGAAAATTGAGTAAGACAATGTGTGGGTATATTGTTATTTAAAATATACTCTAAACAATAAAAGAAAATTGCACACTGTAAGTCCATACACACATTTTTGTGACTGTAACCTTAATCATACCTTTTTAGAAGTCCTAGTAGATCATGGTAGCCATTTTTATCCATCTCTGTTCCTCTGAATTGTGCTGCTTTTATGTTATTTGTCCCCCCCAATTTGGTCATTTGCCAATTGCTAAGTAAAATACAATCTAAACCTCTTCCACATACATGAGCATACTTCCACATCCTGTAATTGTGTGACTCCAACATGTTTGCTAATGGTGGTCTCTGTGATGCGCAGTTGAAGTCAATTAGAATAAATAAATCTTAGTCGGTTATATATGTCACCCTCTACAGGACGAACCTCCAGAACACATTTTGTTTGTGGTTATACACTGCAAAAAATAAAAATCTTAGGAAGTTTATTTGTCTATTTTCAAGTCAAAACATCTAGCCACCCTTATTATAAGACATAATTGCCCAACAAGCAAAACCTCATTGAGCTAGAAAGGCTAGTTTTTAGACAGTCCATCGTGAAAATCTTGTATCGACAAAATGTCTTGAAAAAGTCTTATTTGGAGCACCTTTGAAAATAAAACAAGTTTTTTTAAAACAAGTAAGTACATTTTGGACATTTGTCAAATGCGTTTCATCTTGTTTCAAGAAAAAAAAGTATGCTTGTTTTGGGAATAAATGAACTTTACTGAAATCAGGCACCAAACAAAAAAACAAATAGTCAGTGCCCCCAAAATGCATCGTTGCTTTGGCGTTGTGTAAGCACTGTAAGTCAAAATGCGTAGACGTTTGGGTCACCTTGCATATCCTTAGTTTACTGCGACTGTTTACTCAGTCATTCAGATTGAGATCCTTCTAGATGCTGTACATACTCTAGACCAGACAAGTGCCTTCAAAAAGTTTATGAGTAAGTGGAGGGCGTTTTAGTGAGGTCTTTTTGGAATGCTGTGAGTTAAGTTCAGTGTTTTTTTTTTTGTGCCTGATCTTGTAAATCCCTCGTACACATGAATAGTCAGTGCCCTCAAAATGCACTGTTGCTTTGGCGTTGTGTAAGCACTGTAAGTCAAAATGTGTAGACTTTTTTTTTTGCCTGATCTTGTAAACTCCTCATACACTGCACTGTTGCTTTGGCATTGTGTAAGCACTGTAAGTCAAAATGCATAGACTTTTTTTATTATTTTTTTTTTTTTTTGGTGCCTGAGGTCCTGGGGAAGTGGAATCTTAAGAGATGTTTTAATGTTTGAATGTTGAAATGGGAAAAAAAAAATAAACTTGTTGCAATGCTACATGTGTCGTCAACTTGATTCAAGATAGTCTCTGGTCTCATATCTAGAGTATTTTACTAATTACAGGTCACAAAAGGAGAATCTTTTAAGCTAGCAATGCTTAGTTGTAGAATTTAACAATCCTAATATTAGTATATTTATCTTAAATTCAGTTTTTACTGCTAAGACTTTGTCATGAATTTAAGTGAAATACGGGGCGGCACGGTGGTGTAGTGGTTAGCGCTGTCGCCTCACAGCAAGAAGGTCCTGGGTTCGAGCCCCGGGGCCGGCGAGGGCCTTTCTGTGTGGAGTTTGCATGTTGTCCGCGTGGGTTTCCTCCAGGTACTCCGGTTTCCCCCAAAGACATGCAGGTTAGGTTAACTGGTGACTCTAAATTGACTGTGAGTGTGAATGGTTGTCTGTGTCTATGTGTCAGCCCTGTGATGACCTGGCGACTTGTCCAGGGTGTACCCCGCCTTTTGCCCGTAGTCAGCTGGGATAGGCTCCAGCTTGCCTGCGACCCTGTAGAAGGATAAAGCGGCTAGAGATAATGAGATGAGATGAGAAGTGAAATACCCTTAAAATGAAATAAATAAAAATGACTTGAATGGCTAAATGTAAGAAGTACGATCTTGTTATAAGAACTATTTTGATTATTTTGAGTTAATCAGATCTCGCATAATAAGTTCCCCAAACTTATTTTGGAATTATTTCATCTAAAAACAGGTTAGATTTTTCATCTTACTTTAAGACATCTTACCAAGTCAAATTTGACTAGTTCCATTGGCAGATTTTTTTCACCTGATTCAAGCAAATATGCTTTGTTTTAATCTTTTATTTCTTATCGTTGAAAGGCCATTTTTTGCAGTGTAAAATATAGCTACACACCTGGAACTGAAATGATTTTGAGTAAGACAGAACTTCATTACATGTTACATCCATGTTCGCCTCATAGCTCGAGCGCAACACTAAAGTCAGAAAACCAACATGTCTTGACTGATCGGGTGAATTTGTTGTTCAGATTACATCATGCATATTTGATTTTTTATGCTAAACCACACTTGTAATATTCTGGTGCTGATAACTTCAGCATATACAAATACAATTGTTGGATAAAAGCAACAAACCATTTTCAAAGGAAAAATGATCAAATTTGGGCTTCCGTTTTTGTAATATTTATCTTTGATGCCATCAAAATACAACAGAACCCTTTTCCCCCAACTATCAGAGTCAACCTGTCACTGCATTTACATACCGAGATAAAGAAAGAGACAACTTGTTTCTGAAAAAGAAATGGTGAGACGAAAGCTTAAATGGTATTTTCAAGTGCGTTTTTATTAAAAGAACACAAGAAACTGTTGACTTTTCTGGTGTACAGACGCATGCGTCTTCTAATAATGAAGCCCACTGGCCCCAGACGTGCTCATGTTTGTTTTTTCTAAATGGAACAAATATTATAAGGAACCAAAACAATATTTGTATACCAAGAGTAATCGGACCTGACAGGACAGTCATAATCAGAGATGTGGGTGGGTTGGAGTTAAATATATTTACACAGGTTTCGAAGCGGATGATGAAGTGGTTGCTTCCTCTCGCTCTCAGACACTCGGCACACTCTCACACACATCTAGCCTGATTTAAGACGTTCACAGCATTGAGGGTCTCCTTTTGGTAAGATGGATCTTGAGGCTTCAACATTTATGTGAACTTCTTGATCTCATCATAGAGGACAAGCACGAAGGCGCCGCCCATTCCTCTGAGCACGTTTGACCAGGCACCCTTGAAGAAAGCCCTCGGCCCCTCATCCTTGATGATTTTCCTCCAGCAGTCCACCGTGCCCTTGTACATGATGTCAGCTGGAGAAGGGAAGAAAAGGGAAGGGGAACAGACATGGACATGTATTTTGAAACATCAGCTGCCCAACATATTGTTTGTTTTGCATCATCATTGTTTTGGCCTTTGTACCACCAAGATCTTTAGACAGTCCTTGCTGCAGAATCAAAAGTCCATGGGGTGGAGCTAGACCTGAACACACTTAACAACACCGTTATCCAGTTTTGCAGTGCACTGAACTGTCTCCACTCCCTGGAATTTTGGTTCTGCAGCCAGTGGTACTTGGAAATTTTAGCCCGATTGAATGTTATGATCGTAGGTAATAATCTTAGATGCTTCAGAGTTTCAGTGTGGTTGGATGAATCATGGGATTCATACACAATTTTGGTCCAAATAACACAGGCCAGTTTTCAACCATGAACATCACTGGTCGTCGTCATCCATCACTGGGTTCCTACTCAATTGTAAGACATATCATGATCACACATTTTTGTAGCATGTTTTATGAGTAAACTCTTCTTACCTCCTTTGCGTCCTGACTGCATCATCATACGACGTCTGACAGTGTCGAAGGGATAGGAGATGATACCAGCAACAGCAGTGACGGTCTGGGCAATCATCCAGCTGATGATGATGTGTGTGTTCTTGGGGTCTGGCAGCATGCCTGCAAGTGGATCATTGGTCATTATCTTTATACCTTGATTAATTAATCGAACATCAATCAACTGTTACCTTTAGCGGTGTCATAGATCCCGAAGTATGCAGCTCTGTAAATAATGATGCCCTGGACGGACACATTGAAGCCAAGGTAGAGCCCCCTGATGCCGTCTGATTTGTAGATCTTGGCAATGCAGTTGCCCAGGCCAGTAAATTCTCTCTCAGCAGCACCTTTGCCAATATCAGCAGCCAGCCGGGTCCTAGCGAAGTCCAGTGGGTACACAAAGCAGAGTGATGTGGCACCGGCAGCACCACCTGAGGCCAGATTGCCAGCGAAGTAGCGCCAGAACTGGGTGTGCTTGTCGACACCACCTAAGAACAGCTTCTTATACTTGTCCTTGAAGGCGAAGTTGAGAGCCTGAGTTGGGAAGTACCGGATCACATTGGCCAGGTTTCCGCGCCAGAAACTGAGGAAGCCCTGCTCCTTGGGAATCCTCACCACACAGTCGATAATGCCTTTGTACTGTGTCTCGGCTGTGATCTGTTTGCTGGCATGTTGGACCTGAAGGAGGAGCAATTGCTGTTAGGAGAGACTCAGTGGAATTTAATATCTTCAGACACATACCTCTCTGCTGTTGGATCTTATCATATCACGTCTTTTACTACATCTGTGATGAAATCTCCAAGCCAGATTCCTGTGATCTGTGATGTCAAATCAGTTACCTAATTAGTTGGATTGGATGTGTTGGAGCAGGAAAAACAGACTCTGAGACCAGGATCATGGGGGAATACTACCTTGGTGGTAAAATTCTCAGTTCTGTGCTAGAAGATGGCACAGAAGGCACAAGTATGACTGGAAGGCTGTGAGTTCAGGACCATGGCTGGACCCTTGAGCATGAATCTTAACCTTTAGCCCTATCCTCAAATATGTGGCCTTTGATATTATATTCTTCACCTGCCAGGAACAGTTGAGTTCCATGCTTTGCATAATCTTTTGATCTCTCAGTTGTTCATTCAACTTGGCTGTAGTGTAGATGTTTTACCTTTCTTACTGAGAAGATTATTCTGACCATGTGCACAAGCCTCACTGAGGATTACACCCATGTGACAGGGTGTGAATATTGGGTTGCAAACCCCAGGATATTTTTAGCACTAAACTCACCCCAACTATCTTCACTTTATGCAACCACGTTTTCACCAATCCCTACATCCATGACTACAATCACCATAAGCTAAGACTGGTTTAACGTGATCAGTTAATTGTCAGCGATATAATATCAGACTAAACTTCCTCTTCCTGCAGTATCAAAGGATAGAGAACCTTTTGCATTGGACTTTCTCTTCCACACAGTGGCACTCATGCAAAAAGCATTGCAGCAAACACCTACTCTGATAGTCCCAAGTGATGAAAAACAAGTACCATATATGATTAGGGATACCAAAGCCTAGAGAGAATCTACAAGGTGAAAACCGAGGTTCGTGGAAGGACCCTTGGAGCCGTGACCCCTGGCCTGGAAGAGACAAATTCCAGGAATGATAATACAGAAGGGTACTAGGAAGTGCAAAAATACAGTGCTATATCGCCATGCTCAAAGGCTCTGAAGAAGTAACCACTCATGCAAATACAGATGAATCATCTTACCAAGTGCGTCGACTTATTGAATCGTGTGTCAGTTGTAATAAAACATACTGTACTGTACACAGTTAGTAAAAAGCTTCCTCTTTGGATGGTAATCAGTTCCAGCTTTCTAAAAGGATTTTGAAAGGGTGAAAAGGTTCCTCCACAGGGACAAACCAAAGAACCCTTTGGAATGCTGGACGGGTTTTTGTTTTACACCCAAAATCTTTTGGACTTGCATGAGTCTATTAATAATTAAATGGGTTCCATCATATCATAATATGAAACAATGTAGATAGATTCCCCCCCACTGTGATGCATTCTAATACTTAGGGGGACATTTGGTCCTCACAAAGCACTAGAAATACACACAGTCATGTATTGCTATCATTATGGGGACATTTGGTCCTCACAAAGCACTAGAAATACACACAGTCATGTGTGCTATCATTATGGGGACATTTGGTCCTCACAAAGCACTAGAAATATACACAGTCATGTGTTGCTATCATTATGGGGACATTTGGTCCTCACAAAGCACTAGAAATACACACCTAGTCATGTATTGCTATCATTATGGGGACATTTGGTCCTCACTAAAACACACAAAATAAACACACACACACACCTGCAGTAGCAGTTTGACCCTCTCGATGGGCGCAACGGCTGTTTTGGAGATGGCCGCAGCCACTCCACCCGCCAGGAAATCCTTCAGGAAGCTGATGACCCCCTCAGCCATGGTGCCGGTGTGTGTGTGTGTGTATGGGCGCGTGTGTCTGTCTGTCTGTCCGTCTGTCTTGCGCGCGCTCCCAACTCTCAACACGCCGCTGGACCCTTCAATTGGACGAGCACGCGGGCCTGCGCGCGCCTCATATAGCTGCGTACATATCGCGAGAAGAACCGGTGATGGACGCGCGCGGCATCGAACGGAAAGTGAAGCATAAATAAATATCCCGGGTCAGAGGGCGCGAGACAAACGCCATGCGAGTGATGCTGAGGGACGTTTAAAGGACAAATTAACTTTTTTTTTCTTGGAAGGATAAAGTTGACTTCTTTTTTCTTCTAAACGACAAAATTCACTTTTACTTTCTGGGTTTCAAGTACAGAATAGCGTGAATAATAATAATAATAATAATAATAATAATAATAATAATAATAATAATAATAAAGACCATTATTTAAAACAAACACACACACACACACAGGCTTTTCGTTGTTGAATAACAGATAACATTTCATGTTTGCTTGTTTGTTTGTTTATTAAAAATGTATTCATAATGTGATGTTCCAAGAAGTAGCACTAAACTCGAATTCAGCACAAGTCTTTGTAAATGATCCTTTCAAATCATTCACAATCACCTTTCTGTTTTTAAAGTAATTGTATTATGACTAGAGATTTTTACTGTAGAAGTGATGATCACTTTGCAACGACCTTCAATAAAGATATGACCGTTCAAAAGTTTGGGGTCACTTTGAAATGTCCTTATTTTTGAAAGAAAAGCACTGTTCTTTTCAATGAATATCACTTTAAACTAATCAGAAATCCACTCTATACATTGCTAATGTGGTAAATGACTATTCTAGCTGGTTTTTGGTGCAATATCTCCATAGGTGTATAGAGGCCCATTTCCAGCAACTCTCACTCCAGTGTTCTAATGGTACAATGTGTTTGCTCATTGCCTCAGAAGGCTAATGGATGATTAGAAAACCCTTGTACAATCATGTTAGCACAGCTGAAAACAGTTGAGCTCTTTAGAGAAGCTATAAAACTGACCTTCCTTTGAGCAGATTGAGTTTCTGGAGCATCACATTTGTGGGGTCGATTAAATGCTCAAAATGGCCAGAAAAATGTCTTGACTATATTTTCTATTCATTTTACAACTTATGGTGGTAAATAAAAGTATGACTTTTCATGGAAAGCACAAAATTGTCTGGGTGACCCCAAACTTTTGAACGGTAGTGTATATATATCACACACACACACACACACACACACACACTGTTTTCATATATATATATATATATATATATATATATATATATATATATATATATATATATATATATAACAACTGATTTTTCTTGGTTTGGATGCGTGTGTCGGCTGCACAAGGCACTTGGTCGGTGTTGCTATAAATGGTTTCCTGTTTAATGTGCACCCTAGAGCGTTTGACTTTTTTTTTTTTTAGAAGTATGAATGGATGTCCAGGATGCGTGTAGAGCCACAGGGGTCAAAACTTTTTCCACGCTGCTTATTTCACCCACAAGTATCCTGAGATGCCGTGCGTAATTACGCACAAGTCCGCATGACCAAGGCGCGAGGACAGCGGTCTCAGTGTCGAGCTGTTAAGTCTCTTAAGGTCAAACAGGAAAACCCGGAGTGGATTGGACACACCGGAAGTGTGACTATTTTCCCCCTCACACAAGCTTGTGTTTTCATGCACAGACCTGCTGCATGTTTAGACGTGTATATTTTTATCCATTTGTGGATTTGATGGAGGAGGAATTATTCGTATGAAGGGCTTCGATCAGCATATTTTACATTAATAAAGTATAGTATAACGTTTATTGCATAAATAAATAAATTGGCTCAATACGCCAGGGTCAATTTGTAAATTGTTTAGTCCAAAGTATGAACAGTAAGAAACAGGGCTGTCTTTGAAAATGTCTCTTGTAGTGAAAAAATCTCAGGCTACTCGTATGGTCATGTATAAATGTATGGTCATCTTCCTTCGTCCAAGGTTTAAATGTTGCGTGTCACAAATCTAATTTGTGGATGTAGCAGAAATATGGAGCACATCAGTCAATTTTTATTGATATTTTATAAAATAATGTATGCTGGGGGTCAGAAGGTGGCGATGGAGAGCTGTTCTGTGAGGAAAGTTTCCATTTTTACATCCACCTGTGAAACACTGCTGAAGAACATCTATCTATCTATCTATCTATCTATCTATCTATCTCATCTCATTATCTGTAACCGCTTTTATCCTGTTCTACAGGGTCGCAGGCAAGCTGGAGCCTATCCCAGCTGACTACGGGCGAAAGGCGGGGTACACCCTGGACAAGTCGCCAGGTCATCACAGGGCTGACACATAGACACAGACAACCATTCACACTCACGTTCACACCTACGGTCAATTTAGAGTCACCAGTTAACCTAACCTGCATGTCTTTGGACTGTGGGGGAAACCGGAGCACCCGGAGGAAACCCACGCGGACACGGGGAGAACATGCAAACTCCACACAGAAAGCCCCTCGCCGGCCCCGGGGCTCAAACCCAGGACCTTCTTGCTGTGAGGCGACAGCGCTAACCACTACACCACCGTGCCGCCCCTATCTATCTATCTATCTATCTATCTATCTATCTATCTATCTATCTATCTATCTATCTATCTATCTATCTATCTATCTATCTATCTATCTATCTATCTCAAGAAAAACTCATGACACTTCATTACATTTCATGAAAATGTGTTAAAGGCTTGGAATTAAAAAAAAAAAACTTGGTGGCACCAATAACTAGGGAAACTCTAATCATTTTCCATCCATCCATCCATCCATCCATCCATCCATCCATCCATCCATCCACTAGCTGTAGCCGCTTATCCTGTTCTACAGGGTCGCAGGCAAGCTGGAGCCTATCCCAGCTGACTATGGGCGAGAGGCGGGGTACACCCTGGACAAGTCGCCAGGTCATCACAGGGCTTCTAATCATTTTAATGTGCCAAATCCTATTTTTAGTGGGTCTCACCTTGACCAGATACTTTTGGTAGCCAGCAACAAGCTTCCGGCAGAGTTCTTGGATATTTGACCACTCTTCTTGTCAGAATTGGTAGAGTTCAAATACATTTCTTAGTTTCCTGGTACAGACTTAACTTTTAAGCACAGTCCACATATTTTCGATAGGATGTTGGAAAGGTCATTCCAGAAGCTTGACATTAACCTGCTTTATCCTCCACAATCAGCTTTGATATATGCTCGACAGCCTTTTCCTGTTGGAACACACAATTGTGTCCAAGTTTCAAATGTCTAGCTGATGGTTTAAGGTTATGCTGAAGAATTCTGAGGTTCTTCATTATTCCATTCACTTTCTACAATGCACCAGTTCCACTGGTAGCAAAACAGCCCCAGAGTATGAAGATGCTACCACCACCATACTTCACAGTTGGTACAGTGTTCCTCTGTACCTCAGATCATTGTGGCCATACAACTCAATCTTTGTCTCATCTGACCATAAAACTTTCCTCCAGAAGGCTTTTTCTTTGTCCATGTGGTCAGCTGCAAACTTTAATCAAGCTTGAATGTGTCGATTTTGGAGCAGGGGGTTCTTTCTTGGACAGCAGCCTCTCAGTCCATGGTGATGACTGTTCCTGACAATCAAAAACTCCTTCAGATTCCATGAGGAAGAAACCTTGAGAGGAACCTGACTTGAAAGGGAACCTATCCTCTTCTGTGTGACACCCAATAATACCATTCTAACATCATTATACAGCTAGTTCTGACAACAGCACTCTTCCTCATGCAGTATTGCTTAAATATGTTCCTTAGAAGTTACAAAGCTATAAAATCCTGTTAAGCTTATGTCCTGAAAGAGAAGCCATTTATTCTGTGAAGAGCAAATCTTTATCATCGACAGATAGAGAGGATGAACAGCTTGAGAGAGATAGAGATAGAGATTATAAGGTATGGGTTTTTTTTAATCATACACTGGTTTCTGTGTGTTTTCTTCCCTTACAGAAAAAACACATGAATTTCCCATGTATTTCACGTGATCACATGTTACCACATGTGATCACATGTTACCACATGTGGTAACATGTGGAATACATGGTATCAGATTTTATAACGTGTTACCATGTAGAGCACATGTGGAAAACGTTACCACATGTGTAAAACATTCCCACATGTGATTCACATAAAATTGGGCCAAAACCACGTTTCCCATGTGCAAATAACATTTTCCACATATTTCACATGTGAGAAATCACATGTTAAAGGAACAGTCCACTTTACTTCCATAATTAAATATGTTCTTCTCTGAATTGAGATGAGCTGATCCGTACCTCTCCGAGCTTTGCGCGACCTCCCAGTCAGTCAGACGTGCTGTTACTCCTGTTAGCAATGTAGCTAGGCTCAGCATGGCCAATGGTATTTTTTGGGGCTGTAGTTAGATGTGACCAAACTCTTCCACGTTTTTCCTGTTTACATAGGTTTATATGACCAGTGACATGAAACAAAGTTCAGTTACACAAATTGAAACGTGGCGATTTTCTCATTCATCTCATCATCTCATTATCTCTAGCTGCTTTATCTTGTACAGGGTCGCAGGCAAGCTGGAGCCTATCCCAGCTGACTACGGGCGAAAGGCGGGGTACACCCTGGACAAGTCGCCAGGTCATCACAGGGCTGACACATAGACACAGACAACCATTCACACTCACATTCGCACCTACAGTCAATTTAGAGTCACCAGTTAACCTAACCTGCATGTCTTTGGACTGTGGGGGAAACCGGAGCACCCGGAGGAAACCCACGCGGACACGGGGAGAACATGCAAACTCCACACAGAAAGGCCCTCGCCGGCCACGGGGCTCGAACCCGGACCTTCTTGCTGTGAGGCGACAGCACTAACCACTACACCACCATGCCACCCTGGCGATTTTCTATGCTATGGAAAGTCCGCACTATAATGACAGGCGTACTAACACCTTCTGCTCACTTCGACAGCGCATTGATACCTTCACTCCTGAGTCCGTATCAATGCGCTGTCGAAGCGCGCAGAAGGTGTTAGTATGCCTGTCATTATAGTGCGGACTTTCCATAGCATAGAAAATCGCCACGTTTCAATTTGTGTAACTGAACTTTGTTTCATGTCACTGGTCATATAAACCTATGTAAACAGGAAAAACGTGGAAGAGTTTGGTCGCATCTAACTACAGCCCCAAAAAATACCATTGGCCATGCTGAGCCTAGCTACATTGCTAACAGGAGTAACAGCGCGTCTGACTGACTGGGAGGTCGTGCAAAGCTCGGAGAGGTACGGATCAGCTCGTCTCAATTCAGAGAAGAACATATTTAATTATGGAAGTACGGTGGACTGTTCCTTTAAAGTCACATGTGCAAAAGTCACATGTGATCACGTGAAAAATCACATGAAGTTCATGTGGTTTTTCCGTAAGGGTTAGTTTGCATACTTATGTAATATTCTAGACTGTTATTGAATAATAACACCAATCAGTTCTTTTATTAGCTATACTTAGTGTATCATGTCATCTGGATTTTCTAGATTAGTAAAAACTAAATAGGAAATAAAGGTCAGAGTTTTCAAACTGAGATGTAGCTCATGACAAAAATCACAACAGTGGAAAGTTTTAAGAGCGACAGAGTGTGTTTAATATCATTGTGCATAAAATTACGACACATTTTATACTTCGACTATGAAACATAGCAGGCACAAGATAAGCAGCAAGTGTGTGAACAATGCCCCTTGCATTGCCACTGCTTCTGCATGTGTGCACTAAATCACGTCAGGCTGTATCACACCATCTCGACTGTTAAATCAGCGCAATAAATATGACTTTATGTGGTTTTATTTTGCTACCATCACAAAATGTTCAAATGTCCCTTATTGTAAGTGACACTTCTTTGTAAGTCTAGTTGTTACTAGAGAAATAATAAGGTATTTGAAGGAGCACATTAATATAACCCTGTGATTTGAATAGGAGAGAAGCTGCTGTTATAGAAAACCAACCTGAATCAAGAACTCAACAGAACTTCAGTGTAATGCAGTGGTGTGTGTGTGTGTGTGTGTGTGTGTGTGTGTGTGTGTGTGTGTGTGTGTACTGTAGTAACTTCCTCATCACTGACCAAACAAACTGAAACAGAAATCTTTCTCACTTCATGAAGGTCCCTTCCTGCCAACAAATGACACATGACTGTGGAGACCTCGAGCTCCTGACTCTTGTACTCAAACTGACTCGAGCTGTAACAAGCTTATGTCCCATAGTGCTCCTGTGCCCCGGGTCAGCGGGTGCACACACATCTCATAAACGCCTGATTCATGCTTTATGCAGGATTGCAGGATGCCCACAGCTTAAGGGATTTGGAGATGGCAAAAAAAAAAGCCACAGGCAAACACAGTCCACCGTCTCCAGGAGCGGGATGAGTCGCTGTAGCAACGGTTGCTGGGGCCTGGTGTGTGCTTCTGTAACACATCAGTCTCATAAACTCACTTTTTTTTCAGACACAGGCTCGGACTGGATGATAAATCAACGATATGATAATCTCACAATTTTTAGTATCGACTATTGGCATTGCATTCCAGGTTGTTGTTGTTTTTTTTTTTTGCAAGTGACATAAAAAGACAGGGAAGTCTAATAAGTTGATTAAGATGATTTCTAATCTACAGATTTCTCTGATTTTTGTCTCTTTTAAAAGCATTAATATCTGTCTTAAAGTGACTTACCTGTAACACACAGGTACACTTTGGCACCTTTGATAAAATAAGCTCAATTTATATACACATCTGTAGACAGAGAAAGATTAACACATGCAACACCAAATTAAATATAAATAAATAAATAAATAAATAAATAAACCTTATACAGTAGTTTTATTTTATTATATCTTTTCAAATACAATTCTTTTTCTTAAATAGTGCATTTTTTCTGCAGAAGGCTGGTTTCAAAATTATTGGTACCCTTAATTATTGTTTAGAGGTGGCAATTATTTTACCACATACTCATTCCTGATTCATACTATTAAAATTAAAAGTAAAATAAATTAAAGTCAAGTTAAAAGTGAAAGTTTGTAAGAGATTAATTTTGTTGGAATGAAGGTGAATATTTTGTTCAATTGTTTGACTGGAAAATTTAAATCATTGCATGATTTATTATATCCTGGGTGTTTTCATCTTGTTCTGTTTCTTTTTTTCTTTCCGTCTGCTGTTTCCACCCTTTTGTGTGAATAGAAAGGTTTCAGAAGTGGTTAAAGGTGCTGGAGCTCCTCAGCACCTCTCTATTGCGTGACAGGTCAAAGGTCAGTGTCTGCTGAGGCCCTTTTGCTTCTTTAATTAAACTTTCAGTGTGTGTCTGAAGCTCTGAGGTTAAAGTAGTTGCTCATTAAAGCCTTATGTCTCTCTGCACTCGTGTGTGTGTGTGTGTGTGTGTGTGTGTGTGTGTGTGTGTGTGTGTGTGTGTAAAGAGCCTAAAGAGTTCGAAGAGCTTCTGTTCCCAAAGTGAATTCACTCTTTAATAGCAGGGACAAGTGGGGACCACCTGATCATTTAAGTGTGTGTGTGTGTGTGTGTGTGTGTGTGTGTGTGTGTGTGTGTGTGTGTGTGTGTGTGTCCCGGGACATCGACAAGCTCAATAGGGGAATCATTAGTTCAGAGAAGTTTAGTACACTCATGTAAAGCGAGCACTCTACATTTTGCTATACATTTTTTTATCTCATTCTGTTCTTTTCTCTTTTTCTTCGGCTCGTTCTCACCCTTTCACATTCCTTTCTAGCACTTTATTTGATGAGGTTCACACAATGTATTTGATGTATACTTGAGTTGACTTTAATTTCGTAAAAGCTTCACATGATAATTAATGCTTCAAGAGATAGTTAATATAGACATAAAATTCTGTCAGAAATTGATTTTTTCCTCCATAATTTTATCCAAAAAAATGCACTTTAATCCAAGACCAACCCACCTAGGATATATACAGTACTGTGCAAAAGTCTTAGGCCCTCAAGTTTTATTTTCATACAAACTTTGCTATAGATTTCTATTTTCTGACTTCTACATTATCGAGTCGGTACAAAAACATTTTAGATTCCAAATGTTTGTACATTTTCCAGCACAAAATTAAATGTTACAGAAAAAGAATGTTTGTATTTGAGCAGCATATTACATAAGAGAGCACTTTTCAGATTAAAAAAAATAAATATTAATGAAGGCTACTGGGTTTTGGTGCAAAATTAAGAAGTGAGTGTGACAGTCAGTGTCCAGAAGAACTGTGGCTGGTTCTGTAAGATGCTCAGTAAAACCTACAGCTCATTTCCTTATAAAACTGCACTCGTTGTACCTGAGACTACTATTTTTTTTAAACCAAAGGGTCGTCTCACACCAAATATTGACTTTGTTTTGATTTATTATGGCTTACTGTTTACTGTTTATAGTATTTTTTTAATGTTGAAATATTTCATTTCATTATTTTTAAGCCATTTTTTTATCAGCAGCATTTCTTTACATGCGCCTAAGACTTTTGCACAGTATTGTATATTATCTGACCGAATAATAAATTAATTCACTACTCTCGAGTTCCGAATAATAGCGCAGTTGGGAAAAAGAGTGTAGGGTGGCAAAATGGGCAAAAATTAATAAGAGTGTAGGGTGGAAATAAGCATGCAGGCCGGAAAATTCTTGAGTTTCGAATAATAGTGCAGTTGGGAATAAGAGTATAGGATGGCACATTAGGACAAATATAATAAGCGATAAGCACACTTGTAGTCTAGAAAATTATGCTGAACAGATCTTGGAGACCAAATATCAATTCAGTAAACAGACAAATCATATCATGGCTGTCAAAATTTCTTGTTCGTGTTCTTTTTATCTAAAACAAACAGTTCCCATCACCATGACATCTGATGGCCTCGTACCTACTGGTGTCAAAATGGGTACAATCCGATGGAATAAGTGCACATGAAAACTCATCCTTCTCCATGACTGAAACATTGAGTAAATAGCAATTTGTCATAATGAGTAGTTATGTTGAAATTGACAAAACTCACAACAATATTATCAGTCAGCAAAAATGGTAAAATTGCTTTTTTATCCAAGCAAATAAACTATTAGACATTTACAGTGGTGCTTGAAAGTTTGTGAACCCTTTAGAATTTTCTATATTTCTGCATAAATATGACCAAAAACATCATCAGATTTTCGCACAAGTCCTAAAAGTAGATAAAGAGAACCCAGTTAAACAAATAAGACAAAAATATTATACTTGCTCATTTATTTATTGAGGAAAATGATCCAATATTACATATCTGTGAGTGGCAAAAGTATGTGAACCTTTGCTTTCAGTATCTGGTGTGACCCCCTTGTGCAGCAATAACTGCAACTAAACATTTCTGCTAACTGTTGATCAGTCCTGCACACCAGCTTGGAGGAATTTTAGCGCATTCCTCCATACAGAACAGCTTCAATTCTGGGATGTTGATGGGTTTCCTCACATGAACTGCTCGCTTCAGGTCCTTCCACAACATTTCGATTGGATTAAGGTCAGGACTTTGACTTTGCCATTCCAAAACATTAACTTTATTCTTCTTTAACCATTCTTTGGTAGAATGACTTGTGTGCTTAGGGTCTTTGTCTTGCTGCATGACCCACCTTCTCTTGAGATTCAGTTCATGGACAGATATCCTGACATTTTCTTTTAGAATTCGCTGGTATAATTCAGAATTCATTGTTCCATCAATGATAGCAAGCCGTCCTGACCCAGATGCAACAAAACAGGCCCAAACCATGATACTATCACCAACATGTTTCACAGATGGGATAAGGTCCTTATGCTGGAATCCAGTGTTTTCCTTTCTCCAAACATAACGCTTCTCATTTAAACCAAAAAGTTCTATTTTTGTCTCATCCGTCCACAAAACATTTTTCCAACAGCCTTCTGGCTTGTCCACATGATCTTTAGCAAACTGCAGATGAGCAGAAATGTTCTTTTTGGAGAGCAGTGGCTTTCTCCTTGCAACCCTGCCATGCACACCATTGTTGTTCAGTGTTTTCCTGATGGTGGACTCATGAACATTAACATTAGCCAATGTGAGAGAGACCTTCAGTTACTTAGAAGTTACCCCGGGGTCCTTTGTGACCTCGCTGAGTATTACACGCCTTGCTCTTGGAGTGATCTTTGTTGGTCGACCACTCCTGGGGAGGGTAACAATAGTCTTGAATTTCCTCCATTTGTACACAATCTGTCTGACCGTGGATTGGTGGAGTCCACACTTTTTACAGATGGTTTTGTAACCTTTTCCAGCCTGATGAGCATCAACAATGCTTTTTCTGAGGTCCTCATTAATCTCCTTTGTTCATGCCATGATACACTTCCACAAACATGTGTTGTGAAGATCAGACTTTGATAGATCCCTGTTCTTTAAATACAACAGGGCGCCCACTCACACCTGATTGTCATCCCATTGATTGAAAACACCTGACTCTAATTTCACCTTCAAATTAACTGCTAATCCTAGAGGTTCACATACTTTTGCCACTCACAGATATGCAATTTTGATCATTTTCCTCAATAAATAAATGAACAAGTACAATATTTTTGTCTCATTTGTTTAACTGGCCTCTCTTTATCTACTTTTAGGACTTGTGTGAAAATCTGATGATGTTTTAGGTCATATTTATGCAGAAATATAGAAAATTCTAAAGGGTTCACAAACTTTCAAGCACCACTGTATGCGCCTCTTGAGGCCCTTGGCCCTAGTTCCAATGTCTGTCGACCCTGACCTTACCAACCTAGATCCGATCGTGAACCAAAAGCGACAGATGTAATATGCATGTCATTTGGGGTAACATTAATTCCTAGGACGTATCTGTATTTGTAAATTTATACTGTCAACTACCATACTTAAGACTCATTGAGTGTTTTAACCTTAACCAAGTCAAAAGTTGTTGACTGTCGCTTCCTGGCCATTTCCGTGATTATGGTCTATGGAACCGGCCAGGACCCGAAAAGGGCCAGCAATATTGAACCACTGGCATAAGTATTTAATTACTTGGAAAAATTGCATTGTAATTCACTTCTATGCTATTATATCTCAAGAATATGCTACCTTATGGAACTGGATAGGTGAAATTCATGTCAATTTTCGGTGGATTGAAATCGATCATAGATACCGTTGTTTACCACCGGCAGTGTTGTTGGTGCATCGGCGGTGCTTCATTGTGTCTGCGCATGTGTGTAGTGAGTCGTCTGTGTTCAGGCGTTATTTTCGCTCATTCGTCACACGTGCTTGTATTGACAAATAGAATAAGCGTGTAGGCCCGAATAAGACCATGCAGGCGGGAATTTTTTGCAAAAATAAATAGCCGTGCATGCACGGTTATTCGGAACTCGAGAGTATGCCAACACATAACAGTTGGCTATAATCATCGGCAAAAAGATCACAATGCCTATTGTGTAGTTCTTGAAAACGAATACAATCATGGAAAAAAGTAGTGCTTAATAGTTATGAAAAGGTGTTAAAGGTGTTTCATTCATATTTATTATATGAAGTTGTATATGATTACAATGTGCCATGTGGATTTACTATAAACGCCTAACACATCGATTGCTGAACTGTAATATTGTGTTAAGGAGACCAAAGCGTCATGAATGTTGAGGAAAAACAACCATTATGCAGAATATATTGTCATACACTCATTTGAAAATAAACCTCAGAAAGCATATTGTACATAACACACAATATAAATTTCCACACTTTCTACATCATGCTAAGTGTAATTACAGTGTATTATTATTATTATTATTATTATTATTATTATTATTATTATTATTATTATTATTCATAAACAGGCTTTTCTAAGTATTGTACAAATACATATGAGGTAAATGTTGATATTCTTAACAGATTTCTTTTAGGTGCATGAGCGCTGTACCTTAAAGTGCATATCCTGGACTAGTTTCGTGTTTTTTTATATGAAAGTATGTCCCTTTACACACTCATCCAGAAGGGTAATTTTGCACAAAGCCATCTGTCTACAGCAGAAAAAAATAAAATAACAAAACGTGTCTGGAGCCAGATTCGTGACGTTGCCTGCAGAAGCGCCAGCAGGCTATGAGAGCTTGCACGGTTTCAGTGCACAGCCTGTGTAGACCAAGTTTAGCAGCTAGTGATTTTGCATTGAAATATGGAATTCTCACCTGAGCGCAATGTTACTTCACCTTTGGATGAAGAATATAATGAGATGTCAGAATTATTTCTTACCCTGGCAACAGTCAACTTGTAAATTGCCGATTTTCTTGGTCTTTTTCTCGGCTCTGCTTTGGTCCTCAGCTTCTGGGTGTGCCTCGCACGAAGCGCTCCCATTTCTCTCTCATTGTCCGGTCTTTTGGAAAACGATGAGTACTAATCCCATCAGTATTGGTGTTGCTACACCCTCCTACGATACATCTGTTAACCAGTTTAATAATTACGTGATAACATTGAAGAAATTTGCAGAAAACCACCAGGTCGTTTTCTCATCAACAGACCAGCGCTGACGTAGGATTCAGAAGGAGGCGTCCCGCATGCGATGTCATGAAAATCAATATTTGCCGGGAAATCCAAATGCCAAGTTTTTTCAGAGGCGGACGAATTCGCCTCAAATGGCTTGATTTCAACTGAATTTTTCTGGTATTGCACAAGGTAAAAAAATTGCAGAAAATGCAGACTGTTACAGATATTTGACCAAAGTTTAATATCAAATAGGAGAATTGCATTGATCTTGCTCCTGAATTTACCCATGATATGCACTTTAATACGCCCCATAGACAAATTTATGCTAGCTGAAACATGATTAATCTGTAGTCAAACATTATTAATAGTCATATGAATAAAGTTGGGGATAATCACAATGCATCATGTATTATTATAAAGTGTAGTCCTTGCTAGAGAGGAACTCTGGAAGTCTGGTTAGCAGTCAATGCTAATGTGTAATTACAGTGGAATATTAATCATACAAAGCCTTTTCTTAGCATTTTATCAACATATCTGAGGTAAATGTTGATATTCTTGATATTTTTGTATAGTTTTCATGATTGCTGTACTTTTACATTGCCCAGAAAAAGCTTTATGCTGACTAAAACATGATTAGCCTGCTGTTATTTGCTAGCTTGTGGTAATATATTGTGTCTATATGTCCCAATAGCTGAGAATTCATGCTCTAGCAACTTATGAACTATTTGAATAATATGTACAGTGTCTTTCAAAAGTATTCATCCCCCTTGGTGTTTGTCCTGTTTTGTTGCATTACAAGATGGAATTAAAATTGATTTTTGGGGGGTTAGCGCCATTTGATTTACACAACATGCCTGCCAATTTAAAGGTGAAAATTGTTGTTTTATTGTGACACAAACAATAATTAAGATGAAAAACCAGAAATCTGGAGTGTGCATAGGTATTCACCCCCTTTCATATGAAACCCCTAAATAAGAGCTGGTCCAACCAATTCACTTCATAAGTCACATAATTAGTTGATTAAGATCCACCTGTGTGCAATCAAAGTGTCACATGATCTGTCACATGATGTCTGTATAAATTAAGCTGTTCTGGAAGGACCCTGGCTCTGCAACACTACTAAGCAAGCAACATGAAAACCAAGGAGCCTCCAAACAGGTCAGAGACAGAGTTGTGGAGAAGTATAGATCAGGGTTGGGTTAAAAATAATATCCCAAACTTTGAATATCCCAGGGAGCACCATTAAATCCATTATGGCAAAATGGAAAGAATATGGCACCACTACAAACCTGACAAGAGAAGGCTGCCCACCAAAACTCACAGACCAGGCAAGGAGGGCATTAATCAGAGATGCAACAAAAACACCAAAGATAACACTGAAGGAGCTGCAAAGATCCACAGCAGAGATGGGAGTATCTGTCCATAGGACCACTTTAAGCCGTACACTCCACAGAGTGGGGCTTTATGGAAGAGTGGCCAGAAAAAAGCCATTGCTTAAGAAAACATGTTTGGAGTTTGCTCAACAGCACACTGAAAAAAATGGCCTGTTAAATTAACACAAAAAAATCTTGTACATCGGTTGCACTTATTAAAATCATATCCACTAAGACCAATTAAGTCATGTTCAGTCAAACAGAACATGACTTAATTGGTCTTAGTGGATATGATTTTAATAAGTGCAACCGATGTACAAGATTTTTTTGTGTTAATTTAACAGGCCATTTTTTTCAGTGCATGTGGCAGACTCCCCAAACACATGGAAGAAGATTCTCTGGTCAAATGAGACTGAAATTGATCTTTTTGGCCATCATGGGAAACGCCATGTGTGGCGAAAACCCCTGAGAACACCATTGCTACAGTGAAGCATGGTGGTGGCAGCATTATGCTGTGGGGATGTTTTTCATCTGCAGGGACAAGAAAGCTGGTCAGGACTGAAGGAAAGATGAATGGCACTAAATACAGGGCAATTCTGGAGGAAAACCTGTTTGAGTCAGCCAGAGGTTTGAGACTAGGACGAAGGTTCACATTCCAGCAGGACAATGACCCTAAACATACTGCTAAAGCTACACTGGACTGGTTTAAAGGGAAACATTTAAATGTCTTGAAATAGCCTAATCAAAGCTCAGACCTTAATCCAATTGAAAATCTGTGGCATAACTTGAAGATTGCTGTACACCAACGCAACCCATCTAACATGAAGGAGTTGGAGCAGTTTTGCCTTTAGGAATGGGCAAAAATACCAGTAGTTAGATGTGCTAAGCTAATAGAGACATACCTCAAGAGACTTGCAGCTGTAATTGCAGCAAAAGGTGGCTCTACAGAGTATTGACTTTTTTTTTGGGGGGGGGGGGATAACTATGCACACTCTTCTGTTTTTTCATCTTAATTATTGTTTGTGTCACAATAAAAAAAAAACAATTTTCATCTTTAAAGTGGAAGGCATGTTGTGTAAATCAAATGGTGCTAAGCCCCCCAAAATCCACTTTAATTCCAGCTTGTAATGTAACAAAACAGGGCAAAAACCAAGGGGGATGAATACTTTTGCAAGACACTGTATAACGCATTTATAAAGCCATTCTTGTTGACAGGTTTAATGATTAATATGTTACACTGATTTCTTTACACAATCCTGTCAGCCTGTGGTCACACTCTTGGTCAGTCTATTAGAGCTCAAATATGCGTACACAGGTTATTCATAATGTCTGATAAATCAATCGGTCATTCTCTGTGGTTCCTGGACCGAGTGAAGGTTGCAGATTGTAAGTGTGTGTTATAGAGAGACTTTAATCCTGTGATTGAGAGATATGTGATTGAAAGATTTGGTCAGTGTGTGTCCAGCTCTTGGCTGAAGGGGCAATTCGACCTCTTGACCCAAAGGGTCAATGAACAGCATATGCTGATGGCCTGCTTATCCGACCAGTTTGCTGACCTCCCACTGACCCCTCAGTGACCTCTTGAGCCCTCTTCATAGGTTTGGACTAGAGATTTTCGACAATGAATTTGAACAGCTGGTGGACAGACTTTGCGCCGCAACTTTCTGGAAATGTGTAGAAGACAGTTTAATTGGTCACCATCGATACAAGGTATAAGCTCAAGCCCTCACACTGCCCTCTAACAAGGATTTTATCAGTAGAAAAAAATAATGCGGTTCGAATGTTGTCGAATTTCTCAACCAACGTTCTGTTATTCTGTGGAAAGTCATACAACGATAATGCATATCACACACAAATATTGTCAAAATCACATGCTAGCATTTGAATAAAATATATGCTGTAACAAGTTTGTACAAATGAATCAAAGTATTTTTACAAGTTAATAATTATTAACTGAAAGATAACTATTTTTCCATGTTTTGCTACTTTTGTTATCAGCTTTTTCAAAGAATAGGAAAAACCAATAGGAGGGAAATTGTGTGATTGAAGAAAAAAATCAGCAAACACAGCTGTTCACAATTTTTGTTTACTCATTTTTATATTTATTATAACATTTTTTTTTAAAAAGCTAAAAGTAGTCTGGATGTTTTTAGAAATTTTAATTTCTTACAGTTGAACAAGTTTTACATGACATAATTTTACCATTTTTTTTACACTTTCTGTAAATTATTGAAAGTTATACAATTACACCGGTAGCATTTTATTCTAATTAGTCTGATTAAAAGACCATTAATTCCAAAGTTATAAACAGCAGTGAAAATTCTTCAGTGTGGGTTTCATTACTGTGATATCCAAAAAAATCTGAACAATGTTAGAAAATTAAGCGTTGTGAAAGTTTGAAGATAAATGAATTAACTAAAGTGCCTATTCACTCCATGATTTTAACTTAAAAATCAGCCACACTTTGTTTTCTGTTTGACAAATATTTAGTATTAAGCCACTTTGTGCCTTTGTGTTTAAAATGTTGTTTCATTACCTTCATGTTTCACACCTTTAATAATTTTTATGGAGATTTATAAAATATTAGAAAGTTAGAAAGCACTGCAGAGATAATTCCCAAATCCACAACTTACCTATAAACTTTGGTTCTTACATGAAATTTGCAATTTTCATTTTGTAATTTGGTCCAAAACAGTAATTTTGCAAACTAAATGCGTATTTTATTATTGTTATTCAGTAACAATCCTACAAAAACAAACCTCACATTAAGGAGTATGAGAGTTAAATCACCTACGATTTAATGTCATTACGTCATTTAATGTCATATGTTTTTAGCTTTGTGTACGTTTCCGAAGAATTTGCATGGTTTATGAAATTGGTTAACTTAGCATACGTTTTATTATTCCAATGGAATAAATGGCCATGAGTTTTATTCTCTGGTATGGTTGGGTTGTTTTTGCGGAATAGTCGAGTTTACAAGCTCGGATTTGCGGATTAGACCCTGGCCACCCGCGGGCGAGTCCGGAGAATGAGAACTCCCCCATCCGTCCTGTGAATAGGCCACAATAACCAACGCAATGTAAACGTTTGTGAAAAAAGAACAGGGTAATGAATTTTAATCTGCAAGTGTAACAGCTCCTAGACATGTGGTTTCACTGTTTGTATATGTGTGTGTGTGTGTGTGTGTGTGTGTATGGTTTGTAGGCATTGATAGTGGGAGGCTGGGTATAAGCTTAGCTTCTCACTTTTTTTTCCTTGTGTGTGTCGAGGATAAAGACCTAGAAAACCAGCCAGGCTTAGTTGACAGGTGACAAGGGTTAGAGTGAATGGGGATTTTGTAATACCAACAGAAAAAGCCCGGGCACCGAGGGACCAACTGAATGGAGAGAAAGGAAACTTTAGAACGGTTCAGGACTCTCCCTCTCTCCCTCCCTCTCTCGCTAATCAATGCTAAATCATTGCCATGCTAAAACAGGCTGATCCCAGTGTCACCAGTTCCTGTGTGGCACTCTCTTCCGTCGCCGTGAATTTTTGACACGTTTGGTCAACAGAATTTACATTTATTCATTAGGGAGGCGCTTTTATCCAAAGCGGTCAAGCAGTCAAACCATGAACGATGAAGATTGGACAGAAAGCAGGAAGCGCACCACAATTGAACTCCCAAGTCAGAATTAATGCTACATGCTCGACTAGCCACGAAGTGATCAAACTCTATAAACTGCAAAAATTCACACATTATTATTAGCTACTCCTGCAAATCACAGGTGTATATTAACACGTGTTTTAAAATGTTAATGTTTTCAGGACAGAGGATGGACGCTGGTGAGGGAATGACTTTGTATATCCGCTGTACTTTAAGTGATAACATGAGCAAACCTTTTCTCGCAGACGTTCTCGTTCACAACATTAACTGTAACTATAAACAGATATATAAACACTTCGTTTCTAGGTGTGAATGAGTGTTTAAATGAGTGTGTGCATGGTGCACTGTGAGGGGTCTCAAGATTCAACATTGTGTGTTGTGTGTTCTGTGATACTTTTCAGCTCAACATGGTAGTAAAGAGTGGTTATTTTATGTTATCGTTACCTATGTCAGCTTGAACCAGCATTTGACTTCCCTTGCATTTCTGCTGGATGTTTTTTGTTTTTTGCACCATTGTGAAAACTCTAGCGGCTGTTAAATGTGAAAACAAAAAAAATCAGCTGTTTCTAAAATACTCAAACCACACAGCTGGCGCACACACATCCATGCCAATGAGACCATCTGAGATTTTCTGCCATTCTGATGTTTGATTTGAACATTAATGGAAGCTCTTCATGTGTATCTGTATGATTTTGTGGATTGTATTTACTGCTGCTGTGGCATGATTGGCTGATTGGATTGTATGAATTGAAATTGAAATGATTGCATGATTGGCTGTATGAATGTACAGGTATGCAGATGTTTATTTAACACTAGGATTTATGAAGCCAGCATATTGGATTGAATTTCCTTCTTTTCCCTTTCCTAAACACTCTTATTTCTTAAACAGACAACATCTCTGACTTTTTAATTTTTCTGGCACCCCCCTCGGGGTTTGTGTGGTCCCCATGCTGAGAGAGAGAGAGGATGGAACTGTGTCAGATCTTCTTGTGGGAACCCGAGACTCCAAAAGCCCACCATGAGCCATGAAGAATAATATTATTTTGTTTTTCCCTCCTCTCTCTCTCTCTCTCTCTCTCCAGCCATTCAGGGCTTTAATTTTTATTCATGGGGACGGAGAGGAGCAGCGGCCATCGGGGGAAACTGGCCTGGGATTACCATCTCATTAATAGCATCTATGACTTTTGTTCAAAAAGAGCGACTTGTGTAAAAGTGGCAATGCGGATGACGATTAATCCGCAGCCTGCAGCTGTAGGGAGCCGGACATTCACACACACACACACACACACACACACACACACACACACACACACACACACACACACACACACACACTTATGTATTCCAATACTTATGGGGACATTTGGTCCTCACAACACTAGAAATACACACATAATCATGTATTGCTATCATTTTGCTATCATTATGGGGACATTTGGTTCTCACTAAAACACAAAAAGTACACACACACACACACACACACACACACACACACACACACACACACACACACACACACACACACACACAGAGCTCTCTCAGATGGTGGCCCAGATTAAGCAGGCAGCAGATAAACGGGCATCTAGTTATCCCCCTCCTCTCCATGCCATGTTCTCTCACTCTCTCCATCCATCCATCTCTCCCTCTCTCCTCACATGGGACGAAAGAAAGAGAGGAATAAGCCACTCATTCATCTAGCCGTTATCTCTCAGGGTGTCTTGTCTCCGCTAGTGATGGGGATCATTCTTTTCTCGGGCTTGGGCTCTACCATCTCTCTTTCTTGTCTACAAATCCCTCTTTCTCAGCCTGCAGAGAACAGTGGGAATGGGAGCAGGGAAAGCGATCCCTCTTTCACATAATTGCCATTGGATAGTCACCTTGTGAGCGCAAGTGGGGCTCTGGTGATCAACTTGAGATGGAAGATGGATGCTGCTTATAAGGCAAAAAACAAATTTTACATTTGTTTGTGCTACAACATGTATCGATAATCTGGGTTTAGAAATATTCATCATCTAAAATGTTTAAAGGTGATTTATTAATCAAGCCAAACTGACATCAGGAACAGTTCCTTAATCTTAAACGATTTGTTTAAGGAAGATTCACACATTCTTTTTGTTTTAAAGTATTTAAAATAAAGGTTTTTAGGCTCATACTCTTCATTTCCATTAACTGCATGATCGGTTAATTATCATTATTTTAAATTTTATATAAAATGAAGTTCAAATTTATATTTATTTGTGAGATGCACACTTGATATTTTTTTTAATACTGTATGTACTATGTTTTTTTGTTCTTTTTAAAAAAGAAGTGTAAATTATTTAAGAAATACATTTCATATTACATATCACCTAACCCATTCTTAATTTACCATATTTATTTATTTATTTATTTATATTAATAAACATTTTTTTACTTGAACCCAGAGTTTTAATTTTAAGAACTTAATGTGATTTATTTTATGCATTTTAATAAACTGTTTATTTAATTTTAATAAGATTGTTAATAATAATAATCTTTTGTTAAATAAATCACATTCTTCTTTTTCTTACATACTTTTCTTTAAAAATTAAAATTGTTCAATTTCAACTTTAATGTTATTGTATTCCAAATTAATCTTTTTTTGAGAACGTTTTATTATATTGGGACTTTTTTTTTAATCTTTTATTAAGAATTCACTTGTAATTAAAAAACAATTATTTTACATGAGGCAAAATCTATTTATTTATTTATTTATTTATTTGTACAAGAGGCCTGGCTTTAATTTGTGTAGCTGATGTTCTTGTAATTTTTACTTTTTAAAATCATTTCTGTAAATCATTTTTGCACAGAAGGCCTGATTTCTGAGACATCTGAGACTACAATGCAGTTTGAAACCTCATTTTAACCTTATGAATGAATGTTTTGTGTAAAGCCTTCACGCATTCGGATGACAATGTGGAATAAACAGATTGTGGCAGTGGCAGTGTTTGTGTGTCGCAGCGAGTTTGCCTTCATGTCGTTGCTTCTGTGGCATTTGGGTTGCGGGTCCCTCTCCCGTGTATTCTTGTGGACAGACACTGCGTTCTTTCATGTAATTACTGCTATGGTGGTTTTAGTGGATTGGATTAGAAGCTTGTTTTAGAAGACACATGAGGATGGATTTCACTCTCGCATTCCTGATGCACTGACGTGATGGGGAGAGACAAACCTGAGCGGGGTTAACTGCCTCTCACAAAGACTCTTTATTGCCAATATCACTGCCAACCTGACCTCAGATTTGTTTTGCTGTCGCTCTCAGAGTGGATGAGATTTAGATTCAGAGATGATCTCAGATCAGTGAAAAAGGGAATTTCTGCTGGTGCAGAATGAGAGAGTGGGGCGCAGGGTCAAACTTTATCCAATGGACTTTTTACTGTTGTATCAATGACCAGATTTAAAAGGTTTGGAGAGAAAAAATGTAGCAAAATCAGCGAACAAAGCTTTTTAGAAACACTGAAGAAAGGAGGCGTATTACCTTTGGGGAACTCTTTAAGCGAACAAAGTTCTAACAGAGATATTTATCTATCTTTAAATCTTGAAATTAGTCATCATTTATATACCATACATCTATATTTCTAAATATTTTGTCAGACTCTGGGCTTTCGATTTCTTTTTATGCACTGACATTTTATGATATTAGCATTTTTGATCTTGGCATTGGTAAATTTGTTCAAAATCCAAACCTGAAGGTTCAGTATAAACAAGTGAACAACATAAACAACAGCAACAACAACAAATCATAATAATTCTCAATCCATTTCTCTGATTCGGAGTCGACACACATTATTTACACTGAAACTTTTGTTTGGTGGTGGTGGGGTTTTTTTTGTATTTTGAGATTGCAGTAAACCATAGGAGGATCATCCTGATCCTTATACTCATGGTTTTGTGGAATACTTGGACTCAGGATAAATTATGCTGTGTGCCAGGATGTTTTTTTTCTCCTAATCCAAAATGTGAAGATGTTCTCGAGGTTACACATAATATAATATAATATAATATAATATAATATAATATAATATAATATAATATAATATAATATAATATAATATAATATAATATTTGTATATTCTACATATTGCATATACATATTTGTTCTACTTGTAAGAACATACACTAGGAAAACCTGTCTCTACTCTCACACCAAGTGTTGTGTGTATCCGTGTGTGTGTGTGTGTGTGTGTGTGTGTGTGTGTGTGTGTGTTTGGAGGTGGTCTGGGGGTTGACTTAGTGGTCGTACAGGACCCTGCTGTGCTGGGTTTTGTGGTCGTGTCGTTGGACAGCGGATTCCTGCTGTGGTAGTGGAGCGGGTCAGATCTGTGTGACCCCCTGCAGCAACTTGAAAAGAAAAAAAAACCCTCATAGCTAATATGTAATAAACTAGTAGCCTGGACACAGTCTTCTTCTCCCAGGTGCTTGGGCTAAACAAATAAAATAAAAATGATGCTACATTCCGTCCATCTCTCATTTACGTGTTCATTAAACACACCTGCCATGAGGAAGATCACTGAGCATGAGAAGGGCTTCTCCAGTTTCTTTTACACTGATAATAATAATAATAATAATAATAATAATAATCTTTTGTAGTGCTAGAAAAGCTATAGTAGTGAACAGGAGCATAAAATCCACTCCCCCTTATGTTACCCAAATCGTGATTCTCCTAGGTCCTGTTTGTGACCTGTCCAGCCCTCGATCCGCCCACTCCAGCCCTGGATGCTGTCCCCTTCCCCAGACAAAAGGAGCCCCGGCCCTAGCGGTCACCCTCTCTGTCCCCAATCAAGCCATCCAAGCATGCAGGGAGCGTATTAGCCTGGATTGGGTTTTGTGCCTTGTCCTTTTTCTCACGTGCTTCCACACGCCCTCTATTTTAGACTCCAGATGCATCAGGTGCATTCTGGATTTGTCCACGCCAAACAACCCCAAAGCTATCATGGCCACTTGACCTCTCAGGCCTTTATCCTGCACCGTCAGCTCCTGTAGCGTCACTCGAGCGCAAAGGCGGTGCGGTCCTCAGAACTCTGGGAGTCTGCAGCCACAAAGCTACAAACAGATGTGTTTTTCATCCTTCATCTGACCCTTTTTGGGTTATTTCTGAAAGAATCACAGAATCTGGTCTGGACCAAAACACACAAGTTTAGACTCTCTCATGTAACAACACATAAAAGCCAAAGGCAAGAAAGTGAGGGCCAGATCATTAAGGGTTCAACCTGCATGAAATAATGACATAAAAATTCATACAGGCTGTCAGACCAAAGCAAGACTTTAATCTTCTCACAACACACACACACACACACACACACTAGCAGGGAGACTGGAAACTATTTTATTCTGTAAGACAATGTGACCAGAAGCCGCATCTTTCTCTCCGTAAATGATGCCTTAATTGTGAGAGTTAAAGGAGATATGCAAAACCTTTATTTTTAAATACATTTCTGAGTGGATAGTATCTCTATCCTTGACTCTTGTATGCTGCATAATTGGGAATAAAAATATATATTTTTGAGAGTCAAAATCGACCGCAAAGTTGGCATTCGAGCTGCCCCACTGAGCCAGCCAGCCCTGAGTGGTGACGTCACAGTGAGAACCGGTGCTATAGACCAAAGCCAGACTCGGCAGGCGAGAGTGGTTGCAATGGCCTCTTCATTCGGACTTATTGGAGATTCTTTGGATTCCTCAGACAGTAATACATCTGACTGTGATAGTCCTGAAATTGGAGCGTGTGTACATGCTACTGCTATACACGTAGAACCGTATCAGCTCGAACCATCGGAAAGTGAATCAGATAGTAACACGTCGGCCACGGAGGCCCCCACCTTACGAAATAAAGCCAGAGAACAAAGCTGTCTAGAGAATTAGATGGAATTGAACTGACAGTCTCATGTGACTCTCATTAAAACAGGATAGGTGTTATAACTTATGCAACATACATGTACATGCATGCATTTTCACTGATAAAACATAAAAGGCTAATTAAATAATCACATGAACTGATACAATCACATTCTGAAGCAAATTAAATAATCTTATACCAGTAACTTAAATACACAATACAAGTTACATGTATTAATCTAAATGCAGGCAAACAACGAGTGTTGTTTTTTGTTATGTAACCAAATGAGAGTCGGAGCTTACCCATCTTTGTTCTCGCTTCTTGAAGGCCGAGCTTGTGGCCGATTGTTTTGAAACAATCTGACATTCAGTTATTCGTTCATTTGCTTTTTCCACGGAAGGGCGAGATATTGCTGCTGAGGCAAGCATATCCTGGGGGGTGGGGTGAGCATATCCAGTGAAGATATCTGACAAATGGTCCACTCATTCTCCATTTTCTCCATACTGAGTACTCCGCCATTACTGCTCAGCTCATACTCCCGGAGAACTGGTACAACTGAACTTGCTTTCCTTCGCTTGTAGTTTTCTTTTCCTTTAATTGTTGGTACTGCACCCTCTTTCAATATGGGCTGAAAGCCAACACTCCTCAACAGATCAGAGGTTTCGTAAGAGTCATCAGTAAAATGTGCAGAGCAGAGGAGAGACCACTTCATAGGTGCCCAATCCATGAATTTCTCACAAAACGCGTCCAAATCTTTGCAGTTTGAACATTCTTGGGTCATGAATGCAACGTAAATCCACCTTCTGTCATGTTGCTGCACCGGCCAGCAACACATCAACGTGACATGGTGATAAATTAGCTCAAAATGGAGGATTGGAGTTGCAGTTAGCTCTGTGTTTTAGTATAGCGAAAATGTCGATGAGACCGATAGCCTTCCCGCTGTGACATCACAGATGTCAAGGTCATTCACTCAGACCGCTACCTATATGAATCACTTTAATCGTAAAAATTACTATATTAAATTTATTGTTAATGCTTAAAACTATTCCTGTGCCACTTTTATAAACAAAAAGTGGGGCCATGGTTCTGCGTATCTCCTTTAACCAGTGCGACTTCGGCTCCATGAATAAGAAAGTGATGAACTACTGAGGCCTTTTACACTCCACTGCCTTCCTCTTACACATTCCCGTCTGTCTGTCTGCCTGTCCTACTCAGTTCATATTTTTGTCATTATATTGAACATATACAGTTAGGTCCATATATATTTGGACACTGACACAAATTTTGTTTTTTTACCTGTTTACTGAAACATATTCAAATTATAGCTATATAATGGACATGGACATAAAGTCCAGACTTTCAGCTTTCATTTGAGGGTATCCACATTAAAATTGGATGAAGGGTTTAGGAGTTTCAGCTCCTTAACATGTGCCACCCTGTTTTTAAAGGGACCAAAAGTAATTGGACAATTGACTCAAAGGCTATTTAATGGGCAGGTGTGGGCAATTCCTTCGTTATGTCATTCTCAATTAAGCAGATAAAAGGCCTGGAGTTGATTTGAGGTGTGGTGTTTGCATTTGGAAGATTCTGCTGTGAAGAAAACATGTGGTCAAAGGAGCTCTCCATGCAGGTGAAACAAGCCATCCTTAAGCTGCAAAAACAGAAAAAACCTATCCGAGAAATTGCTACAATATTAAGAGTGGCAAAATCTACAGTTTGGTACATCCTGAGAAAGAAAGAAAGAAAGAAAGAAAGAAAGAAAGAAAGAAAGCACTGGTGAACTCATCAATGCAAAAAGACCTGGACGCCCACAGAAGACAACAGTGGTGGATGATTGCAGAATAATTTCCATGGTAAAGAGAAACCCCTTCACAACAGCCAACCAAGTGAACAACACTCTCCAGGAAGTAGGCCTATCAATATCCAAATCTACCATAAAGAGAAGACTGCATGAAAGTAAATACAGAGGGTTCACTGCACGGTGCAAGCCACTCATAAGCCTCAAGAATAAAAAGGCTAGATTGGACTTTGCTAAAAAACATCTAAAAAAGCCAGCACAGTTCTGGAAGAACATTCTTTGGACAGATGAAACCAAGATCAACCTCAACCAGAATGATGGAAAGAAAAAAGTATGGCAAAGGTGTGGTACAGCTCATGATCCAAAGCATACCACATCATCTGTAAAACACGGCAGAGGCAGTGTGATGGCTTCGGCATGCATGGCTGCCAGTGGCACTGGGTCACTAGTGTTTATTGATGATGTGACACAGGACAGAAGCAGCCGGATGAATTCTGAGGTATTCAGAGACATACTGTGTGCTCAAATCCAGCCAAATGCAGCCAAACTGATTGGTCGGCGTTTCATAATACAGATGGACAATGACCCAAAACATAAAGCCAAAGCAACCCAGGAGTTTATTAAAGCAAAGAAGTGGAATATTCTTGAATGGCCAAGTCAGTCACCTGATCTCAACCCAATTGAGCATGCGTTTCACTTGTTAAAGACTAAACTTCAGACAGAAAGGCCCACAAACAGACAGCAACTGAAAACCGCTGCAGTAAAGGCCTGGCAGAGCATTAAAAAGGAGGAAACACAGCGTCTGGTGATGTCCATGAGTTCAAGACTTCAGGCAGTCATTGCCAACAAAGGGTTTTCAACCAAGTATTAGAAATGAACATTTTATTTACAATTATTTAATTTGTCCAATTACTTTTGAGCCCCTGAAATGAAGGGATTGTGTTTAAAAAATGCTTTAGTTCCTCACATTTTTATGCAATCATTTTGTTCAACCCACTGAATTAAAGCTGAAAGTCTGAACTTCAACTGCATCTGAATTGTTTTGTTCAAAATTCATTGTGGTAATGTACAGAACCAAAACTAGAAAAATGTTGCCTCTGTCCAAATATTTATGGACCTAACTGTACACAGTATAATAAACTGCAGATCTTTGTATTTGTCTATTCCTCTGTCTTTCTGTGAGTCTGTCTACCTATCTGTCTGTCTTTCTGTCAGTCTGTTCCTCCATCTTTCTCTCTACTTGTGTTATGGTTTACCCATCTTTTCATTTAACTGTCTGACTTTCAGTCCATTTTTATCTATCTATCTATCTATCTATCTATCTATCTATCTATCTATCTATCTATCTATCTATCTATCTATCTATTCTTTTTTCTGTATAGCTCTCTCATGGTCTACCCACCTTGCTGTTTATCTCTGTCATTCTTTCCATTTCTTGGTCTATGTTTTCCCTCCATCTTTCTGTCAATCTCTTTGTCAAGCTTTTAGTCCATCTTTCTGTCTGTCATTCTGTCATATACCTACTGTATTTATTCTTCTTTCTGTATAGGCGACTTATGCTGTCTCATTTTGTCTATCCATCTTTCTGTTTTGTCTGTCTAATCTGTCCAGCTGTCTGTATCTGTCTATCTTTATCCATCCTTCCATCTATGTCTTCATACCGTATGAAGACATGTCTTTAGTCTCTATAAGCTGTCTTTCTTTCCCCCACTGTCTCTCTTGTACGCCTCTCTGCTGTTAACACCCACCATCCACCAATCATTTATTCATTTGTTTACTGTCTACCTTTCTCTCTCTCTCTCTCTCTCTCTCGCTCTCTCTCTCTCACTCTCTGTGACCCTCGGCTTTCCTTTCGACCCTTTTGTCGCTCACTTTTCTCTCACCCTGCTCTCTCACTTGTTTTCTTCCTTCTTTATCACCCTCTTTTATCTCTTCATTCATTTTTCTTGGAGCTGGGATGAGGCCTAAAAGGAACGGGGAACTGGAGGGGGGTGTGGATCGATTTACATAATCTGTGGCATGGCCCTGGCAGAGAGAGAGAGAGAGAGAGAGAGAGAGGAGAAACAGTGCCAACCAGGCTGAGGTAGCCCGTCGTCGTGAACTCTCAGATTAGTGACTCTTAATAAGCTTTAGAGCAGCCAAGTTCACAGAAGGTCTGGCTCATGTGTCAGTGCCAACACCTCTGATTCCCGCAGTGGGAGTGTGTGAGAGGGAAAACTGTAGCTTCTTTAATTGATTCCCACAGCGCACGCACACACACACACGGAGGACATTTAGCACTCTTCTTTTACTCTTAAGTCAAATAATCAATGTTATTATCATTAAACGCTAAAATTAAGATGACAAAAAAATGTTAATCTAAAATAAAAATTCACAGCTCAGTTTTTAAGCTGAAAGTAAAAGGAAAACTAAAAATAACATAAAACTAGAAAATGTTTATTTTTTTTTAAATATTAAACGTATGATGAAATTTAACTTAATTTTCATGCACTTAAAAAAAAAAACCCAAACATCGTAGCAAGTCAAATTTATGTAGTATTTAAATTAAATTTAAGATTCAACCAAATTCTGGACATTTTTACTCATTTCAACCTTTAAATGTTTTCTTCTTTGTAGAAATAAATACCTAAAATAAGCAATAAAATATGGCTATTTCAATCTTGAATTGAGAAAAATGGTCTAGACCTACGTTTAATGATCATATTATTTGTTTTTTTGTAATCCTTTAATTTGAGACATTCAATAATTTTGACTATATTCATGATATTTCCACAATTATGTGCTATTAGAGGATAACATTTCATGCTACATCTATTCTACTTTAGGTAAAAACTGCTACTGACAAAAAAAAAATCATCGTGCCAGCTGGCTTGGTCATCTCCAGGTTTTGCAGCATTTCATTTGTTAATTAAAAAAAAATATTCTCGTGAAAATGCATGTCAGTGGTGTCGTGAGTTGCTCACAGCACCAGGGTTCAATCCTAAGCCCCAGTTCCTGTCTGGTCTGTCTTTAACATGTCCTCTTTGTGTCTGCACAGGTTTGCTCCAGCTCGTCAATGTAACCTCTGTCTCACTGACCAATCAAAATCAAGAAGGGGCGGAACTGTCAACAATGGCAGAGGAGAAACTTATCCTGTATGTCACTGATAACCCAGTTATTTACGATCTAACATTCAAGGGTTACCGTGATCAGTATTGGGAAATGAGAGACTTGATGTTCATGGTAAAGGAATGTTAGATGTTTTTGTAACCTAGCAACAATAAGTGCTTGAGAGAAGCGCCATGAAAGTGAGATTGTGGGCACAAAAACATATCTGGTGGACTCAGAGTCCATCCATCCATCCATTATCTGTAGCCGCTTTATCCTGTCCTACAGGGTCGCAGGCAAGCTGGAGCCTATCCCAGCTGACTACGGGCGAAAGGCGGGGTACACCCTAGACAAGTCACCAGGTCATCACAGGGCTGACACATAGACACAGACAACCATTCACACTCATGTTCACACGTACGGTCAATTTAGAGCCACCAATTAGCCTAACCTGCATGCGTTTGGACTGTGGGGGAAACCAGAGCACCTGGAGGAAACCCACGCAGACACGGGGAGAACATGCAAACTCCACACAGAAAGGCCCCTGTTGGCCGCTGGGCTCTAACCCAGGACCTTCTTGCTGTGAGGTGACAGTGCTAACCACTACACCACCATGCTGCCCTTGGACTCAGTGTCCAGTTCATGTATTTATGGAACAGGAAATTGAAATGACAAAGAAAGAAGTTTTTCAAATTTCCAGTGAGGGCTCCCTCTGGTGGTGTGGAGGAGCAGAAGCTTTAATTTGGAAAGAAAGCACAGAAAGAAGAATGTGTGACTTCAGGATCATGTTGATCACATGATTTAAGTTTTTATTCGTTTTATTTTTTCCTGGTACCTGTAATTACAAATAATATAAGGCTTAATGACTTTAATAAAGGACAAAACATGGAGCTTATATTCGAGAGAATATGGTAATTCTGTAGAGGTGATTCTGTAATGTGCTCTTGATAACTCACATATTTGAATGTGAGGTGATGTTTCTTACTGTAAAGCAGACATTTATCACGTGACACCAATCCAGACAGACATGAGAAGAGGTTTCTCATTTCTCTGTCACTGCTGTTCTTTGTTTAATCATGGTGTGTGTGTGTGTGTGTGTGTGTGTGTGTGTGTGTGTGTGTGTGTGTGTGTGTGTGAGTGAAAGAGAGAGAGAGAGAGAGAGAGAGAGAGAGAAAAGCATGAGTTCTCTCACAGTGCCGTCCTTTCTTCAGACGCGCCTGGTGCCAAGGTCTTAAGATTACTGCCCCTGTGTGTGTGATGAGAAACTGTTGCTTCCCTGCATTCGGCTGCCAAGTCTCAGCTTTGCTGCTTTTTTTTTTTTGGTGGTGGTGGGGGTGTAGAGGGACAACTGGGTGGGAATGGTGGTAGCAGAATTCAGGCAGTTTAACACACACACACACACACACACACACACACACACACACACACACACACACACACACACACACAATACTTAATTTAGGTCAAAGCAGATTTACTGGCATGACGGTACCAGCATGCATGATCACAGTCACATCCAAGTCATAAATCATCAGGAATAAGACACTGTGTCATGCCATCACAGGAAAAATAATCAACAATGGGACGGTGCAATGAAGTGGACCCAACATCATCACCCCGAAGCTGTACTTGATTATTCCCAAGAACATTTTCCAACTACAGCAGTTGGCCAGTGATTCATTTGTTTTATTTATTAAGGAATGCACTTTTTTATACAATTATATTTACATTTAATGTTGTAGACTGTCAAAAAAGTTTGTTTCATTTTTATTACTTTTGTTATTAAAGCAGCATCAGCAGCATCTTTCTTGAACTTCACATGAAAAAGATGTTGCCTGTCATGTTACTGAGAATCTGCAAAACATAAACACTCCTGAAACTGGAGACTCCTTCCAAAATGTTCAACAAATACAGTGTCTTTCAAAAGTATTCATCCCCCTTGGTGTTTGTCCTGTTTTGTTGCATTACAAGATGGAATTAAAATGGATTATTGGGGGGTTAGCGCCATTTGATTTACACAACATGTCTACCACTTTAAAGGTATATATATATATATATATATATATATATATATATATATATATATATATATATATATATATATATTGTGACACAAAAAATAATTAAGATGAAAAAACAGAAATCTGGAGTGTGCATAGGTATTCACCCCTCTTTCATATGAAACCCCTAAATAAGAACTGGTCCAACCAATTCACTTTATAAGTCCAATAATTAGTTGATTAAGATCCACCTAGGTGCAATCAAAGTGTCACACGATCTGTCACATCACATGATGTCTGTATAAATCAACCTGTTCTGGAAGGACCCTGACTCTGCAACACTACTAAGCAAGCAACATGAAAACCAAGGAGCCTCCAAACAGGTCAGAGACAAAGTTGTGGAGAAGTATAGATCAGGGTTGGGTTATAAAAAATATCCAAAAGTTTGAATATCCCAGGGAGCACCATTAAATTCATTATAGCAAAATGGAAAGAATATGGCACCACTACAAACCTGACAAGAGAAGGTCTCCCACCAAAACTCACAGACCAGGCAAGGAGGGCATTAATCAGAGATGCAACAAAGATACCAAAGATAACACTGAAGGAGCTGCAAAGATCCACAGTAGAGATGGGAATATCTGTCCATAGGACCACTTTAAGCCGTACACTCCACAGAGCAGGGATTTATGGAAGAGTGGCCAGAAAAAGGCCATTGCTTAAGAAAACACATTTGGAGTTTACCCAACAGCATGTGGCAGACTCCCCAAACACATGGAAGAAGATTCTCTGGTCAGAAGAAACTAAAATTGAACTTTTTGGCCATCGTGGGAAACGCCATGTGTGACGCAAATGCAGCACCCTGAGAACACCATCCCTACAGTGAAGCATGGTGGTGGCACCATCATGCTGTGGAAATGGTTTTCATCTACAGGGACAGGAAAGCTGGTCAGGACTGAAGGAAAGATGGATGGCACTAAATACAGGGCAATTCTGGAGGAAAACCTGTTTGAGTCGGCCAGAGGTTTGAGACTGGGACGAAGGTTCATGTTCCAGCAGGACAATGACCCTAAACATACTGCTAAAGCTACACTGGAGTGGTTTAAAGGGAAACATTTCAATGTCTTGGAATGGCCTAGTTAAAGCTCAGACCTCAATCCAATTGAGAATCTGTGGCATAACTTGAAGATTGCTGTACATCAATGCACCCCATCTAACTTGAAGGAGTTGGAGCAGTTTTGCCTTGAGGAATGGGCAAAAATCCCAGTGGCTAGATGTGCTAAGCGAATAGAAGAGATTTGCAGCTGTAATTGCAGCAAAAGGAGGATCTACAGAGTATTGACTTTGGGGGGTGAATACCTATGCACATTCCGGATTTCTGTTTTTTTCATCTTAATTATTGTTTGTGTCACAATAAAAAACAATTTTCACCTTTAAAGTGGTAGGCGGGCGGCATGGTGGTGTAGTGGTTAGCGCTGTCGCCTCACAGCAAGAAGGTCCGGGTTCGAGCCCCGTGCCTGGCGAGGGCCTTTCTGTGCGGAGTTTGCATGTTCTCCCCGTGTCCGCATGGGTTTCCTCCGGGTGCTCTGGTTTCCCCCACAGTCCAAAGACATGCAGGTTAGGTTAACTGGTGACTCTAAATTGAGCGTAGGTGTGAATGTGAGTGTGAATGGTTGTCTGTGTCTATGTGTCAGCCCTGTGATGACCTGGCGACTTGTCCAGGGTGTACCCCGCCTTTCGCCCGTAGTCAGCTGGGATAGGCTCCAGCTTGCCTGCGACCCTGTAGAACAGGATAAAGCGGCTACAGATAATGAGATGAGAAAGTGGTAGGCATGTTGTGTAAATCAAGTGGTGCTAACCCTGCAAAAATCCATTTTAATTCCAGCTTGTAATGTGACAAAACAGGACAAACACCAAGGGGGATGAATACTTTTGCAAGACACTGTAAATGACAGAAATTATCACTGTATCAACGATTGGCTGTAATCTCTTTACAAAGTTCTTCTTCAGGTCTTTTGCTTCATGGAGGAAGCACTGAGACTTGGATCCAACACAATCCAAGAAATAGTCTCCGGGTCATGGATACAGACAGTGATGCTTGACAGGAGAAGCAATCAGAGGCGTTACCTTGACACAAATTTTTGTCTTGTGATGAGTTTATGTACTGGTTTCTCCATGATGGATCATTTTTGAAATCTTTCTGGTCAGTTCTGTTCCCTTATATTCCTCTTGGGTCTCTTTCCTGTGTGTTTGCCTTGACTCAAGGTCCTGTTGAATTTATCTGGTAGTAATGCAGAGTAGAGTAAAGCTCCATCTTCCAACAAATTTGTCAAGATCTAGTTTCTGAAGACCTTCCACCATTTTCTTTAACATTATTTCCTGGCAGCTCTCTGTTGTAGTTGAACACTTTCCATGACAATGCGCCTACTCCCTGG